>NC_138774.1:91897725-92272725 GCF_965119305.1 Pelophylax lessonae
ATCCTCAGCACCAAGCCCATGATGCTCTTAATCCGGCCCTGGTCCTCCTCCACCGCCGCTTCCACCTACACCGCCCATAGGTGTGCGCAGCCTATTGCATTATATTATATTAAATACACATGCATGTGTTTGCCTACATGTACATGGCCCCGATACATTACTCTCCCTGCTGGCAAAGAGAAATAGAGCAGAGCAGGTCCGAGGGAGATCTTTCTCATCTCCTCACTGGCAAACAGAGCGATAATGCTATGTGCCCTAGGTGATTAGGGTGTGCCCAGGTACACCCGGCACACCCTGTGCACACGCCTATGACACCGCCACATCCACCACCACCTCAACCTCCCTCCTACTCCATATGGGCCTCGTCCTTCAGAGATGAAGAACATTGTTTTATTTTTCTGTTGTTTTTTTTTGTTGTTTTAAGTTATTTCCCTATCCACATTTGTTTGCAGAGCACTTACCATGCTCTTAACTACGTTTTGCTGCCATTTGCAGCAGTCTAGCCCTTTCCATTGGTGTTTTAGAGCCATTTTAGTGCCTGAAAGTTTGGGTCCCCATTGACTTCAATGGGGTTCGGTGTCCGGGAAAAGTTCGGCAAAAGTCCGGGACACGGACCCGGACTTTTTTTTAAAGTTCGGCCGAACCCGCCGAACACGGACATCCAGGTGTCCGCTCAACTCTATTCATAACAGCTCATAAAGTCAGGGGATTTCGGTATGACTGCCATTTTCTCTTATGCACCAAATGTGTCTCATTACAGTACATGACAATCTGTACAATAAAGCAGCTTTACTCTCTTTCACATTGTTTTATTCTTTTTCGATTGTGTAATCTGCCTTCTAAACCCAAGCACACTGAATTGAAACAAATATATATTCTTTATTTAAAAAGAGCTCTTATGCTTACCTGCTATAACCCATGCCAACCAATCAGAATTCATGTACTGGTCTGACTATATCAGAATTGATTCTGATAGGATCCCTGATTACTGCACTTAAAGGGGAAGTAAGTGCAAAACCTTGGGATCTAGTGATCACCAGTCAGTGTGGTTTAATATAAGAACTGTGAAAGAGTCACACCACACAAAAACAAAAGTTTTAGATTTTAGAAAAACAGACTTTTCAAAAATGAAATTAGTCATAAATGAGTCCTTATCAGACTGGAACGGATTACATGGAGTCCAGGAGAAATGGGACTACTTAAAAGGTGCATTATTGAAGGCAACAGAAAATTGCATTAGACTTGTCAGTAAAAGCAAAAAAAGGAAGAGACCACTGTGGTACTCAGCAGAAGTGGCCCAAATCATTAAAAATAAAAAGCTAGCATTTTGTAATTATAAAAAAACCCAGAGCAATGAAGATAAGGAAATCTACAAGATTAGGCAGAAAGAGGCTAAGCAAGTTATAAGAACTTCTAAAGCGCAGGCAGAAGAAAAACTAGCTCAGTCTATGAAAAAGGGGGATAAGACATTCTTCAGATATATAAATGAAAAAAGGAAATTAAAACAAGGAATAACTAAATTAAAAACAAAGGACGGAAGGTATGTAGAAGAGAATAAAGGGCTAGCCGTCTGCCTTAATGAATACTTCTGTTCAGTTTTTACAGAAGAAAAAGAAGGAGAAGGACCTCCACTTGAAAGGATGACTAATGAATCGTTTGATGCATGTGTCTTTACAGAGGAAGACGTTCTAAGATTGCTGTCTAAAGTGAAGACAAACAAGTCACAGGGTCCTGATGAGATACACCCAAAATTATTAAAAGAGCTTAGTGGTGAGCTGGCAAAACCATTAACAGATTTATTTAACCAATCATTAGTAACAGGAGTCGTCCCGGAAGATTGGAAATTGGCAAATGTCCTGCCCATTCACAAGAAAGGTAGTAGGGAGGAATCGAGCAACTATAGACCAGTGAGTCTGACATCAATAGTAGGCAAATTAATGGAAACCCTATTAAAGGATAGGATTGTGGAACATCTTAAATCCCATGGATTGCAAGATGAAAAACAACATGGGTTTACTTCAGGGAGATCATGTCAAACAAATCTTATAGATTTTTTTGACTGGGTGACTAAAATAATAGACAGTGGAGGTGCAGTAGACATTGCATATCTAGGTTTTAGTAAGGCTTTTGACACTGTCCCACATAGAAGACTTATCAATAAACGGCAGTCATTGAGCATGGACTCCCATATTGTTGAGTGGATTAGGCAATGGCTGAGTGACAGACAACAGAGGGTTGTAGTCAATGGAGAACATTCAGAACAAGGTCATGTTACCAGTGGGGTACCTCAGGGATCTGTACTGGGACCAATTTTGTTTAATATCTTCATAAGTGATATTGCAAAAGGCCTCGATGGTAAGGTTTGTCTTTTTGCTGATGACACAAAGATATGTAACAGGGTTGATGTTCCTGGAGGGAAACGCCAAATGGAAAAGGATTTAGGAAAACTAGAAGAATGGTCAGAACTCTGGCAACTGAAATTTAATGTGGATAAGTGCAAGATAATGCACCTGGGGCGTAAAAACCCAATGGCAGAATATAGAATATTTGACACAGTCCTGACCTCAGTATCTGAGGAAAGGGATTTAGGAGTAATTATTTCAGAAGACTTAAAGGTGGGAAGACAATGTAATAGAGCAGCATGAAATGCCAGCAGAATGCTTGGATGTATAGGGAGAGGTATAAGCAGTAGAAAGAGAGAAGTGCTTATGCCGCTGTACAGAACACTGGTGAGACCTCACTTGGAGTATTGTGCGCAGTACTGGAGGCCATATCTCCAGAAGGATATAGATACTCTAGAAAGAGTTCAGAGAAGAGCTACTAAACTAGTACATGGATTGCAGGAAAAAACTTACCAGGAAAGGAACAGTTATATTCAAGCCATCATATGGCTGATGTCATAGTTCATCACATATGCAGCATCATGGCGACTGCAGATTAAACAGAGGCTAAGATGGCAGCTTCTTTGGGTGTAAAAGACAGGAGGTTTTAGTTCTGTTTTAACCACTTTTGCTCCTGCAGATTTTCCCCACTAGACCATTTTTGCTATTCGGCACTGCGTTACTTTAATTGGCATTTGAGTGGTTAAGCAATGCTGCACCCAAACGGAATTTACATATTTTTTTCCCACAAATAGAGCTTTCTTTTAGTGGTATTTGATTACTACTGGGTTTTTATTTTTTATTATATAAATTAAAAAAAGACAAAATTTGGAAAATAAAACAATATAGTTTACTTGATATAAAACATATCCAATAAAAAATATATTTTCTTCATAAATTTAGGTGAAAGTGTATTCTGCGACATGTCTTTGGTTTGCGTAAAAGTTATAGCGTCTACAAACAATGGTATACTGTATATAATGGAATTTTTATTTATTTTTATAATAATGGTGGTGATCAGACTTATATTGGGACTGCGATAGTGAGGCAGGCAACCTGACACTAACTGACGCTGGGGGGGGGGGGGGGGACTAACGCTGAAATCACCAGTGACACTAATACAGTGATCAGTGCAAATAATATACGCTGTCACTGTACTAATGACACTGGCTGGGAAGGGATTAACATTTAGGGGCAAGTAAGGGTTTCATTGTGTGCCTAACAATGTTTAGTGTGTGTACTGTTTTACTAACCAATGTGGCAATGTGGCAATATATATTGAATATAAATGATATTCCTCATAACCCTAGAACCCTGTCACGGATACCTGCAGTGACAAACACTAATAACTCGGTACACCAATTATCACGGAATTATTGTATTTAATGGTTATATCGAATAAATCCCCATTAACACAAATTTTCATAGAAGATCTTAGTAGCAAGTTAACCATATAGGGTAAATATCAGAATTGTATAAAAATCATATCCAATAAATCCACATTAACACAGATACTCATGGAAGATCTTAATAGCCAGGTAAAGAAGCAAGATCCTAGAGGAAAATGTGAAGTGTCACCTCTTATTGTGCATAATTTGTATGTATGTGTTCCAGATAGTGTGTAAACGTACATGGGTCAAACACCTCACTGTCATTGAGCACCCTTATAAGTCTCTACAGTATTTGACATTGACAAACACTGTCAAATACCCACTCTAATTCCTTGATATAGAGGTATACATGGTACATTAGTGCCTCATCTACTTTTAATCTGAATATAGTTAACTTTTACATTCTCTGTTGGTTGTGACCCTGCAAGGCACAAATGTATTGTTAAAAACATGCATATAAAATTCTCCATGATCCTTTAAAGGGTTCATGTCAAATAATACTTTGACATGAGAGACTAACCCATCTTTGTCATGACATGTACGAATTATATATGAGGTCTATGGGCACACAAACCAACAGAGGTTCATTCTATTTTATTTCACCATTTTCCCTTGTACTTTACACACTCTTCCATGCTATTTTTCTCATACTTTGGACACACAGTTCTCCCTAATTTTTTAAAAACATGGTGCTGGGTACCCCTCCTGCCTCTTATGGCTTTACCTCACTGAATTATCATATAATCTTGTGATGAGTAAGAAATTCCCCCTTTCTTCATACACCAGACTTCAATTTTTGGAATATTCTATAAATTGGATGGACACCCCTACCCTACTCGGTTGACCTCTAGCCACGATAAATACTCATCTATAATAGGTATGGTATATGTCCCACCCCCTTCTTCCTCTCTACTTTCTTATATTTTTTGATACTGAATACTTCTATCCTCCAAATCTACTCATTTTAGGCATCCATACATATATGTAGGGGGCCCTTCGGACCAAGTGGATCACTGTGGCACCCATGAGCATCCTAGGCGCAAGCCAGCTTTTCTTCCATCACCCTCTTACCTAGTGAACTATGTCTATGGGAGACTCGGTATCCCTCTTTCGATACAATTACCGTTTTAATTAACAGGCCATTTTCTTTCCACACGAAGACTCCCCCTGGTAGGTACTATTACTCAATAATTATGCTATTTCATATGAAAATATGTTTCCTTTGAGTATAACTGTACTTATATAAACACTAAAAGAAAATGTATTCATATAGGCACACTTAGTGTTTTGAACTCTGGTTGACCCCTGAAGCAGGGTCTATACCTGAAACGCGTAGGGTTCTGTCCGCTTCTCTCCACCAGCTGTACCTAGGAGTCTTCTGCGCTGAGGATGGTCTGTCTTTGCATGCAATTTAAAATTTGATGCATATCCAGTCAATTTCCTGTTTGGAATATGCATTCAGTATATAATCAACATTTTTTTCTTTTTGTATAAATAAAAATGGATTATTTTTAAATACTCTGGTCTATACTTTTTTCAGTGTTAAGTGGCATTTATAGTCCCAAACAATTGGGGGTATTTTCTTTGTCTCTACCTACTGGGATGAAGGCCACTAACACTGGGTACTAAGTGATATGATCTAATTTTTCTTTTCGCTGACATGGCAGCACACTTGTATAAAGTACTCGAAACCCACACTTGAGTAAAATACAAGTGCTCGATCAAAAAGTGACTTGAGTAGAAGTGGAAGTGCTCGATCAAAAAGTGACTTGAGTAGAAGTACTAAAGTATTCAACATTTTTTGTACTTAAGTATTGCAAGTAGTTTTTTTTTTATTTTGCTACTCAAGTACTGAAAGTAAAAGTACCAGTAGTTTTTTTTTTTTTAAATTTGCTACTCAAGTACTGAAAGTAAAAGTACAAGTACTGTGTTATGTAATTATTAAAGAAAGAAGTCAAAAGTTTGAACATCATATTGTTCTTTTATTATTTCAAATGATTAACCTAAAGGACAATCACAATTTCTTTGGCTGTAACTTTTTGTAAACAAAAACAGATAAAGTATGTCCCTCCCTTTAAAGCATCCCTCCTTCTCTTCCCTGCATGTTTTTTTTCTCCACAGCTTATTGGTGCGCAAAATCATATATAAACTAATGTGATATACAACAATATATTCCAATAATGAAATAAAGGAAGAGTGTATGAAATCAAAGTCAATAAAAAGTCCATATATATATAATGCCATAATACCATATATATGTGACAAAACAAGATGAATATATTTTCAAAGGTGCAGGAATCAAACAGGTGCTATTCCAAATAATAGGTGCAGACTCCCACCACCTTGTGGATTTCGCCCTTACCCGGCGGATGAAGGTAAGTGCCAAATAATATCCAAATAGATTCTTCCAGTGAGACAAAACTGCAAAACCTGTGCTCTCAACTTCCAGTTGCAAAATCAGCCTCTTACCAGAAAAAAGGTCTATGTACGCTTGTGACTCTCCTTGGTTGGGGGAGGTTCTCTTTCCCCTTAACAGCAGATATGTAGACCATTTTATTTATACATACAGTAGCATTTATATACTATCTCCTGTACCATGACCTGTGACAAGCCTGCCATGCCTATACCATGACCTGTGACATGCCTGTCCAATTCCTGTACCATGACCTGTGACATGCCTGTACCATGACCTGTGACATGCCTGTACCATGACCTGTGCCATGCCTGTACCATGAACTGTGCCATGCCTGTACCATGACATGTGCCATGCCTGTGCCATGACCTGTGCCATGCCTGTGCCATGACCTGTCACATGCCTGTGCCATGCCTTTACCATGACCTGTGCCATTCCTGTACCATGACCTGTGCCATGCGACTGTGACATGCCTGTACCATGACCTGTGACATGCCTGTAGCATGACCTGTGCCATGCCTGTACCATGACCTGTGCCATAACCTGTACCATGACCTATGCCATGCCTGTACCATGACCTGTGCCATGCCTGTACCATGACCTGTGCCATGCCTATACCATCACCAGTGACATGCCTGTACCATGACCTGTGCCATGCCTGTACCATGACCTGTGCCATGCCTATACCATGACCTGTGCCATGCCTATACCATCATCTGTGCCATGCCTGTACCATGACCTTAGGCACGTCACTTCCGGTTTCTCACGATCGAGATTGAGGCTTGGATCGCAACCACGCTCCACACATATGATTACATGCCTGTTGTTTCTCCTGTAAAGTACCTCTCTATCTTTGCTATATTAAAATTGCCCTTACGGTATCACACTATGTGCCTTGTTTATTATTCCCTGGTTTAAAACTATGAGTGATACCCCGTGGACATCCCGGACCACTTCCTATTGATAGGAGCCTAGTAGATCCCGACCACTATCCCAAGGGACCCTTCCATATAGGACCCCCCAGACCACTTCCAGGACGCCCCCATCCAGGAGTAGTTGAAGATATCAGGAGTCTCTGGTCGCTGGATACATATATACACCCGCTCCATACCCCTGCGTGGGGTGGGTGTTTCTGGTGAGTGAGTTTTTTTACCAGAAGGATCACCCAACACCTCACCGCCCACCACGGGGTCACTCCTCATAACCATCATTAGAGTGTTGTCACCCATTATCTATTTTGGAACTCTGTGCCTTGTATTTGGTCACTGCATGTGGCATATAGACACTTAGCACTTATATTGGACTTTGTGTGCATATTTGGTGTGTTATATATTTTGTTAGCACTTTACTTTACCTCCATACCACAGTGTATGGTATAGTTGGGGATTTCATATGCACTAGAGCACTTTTCCTTATATGCACTTTTTTGATATGTACAACTAAGATTTTATATAATTTATGATATCCGTTATAACTTTTAGATTTGGCATCCATTTTTTACCACATTGTATCACATTGTTTATTTATACTCACATGCACATATCACTTTATATGATTATAGCTGCCAACATTTAAAAAATATTTCCAGGGACACTTTGCAGCACAGCTATCAATAACCACACCCACTTCCATGAAGCCACGCCCACTCTGCATAACTAATCTCGCCTACTTATCAGATTATAGAGTCTACTCAATATAGAGAGAATTACAGGAAATTAAAAAGGGAATTTCAAACGTAAGGCCACAGTAGCAGAGTTGGAATAATTCTCCCATTCAGCTGCACTACTTCTGCGTAATATTTACAGGCAGCCTGATTAACAAGCGCTTCCAGGGACAATATAAATTACCTGGGACAGGCTCCTATTTGCAGGGACTGTCCCAGGAAAAAAGGGACAGTTGGCAAGTATGTGATTATTATCTTTGAACACTAAGTTCTTACCACTGCTATACTACCAAGTCGCACTTCTAGGTTTACATTTAGCACCTATAATATTAGGCAGCGCCACTACCCTACCTTTCCTATACTATGACCTGTGACATGCCTGTACCATGACCTGTGCCATGCCTGTACCATGACCTGTTCCATGCCTTTGCCATGACCTGTGCCATGCCTGTACCATGACATGTGCCATGCCTTCGCCATGACCTGTGACATGCCTGTGCCATGACCTGTCACATGCCTGTGCCACGCCTGTACCATGACCTGTGCCATCCCTGTACTATGACCTGTGACATGTCTGTACCATGACCTGTACCATGACCTGTGCCATGCCTTTACCATGACCTGTGACATGCCTGTACCATGACTTGTGCCATGCCTGTACCATGACCTGTGACATGCCTGTACCATGACCTGTGACATGCCTGTTCCATGCCTGTAACATGACCTGTGCCATGCCTGTACCATGACCTGTGCCATGCCTGTACCATGACCTGTGCCATGCCTGTGACATGACCTGTGACATGCCTGTGCCATGACCTGTGCCATCCCTGTACCATGACCTGTACCATGACCTGTGCCATGCCTGCACCATGACCTGTGCCATGCCTGTGTCATGACCTGTGACATGCCTGTGCCATGCCTGTACCATGAACTGTGCCATGCCTGTACCATGACCTGTGCCATGCTTGTACCATGACCTGTGCCATGGCTGTACCATGACCTGTGCCATGCCTGTACCATCACCTGTGCCATGACCTGTGCCATGCCCTTACCATGACCTGTGTCATGCTTATACTGTACTTTCTCCTGTACCATGACCTGTGACATGCCTGTACCATCACCTGTGCCATGCCTATACCATCATCTGTGCCATGCCTGTGCCATGCCTGTACCACCACCTGTGCCATGACCTGTGCCATGCCCTTACCATCTCTTGTACCATGACCTGTGACATGCCTTTACCATGACCTGTGACATGCCTATACCATCACCTGTGCCATGCCTATACCATCACCTGTGACATGCCTGTACCATGACCTGTGCCATGCCTATACCATCACCTGTGCCATGCCTATACCATCACCTGTGCCATGCCTATACCATCATCGGTGCCATGCCTGTACCATCACCTGTGCCATGCCCTTACCATGACCTGTGCCATGCCTATACTATCTCCTGTACCATCACCTGTGCCATGCCTATACCATCATCTGTGCCATATCTGTACCATCACCTGTGCCATGCCCTTACCATGACCTGTGCCATGCCTATACTATCTCCTGTACCATCACCTGTGACATGCCTGTACCATCACCTGTGCCATGCCTATACCATCACCTGTGCCATGCCTATACCATCATCTGTACCATCACCTGTGCCATGACCTGTGCCATGCCTATACCATCTCCTGTACCATGACGTGTGCCATGCCCGTACCATGACGTGTGCCATGCCTGTACCATGACGTGTGCCATGCTTGTACCATGACCTGTGCCATGCCTATACCATGACCTGTGCCATGCCTATACCATCATCTGTGCCATGCCTGTACCATGACCTGTGCCAAGCCTATACCATCTCCTGTACCATGACCTGTGACATGCCTGTACCATGACCTGTGACATGCCTGTACCATCACCTGTGCCATGCCTATACCATCATCTGTGCCATGCCTGTACCATCACCTGTGCCATGACTTGTGCCATGCCTATACCATCACCTGTGCCATGCCTATACCATCATCTGTGCTATGCCTGTACCATGACCTCAAAGTCACGCATTTTTTACAGCGTTTTTTGCCGCGAAGCAATGCCTATTACATTTTTCTTTTTGCGCCCCCCCAAAAAAAAATTTTGAGCACCAGCCGCCACTGCCTCCGCAGGAGGCCCCAATAAAACACAGAAAATGTCATGATCAATTTGACCACGATGAAGAAGATTCTCTTCTCTTTGTTGTCGTCTTTTTGGGCATTTTTCTGTTTTTGCAGCATGCTGCTCTTTCAGATTATAAAAATGCTGTTCTGGACTTGTCTTTTCAGCAGGAACCTCCTGCACCTCCTGTTGAATATCTTCTGCCAGCCATTGTTTTGCCTTGGCTAATACATCATCAGAAGAGAAAGCATGGTTCTTGTATCGAGGATTCAAAAGACTTGCCAGCACAACATTTTTAATCTCTTCATGCTTCTCAAAACATATATCAATCAAAGCTCTCTGGCTTGACAGACCATCATTTGAAAGTTGGAGGGTGTTGTGTGCCATGACACTGAGGTCTGACATATCAGCAAGCCTCATTCCTTTCCGCATGTTTGCTCTGCACAAGCATCACTCAGTCTTTGGTGATTCCCCATTCTTCAGACCAATTGCCTTTTTGTCCATCCACTGTCAATGAAGTGGCATGTAAGATTCATTAGTGACTGTTTCTCCTCCTCCTGACCACCAGTCAGTAGTGAATGAGAGTGAGGTGCCAGCATTCTCTGGTTGCAGCATAGCCTTTACTTTTTCAATGACCTTTTGGTGAATCTTTCCCAGCATTTTGGTTCGATAATACTTCTCACTCGTCAGTGTGTACTTTGGCTCAAGTATGGACATCAACCGCTTAAATCCTGAGTCGGACACCATTGTAAATGGCTGGTTATTATCAGTGACCATCATCTTTGTGATTACTCTGTCCAGCAGTTGGGATCTTCCATCTGAATCTAGACTGTGACACCTGTTTTTTTTCTGAAACATATCTGTTATTGTTGCCTGGGATAGTAAAGGAGGTATTTCAAAATCACATTGATATTCATTTGGTTTTTTCTGTGCTGCATGATATAATTCAATATGATGAACTCTTAGATGGGCCCAAAGATTTGACGAATTTTTGTTTTTTGCAGTTACTGATCCCATGCTTACATTGTTTTTGCATGTGTTGCACACTGCTGCTTTTCCTGGAGATGGTTGAGACGAGAAATAGTCCCAGACCACACTTTTACCTTTTCTGTCTTCATCTATCTCCATTGCAATTTGAAAGAGACAATAAGGTTAAAAAAATGGCTGGCTGGCTGCTGGCAACCTGGCCTGCTGTGGGTGGCTTTCTGGCATCCTGTTGTGGGTTGGTGGCTGACGCCTGGCAGTGTGGGTTGCTTGCTGTCACCCTGTTGTAGGGTGGCTGGCTGCTGTCACTCTGTTGTGGGTCAATGGCTGACACCTGGCAGTGTGGGTGGCTAGCTGGCTCCCTATTGTTGGTCGGTGGTTGACGCCTGGCAGTGTGGGTGGCTTGCTGGCACCCTGTTGTGGGTCGGTGGCTGACGCCTGGCAGTGTGGGTGGCTTGCTGGCACCTTGTTGTGGGGTGGCTGGCTGCTGTCACCCTGTTGTGGGTCAGTGACTGATGCCTGGCAGTGTGGATGGCTGGCTGTCGGTGGCTGATGTCTGGCAGTGTGGGAGGCTTGCTGGCACCCTGTTGTTGGTCAGTGGCTGATGCCTGGCAGTGTGGGTGGCTTTCTGGCACCCTGTTGTGGGTGGCTGACTTGCTGGAACACTGTGGTGGGTGGCTGGCTTGGTGTCACCCTGTTGTGGGTGGTTGGCTTAATGTCACCCTTTTGTGGGTGGGTGGCTGGCTTGCTGGAACCTTGTGGTGGGTGGGTGGCTTAGTGTCACCCTGTTGTGGGTGGCTGGCTTGCTGGAACACTGTGGTGGGTGGCTGGCTTGGTGTCACCCTGTTGTTGGTGGCTGGTTTGGTGTCACCCTGTTGTTGGTGGCTGGCTTGGTGTCACCCTGTTGTTGGTGGCTGGCTTGCTGGAACACTGTGGTAGGTGGCTGACTTGGTGTCACCCTGTTGTGGGTGGCTGACTTGGTGTCACCATGTTGTGGGTGGCTGGCTTGCTGGAACACTGTGGTGGGTGGCTGGCTTGGTGTCACTCTGTTGTGGGTGGCTGGCTTGGTGTCGCCCTTTTGTGGGTGGCTAGCTTGGTGTCACTCACCCTGGCCTGTTGTGGGTGGCTGGCTTGCTGGAACACTGTGGTGGATGGCTGGCTTGGTGTCACCCTGTGGGTGACTGGCTTGCTGGAACCCTTTTGTGGGGTGGGTGGCTGGCTGGCTGCTGGCACCCTGTTGTAGGGTGGATGGCTGCATGCTGGCCCAGCACCCTGTTGTGGGTCAATGGCTGGCGGCTGGCACCCTGCTGTGTCTGGCTGGCGCCCTGTGGTGGGTGGCTGGCTGGGAACCCTGTGGTGGGTGGCTGAGGCCAGGGCCTGTGGGTTGCTGGCTGGCTGGCACTGTGACCAGACTGCAGCTGCACACACTGTCCAAGGCTGTCTGAGGTGTGGGAGGCAGTCTTAGAAGGCAGAACGTGTCAAATTATAGGCCCAGCGCGCGGAGACACGTGAAGCAACACACGCAATGACGTCACGTGTGCACCGCGCACAATATAAGCAATATCGGTAACTGGGGCAGATTCCGATATATCGGGGAAAGTGCATATCGGCCCTCAATATATCAACCTGTGGATCCCTACTGACAATATCAATCACCTGATGGGTTGCAGTCCTTGCCCTTGCATTTGTGCTCCAAGGTGCTCCAAGGTGCATCACTGCTAGCAGTTGTCTGTTCTCCCTGTTCCTTCTTGTCTGACCAGGCTTGGCTGATGACTCTCCTGGCTGACGACTCTTAACCCTGCATCGGCAGACGACCCGGCATCGGCAGACTACCTGCTTCTGGACTCGTCCTCGGCTTGGATGACTACCTGCTTCTGGACTTGACTCAGCTTGTTCCTGATCTCGCTCCTCCTCCTCTTGCTGTGAGTTTATTGCTGTTTACTCCAATAAACTGCTTTATTTTACCTGCATCTCCATGTGGTCTGGTTTCCTGGCACCCTGACACCATGGACAGATGCACTCTTTTATTCATCACAAAACCTCCAGCAGCACTGATGTCCATTCTGAAAGCACGCTGGAAGCAGGACAGGGCAGTAGCTCGATTGCATATTGAGCAATTTCCGGCCAGTGGTCCATCCTCAAGACCCAGTAACCCAGTGGATGCTCAGTTGGAAAGGTCTCCAAGTCTGCTCTTGCCCCTAGATAATCCTGCACCACATGATGCAGACGCTGCCGATGGTTGCTTAAACCTAACAGCCCTGGGTGCTGAGGACTAAATAAATGTTTAAAGGCATTGGTTATCCGACCGCCTTTTCCACCGCTCCTCCTTTGACCGAACAAAGCCTCAGAAACATGTTGTTCAGGAAATGATAACCTCCCAGTGTCTGCAAAGGTGTTACATACATTTTTCTTTAAGGCGTCCTCAAGATAATTTAACCTCTGCTCTCTCTGCGAAGGCAGGATAAGCACTGCAACTTTACCCGTGTAATGTGGATCAAGAAGGGTTGCCAACCAGTAATGATCCCTCTCCTTGATACCACGAATCCTCGGGTCCATTCTCAAGCTTTGCAGAATCATGGTGCCCATGTTCCCACAATCCTCCTCTTCCTCCTGTGTGTTTTGCAGCCCCGCAGGAATGGTATCTGCATAAAGGGGGCTCATTGATGGCCCTCTGCTTCATGTGCAGCCGCTGCAGCATTACCAATATTGAGTTCCACCTGGTGGGCATGTCACAAATGAGGTAATTAGTGGGCTGGTTGAATTTCCATTAAATGTCAGCCAGCCGAGCACTGGCATTGTATGACTGCCAGAATGCCAAGAATGGAACATGTTTCAAGTGTCCCTGTCTCAGGGCGGAGAGAAGGTTGGTACCATTGTCGCATACAACCATTCCTGGCTCAAGCTGCCATTGCGTCAACCACCTCTGAGCCTGCCCCTGCAGAGCTGACAGAATCTCTGCCCCGGTGTTACTCCTGTCCCCTAGACAGACCAACTGAAGCATTGCATGGCATCTTTTAGCCTGACTGCCTGCGTAGCCCTTTAAACACTTAGGGAGCGCTGCTGGTTCAGAGGTCAATTCAGCAGAAGAGGACATAGAGGAAGAAAAAGAGGAGGGGGTGGAGCAGACAGATGTGGCAGAATCACCACTAGCTTTTAGGAGGCGTGGTGGCGGAACAACCTCCAGCACTGAACCCTGTCCTACACCCTTCCCAGATGCCAGCAGAGTTACCCAGTGCACCGTGAAGGAAATCTAATGTCCCTGACTATGCCTGCTGGACCATGAGTCAGCAGTAATGTGAACCTTCCTGCTGACCGCTCCATCCAACAAGGCAAAAACATTGCCTTCCACATGATGGTACAGAGCATGAATGGTCTTACGTGAACAGAAATTTATTTTTGGAACCTGCCACTGTGGCACAGCACATTCTTGCAAATTCACGAAAGGGGGCAGAGTCTACCAGATGAAAAGGCAGCAGTTTTAGTGCTAGCATTTAGACGCTGAGCATGTGGATGGCTGGGACAGTATTTCTTTTAAATATATTTATTCCTCCCATTGATACCAATGATGGAGCATTATTTCTCCCATTTAAACTAGCGATTGGTCCCTTTTCCTCTCATTTGTACCAATGATTGGGCACTATTCCTCCCATCGGTACCAGCGAAGGGACCCCATTCCTCACATTGATACCAGAGATGGGGCATTATTCCTCCCTTTGGTTCCAATGATGGGGTACTATTCCTCCTATTAGTACCAGCGATGGGGCCCTATTCCTCCCATTGATACCAGTGATTGGGCCCTATTCCTCCCTATGATACCAGCGATAGGGCCCTATTTCTCCCATTGATACCAGCAATGGGACCCTATCCCTTCTAATGATACCAGCGATGGGGCCCTATTCCTTTTGTTGATACCAACAATGGGGCCCTATTTCTCCCACTGATACCAGCAATGGGGCCCTATTCCTCCCACTGATACTAGTGATGGGGCCCTATTCCTCCCACTGACACCAGTGATAGGGCCTTATTCCTCCCACTGATACCAGTGATGGGGCCCTATTCTTCCCATTGATACCAGCGATGGGGCCCTATTCCTATCATTGATACCAGCGATGGGGCACTATTCCTCCCATGGGTACCAATGATGGGGTACTATTCCTCCCATCGGTACCAGCGATGGGGCCCCTATTTCTCCCATTGATACCAGCAATGGGGCATTATTCCTCCTATTGGTACCAATGATGGGGGACTATTCTTTCCATTGATACCAGCGATGGGGCATGATTTCTCCCATTTAAACTAGCAATTGGGCCTCTTTCCTCTCATTTGTACCAATGATGGGGAACTATTCCTCCCATCAGTGCCAGCGAAGGGATCCCATTCCTCACATTGATACCAGAGATGGGCATTATTCCTCCCATTGGTACCAGCGATGGGGCCCTATTCCTCCCATTGATACCAGCGATGGGGCCCTATTCCTCCCATTGATACCAGCAATGGGGTCCTATTCCTCCTATTGATACCAGCGATGGGGCCCTATTCCTCCCACTGATACCAGCGATGGGGCCCTATTCCTCCTACTGATACCAGTGATGGGGCCCTATTCCTCCCACTGATACCAGTGATGAGGGACTATTCCTTCCATTGATACCAGTGATGGGGCCATATTCCTCCCACTGATACCAGTGATGGGACCCTATTCCTCCCACTGATACCAGTGATGGGGCCCTATTCCTCCCATTGATACCAGCGATGGGGCCCCATTCCTACCATTGATACCAATGATAAAGGACTATTCCTCCCGTTGATACCAGTGATGGGGCCCTATTCCTCCCATTGATACCAGTGATGGGGCATTGGTTATATCCACTAACATCGGACCATTTTCTATTCCCACTAGGCAAAGTCCGGCCCCTCTGAAGTCTGAAGGACAGTAAACAGGCCCTTTCTTGGGAAGGATAAAAGACCTCTGCTTTAAAGGAACAGGGTATTTTTTTTAGGTTACAACCAATTTAACTTTGGTCAAAGCGGCACAATTTATTTCTATCTACAGGTGCCCCTTATCTATGTTGGAAGGTTTTTAGTGAACTATGCCTTTAACTCCAACATGAACATTTAGACCTTGGGAAGCCAGAACTATCCATGGAGCTAGTGACACTTGTCCAGGAGACAAATAAAGCAGGTGAAGTGCAAATCACATACTTGCCAACTGTCCTGCTTTTGCCGGCTGCAGGCTGACATCGTAACAGCGCATGCGCCGTTCCAACACCTGCCGGGATCAGGAAAGTTCGTACAAGTTCGGCCGGGCGGCACACGTGCAATTACGCAATGGCGCCGCCTGTCGCCATTTTTAAATCAAAGACAATCGTTCTCGGCAGCGCCTTGCCGGTGCTGGCCGCCACAGCAGAGCAGAGAAGGACCCCTGGAGAGTGAAGACACATTCACAGACATTAAGGTAGGTAGGATGAAAGCAAAAATCTTTTGTGCAAAAATATCTGGTAACATGACATGTGAATAAAGTGTGAAATGTGCTCAGGTGTGACCATACAAAAAATGTAATATGTAAATATAAATAAAGTGCAAGGTGTAAATAAGTACGAAAACCTAATTATATCAGATAGTATAATTGCACTTTATTTATATTTACATATTACATTTTTTGCATGGTCACACCTGAGCACATTTCACACTTTGGAATTGTGATGAGAATTTTAAACTTTAGGCAGAAGTAGTGCAGCTGAATGGGAGAATTATTCCAACTCTGCTACTTTGGCCTCAAGTTTGAAATCCCCTTTTCGATTTCCTGTAATTCTCTCTATATTGAATAGACCCTAAAATCGGATTAATTATGCAGAGTGGGAAGTGGGTGTGGTAAGTAATTGATAGCTGCGCTGCATAGTGTCCCTGGAAATTTTTTTCAAATGTTGGCAACTATGAAATCAGCAATGAGGGGACACAAAGACACATTGGTGCCGAGGTTGTGGTGAGGGGGGAGTGCTAAAATAACCATCCATCCGTTCAACCCCCACTACCTAACGACATAGCACTCTATGGGGGGGATTTATCAAAGCTGCCACACAGAATCTGGTGCAGCTCTGCATTGTAACCAATCAGCTACTAGGTTTTATTGTCAAAGCTCAGTTGAACTAGATGAAGTTAGAAGCTGATTGGTTATTATGCACAGCTACAGCAGATTCTGTATGCACCCGTTTTAGTAAATCCCCCCACTATGGCTGTATGACTTAGGGGAGGGAGGGGAGTGGAAAGCGGAGACAGACAGGAGGGACCACTTGTCAATCACTGGAGGCTGAGACCATCCTTCTGCTGTATTCTGAATCCGTAGAGCGCGAGTCGCCTCGCTAGATGTGTCCCCAGTAGAAGCCATTTTGTGTGGGGCACTTTGTGTTAAACAACATAGAAGCGGTCTCCGGTAAAATGGCGCATTTCTGTGCTGTAATGCAAAGAATTCGACAAGAGTTACTGTTTTCTTCTCTTAATATGTCGCGATGCGCTAGAATGGGCTCACATTTGCGTCCGCTTGTGTTTATTATGAGCTTTATTTATTTGATCATTGTCACACCTTGATCGGCTCTTACGTCACGCTTTACAGATTGTGGGCGGGAATTATAGCTTGTTGCTTTTGCTGGGTACTAATTATTATTGACATTCACAAAACCACACAATAGGTAGCCGTGTGTACAATTTTATTTAATAAATTACTGTGAACAAATACAGTTCTAGTGTTGTCCAACGCGGTCAAAGTGTCGATTGTCAATAAAGCTGAATGAAGGTTAAAAAAAAAAAAAAAAAAAGCTGTGTTCTGGTTGGCAGATCGGACCGTGTGACTTCCCTCACCAAGATGGCGGCCTCCTTGGGCAGGTTGTGTGTGACCGGTGTGAGAGGAGTCCTGTGGAGCAGGGTAATGGAGAGGGTGAGGGGAATGGAGGGTTACTAGGAGCTCCTTATGCTTTGGCAGCCGTGTGACTACAATAGATGAATGATACAAATATCCAGTATTCTTGTCTCCTGTGCTTTGACTGAAAGCTCTACACCTATGTAACAGCCAGATGATTAGCATTCACATATCACATATTTCCCTTAGAAAATTCAAGCAAACCTGTAGCAGGGATATGCAAACTGTGGCCCTCCAGCTGTTGCAAAACTACAAGTCCCATCATGCCTCTGTCTCTGGGTGTCATGCTTGTGGCTGTCAGTGTCTTGCTATGCCTCGTAGGACTTGTAGTTCTGCAACTTCTGGAGGGCCACAGCTTACATATTCCTATGAGTGCATTACATCCTCCTTCATGGGGGGAGGGGATTCGATTGGTGCCAGGACGTGTTTTAGTGGCATTGGAGACGCACTGGTGTTGGGAACATTCCTTTGCCAGCAGTCTCATTGAATTTCAATTGTTCTGTCAGAATAGGGAACCCATCACATTAGGTAACGGAAGTGACGTTCTGTCAGCTGCGCATGCGTTCCACCGCTACCAGGTTTGCTAATCTGACAGAACACCTGCAGTCAGAAGAAGGACATCTTACTACACCCAGCTACATCTTGAATTTCAGAGTAATTTTAGCAATAAAGTGAGCAGATATACATATAGTGTATTGACATCCGTGATTTTTTATGTCATATTTTGAAAGAAGTTGGAGGCCAGGAAGGTGGCGGAGGCCATGTTGGTACACCCGGCACTGCTCAGTAATAAACCTTTTAGGCTTTCAAAATTAAACTTCCAAACAGCATCACAGATGTCAATACACTGTATTTATTTATACGCACACTTTATTGCTAAAACTACTCTGCAATTCCAGCCGTAGCTGGGTGTAGTAAGATGTCCGCTGCCATCTTCTGACTGCAGGTGTTCTGTCAGATTAAAAAACCTGGAAGTGGTGGAACGCATGCGCAGCTGACAACACGTGACTTTGTTACGTTATCTGATAGGTTCCCTAATCTGATAGAACATTACCTGTACGGGTTTTGAGTCATGTGTCTGGATATTCATATTGTACCCGTGTGGCCCCCCTGTTACACCTGCAGGGAAAATGCTGCCCCATGCTCCCTTCTGCCCCAATTCCACTCCTTTCTTCTGCCCCACCCCCATAACTTTGCTTACTATGCTTCAGTTTGTGAATGAACAGGAAGCCGCTCAGCACAGAGCACTTCCCATTCATTCACTGTCCAGTGCAGCTGAGTCTGAGAAGTCTCTGTCCTCATTCCTTTTCTCTGTTTTAGAAGCGAGATATCCGGGGTTATAATAACAAAATTGTAAATTTTGTTTAAATGCTTGCCAACCAGGCCATAGTCGAATGACGGCTACAGCGCGATCAGCTTATTCTGGGAGGGCTTACAATGACATCCTCCCAGAATCGTGCTTCCCGCGCTCCCCCTGGGGTGTGCACACGGAGATGTCTGTGTTCGCAGGGTCTGAGGGATCTGGCGCATCATGGATTGTGGTAAAGGGCCAATGACAGCGGCCCTTTACCACGTGATCGCTCCGTCCAATGACGAATCGATCACTTGTCAACAAATCCGCGCATGGCTGGTTCAGTTCTCTCCTCTCCTTGTACACAGTCATCGGTACAGCATGCGAGGAGAGGAGAGAGACTGCAGCTGCACTCATCCTTTGCCTCCTCCATGCCTCATCTGTGCTCATCCATGCCACATCCATGTCACGTCAGTGCTCATCCGTACCACATCCATGTCACGTCAGTGCTCATCCATACCACATCCATGTCACGTCAGTGCTCATCCGTGCCACATCCATGTCACGTCAGTGCTCATCCGTGCCACATCCATGTCACGTCAGTGCTCATCCGTGCCACATCCATGTCACGTCAGTGCTCATCCGTGTCACATCCATGTCACGTCAGTGCTCATCCGTGCCACATCCATGTCACGTCAGTGCTCATCCGTGCCACATCCATGTCACGTCAGTGCTCATCCGTGTCACATCCATGTCACGTCAGTGCTCATCCGTGTCACATCCATGTCACGTCAGTGCTCATCCGTGCCACATCCATGTCACGTCAGTGCTCATCCGTGCCACATCCATGTCACGTCAGTGCTCATCCGTACCACATCCATGTCACGTCAGTGCTCATCCGTACCACATCCATGTCACGTCAGTGCTCATCCGTGCCACATCCATGCCTCGTCAGTGCTTATCCATGCCACATCAGTGCTCATCTGTGCCACGCGAGTGCCCATCCGTGCCTTATTTGTGCTTATCCATGCCATCTCAATGCTTATCCATGCCACATCAGTGCTTATCCATGTCACATTCGTGTCACGTCAGTGCTCATCCATGCCACATCCGTGCCACTACAGTGCTTATCAGTGTCCTACAGTGCCTCACAAAATTGTAATGGATAGTCAGGAAATGCTGGTGCTCCCTGCATATTGGGCCTCTGTATGTGGCCAGGCTGTGTAAAAGTCTCACATGTGGTATCGCCATACTCAGGAGTGGCAGAATGTATTTTGGGGTGTCATTTTTGCTATGTATATGCTATGTGTTATAAATATCTTATAAATGCGCAACTTTGTGTAAAAAAAAAAAAAATGCGTTTTCATTTTTCAATATTTTAAAAAATGTAAATAGAATTTAAAAAAAATTGTAAATATTATAATAAAAAAAAATTGAAATAAAAAAAAAACACAATGTGCTGCCCTTCTGGCAAAATCTACTGCTACACTGTCTGTCACTGTCCACTTTTAACCACTAGCCAACAGTAATACTATCAGCCATAACCCCGGTACCATTTTTTTCAGCTGGCTTTCTCATGAAAATGTTGCGAGCGGCTGGAATGCTTTCTTAAGCAGCAGGAGGGGATGTCCTCTCCCCACTCACTGATGTTTCTCGAGCTTACGTTTCCACCGGTTCCCCCGAGAAACAATACCAATGGAGCGGCCAGCTGCCCCCATAAGTGATCAAAGATTGACACTATGACCTTGGAGGACAGGAGTGACATTATGATGTCACTTCCGGTCCAGGCGGGATTTATTTATTTATTTTTTGATCTTTTGATTTTAAGGCTGCATTCACACTTGAGCGTAGCGTTTTTTACCGCGATTTTACCGCAATTTTTTCAGGCGTTTTTCATTGACATCTATCAAAAACGCTGGTAATCAGCCCAAAAAGAAGCTCATGTACTTTTTTCAGCTACAGGCGTTTTGCAAAATGCTCAGATGTGAACAGGGGCCATTTAAATGAATGGGGTTTTACTTGTTGGGCGTTTTGGAAGTGTTTCTTTTGAGCGTTTTTGGAGCTGAAAACGCCCAGGTGTGAATGGAGCCTTAAGGTGAAGAAGAGATCTTGGTTATTTTTGACCCCAGACCTCACCATAAAGAGGACCTGTCATCCTTATTTCTTTACAAGGGATGTTTACATTCCTTATAATAGGAAAGAAAGTGATACAAATAAAATAACATAAAGGGACAGTGTAAAAATAAAAAGTAAAATAAATAAGAAAAATAAAATGACAGCGCCCCCATCCCTCCGTGCTCGCACACAGAAGGGAACACTTTTGGCACTTTTCCACTGCAAGTACCGGCTCGGCTCCACTCGGCCCTGCTTGGCTCTGTTTGGTTTTCCACTGCATGGTACCGCATGGTACGGTGTTGGAACGGTTCGGTACGGTTTGCTTTTCCACTAAAGTAAAGTGGGTGGGATAACAATGATTCTCTGACCAATCAGTGGCTAGTAATGACAAACAGTCAAGGCTGCATGCAAAGTATTGTGGGATATGGTACCGGTACGGCCCTCTTGGAACCACAACTGAGGTGGTACTGTTTAACCACTTTACCACTAGAGCATTTTGCTGTCTTACGTCCGGGCCACTTTTTGCGATTCAGCACTGTGTGACTTTAAATGACAATTGCGCGGTCATGCGACGCCATCCCCAAACGAAATTTACGTCCTTTTTTTCCCCACAAACAGAGCTTTCTTTTGGTGGTATTTGATCACCTGTGCGATTTTTACTTTTTGCGCTATAAACAAAAAAAGAGCGTTTATTTTGAAAAAATAACAATATTTTTAACATTTTTTTATATGAAATTCCCCCCAAAAAAGATGTAAAAACCAATTTTTTTTTAAATTTTTGGCCAATTTGTTTTCTGCTACCCATGTTTGGTAAAAAAATCGCAATAAGCGTATTTTGATTGGTAATGGCGGCGATCTGCGATTTTTTTTTTTTTGCGGGACTGCGACATTGCGGCGGACAGATCGGACCCCTGACTGACATTTTTGACACTTTTGGGGGTACCAGTGACATTACTGCAGTAATCAGTGCTATAAATATGCACTGTTACTGTAAAAAGGACACTGGCAGGGAAGGGGTTAATTTTATTGGAGAGGGAGGGGTTAATGTATGCCTGGTGCTTACTAACGTGTGTGGGGGGAGGTGACTGAGTGAGCCAGGGACAGATCGCATGTTCAGCTATGCTGAACACTCCGATCTGTCACTCCCTGTCACTGAGGAGATCCGCCCGCTCTGTTTACACAGGCGGGCGGATCTCCAAACTGGATTCCCCGACGATCGGGGCAGAGCAGCGGCGATCGCCGCCGCTCCTCCCCTGGCCCGACTCCCGCTGTGAATGAAAACAGCGGGAGCGCGCCTCCGGCTGCGCGCAAGCGCCACCTACAGGGGGGGGGGGGGGGAGTCTGGCGACGTAGGTCTACGTCTTCAGACCTACAAGAGCCACTTTGCTGCAGTAGCAGCACAGTGGCTAGTGTTAAAGTGGTTAAGCGAGCCGTACCGTTTGGTTCCATGTAGAGGAAAAGCGCCACCGTACCGAACCGTTCCAACACCGTACCATGTGGTACCATGCAGTGGAAAAGCACAAAAGCGAGCCGAACCGTTCGGTTCCATGCAGTGGAAAAGCGCCAATACATAAGTGCCATGTGAGAGCAATAATTCTAGTACTAGGCTTCTGTAACTCTAAAACAGGTAACCTGTAAAGGCGTTTAAAGCCTCGTCTATGGAGATTTTTAAAGTGGTTGTAAAGTCAGAAGGTTTTGTATCTTGATGCATTCTATATATTAACCTCCCTGGGGGTCTGATTATGTCAGGATTTCTGTGCTAAAAGCGGTACATTGTTTTGCATGGAAATCTGTTGCTTTATATTTTAAAACTCCCCTTCCCCTGCGATCCCCTGCTGTCCTCCCGCTGTGTGCTCAGCCGATGCCGCCACCCGTCTTCCGGTTCCCTTCCCTGCAAGCGTTGCGACGCAGGGGGGTGAAACCGGGGGCAATTTAAAAAATGTAAATAAACCAAATGACATGATACAGTTGTTTTGCTAACGGATTACACTGTATCATACCATTTCACCACAGGATTAAAAAAAAAAAAAAAGTCCTAACGGGTTCTCTCTCTTCCTGCTCTATCTCTTCCCGCTCTATCTAAATAAAAAAAAAAAAAGAAGGTTTTGCCTTTAATTATAGTTTAAGTAATACAGCCATTTTCAGAACCTGCCCCAGCTTGTGATTAGTGTAACAGGCAGCACACCACTTGGGTCCTCCCTCTGGTCTCTCTTCTTGTAGCATTGCCCTTTCAACGTGGAGGATACCTTGACAAAAGTTTCAGGTCTCAGGGAATCCTTGCTAGTATTTATTGTATCTACAGCTCGTGATGTTCCTGCTGAGTTTGTGGAGCATGGGAGGGAGTTTTATACCGATTTGTAGCATGACCTTTCTCTCTCTCTCTCTCTCTCTCTCTCTCAGCCTACAACTTAGACATATTAGTGGCATATATTAGCTTCAACTATAAATCAGGAATGTGGCGTGCTTGGTGTATTTGACACCCGGGGCTGTGATATATTTATTTTCAGTGATAATAAAATAAATGTAATAATAATTCTGGCCAGAAAAAAATCTGCAAACCATGACAATTATATTGTTTTCTGACATTGGTGGTCAGTGTAGGTGCCCCCCTTATATCAGTGGTCAGTGTATTTCCCCTTATATTTGTAGACCATGTGGTGATCAAGGTACTGCCCAGTGGCGGCCCGTGCATAGCGGGCGCCAGGGCGCCGCCCCCCTACCCCTAAAAAAAAAAAAATGATAGCGAACAAATAAAGTTTTTTAAAAAAAAAAAATTGGGTTCGCCGGCCTTTGCAATGGAAGTGGTGGCTAGGGGGGGGGTGGGGTTACGTCCCAGAAGAGGCGCCGATCGGCAGCCTTCTGGGGGCGTAACCCGATCGCAAGTCCTTGCGATTGGACACCCCCACTTTCGGATATCCTGGCTGTGATTGGTCCAGTCTCCAGCCTGGACCAATCATCATCCAGGACATCCGATCCCTGACGTCACAATGGGGGCGGTGCCGGTGCGTGAGTCAGTCACTCACCGTCACCGCCACTCGGAGGACGAGGGAGAAGCCACTCTCCTTCCCGCCGCCGCGGCCGCAGAGAGGACGGACTGGATCGAGGAGGGAAGAACCCGCCGCCGCCGCCGCCGCCGCCAGGTAAGTGCATTAAATTGAAGGGAGCACGCACGCTGCACTCTGCATTGATTGGGGGACAATGCTGTGGGCACTCTGCATTTATTGGGGTACATTGCTGTGGCACTCTGCATTTATTGGGGTACATTGCTGTGGCACTCTGCATTTATTGGGGGACAATGCTGTGGGCACTCTGCATTTATTGGGGGACAATGCTGTGGGCACTCTGCATTGATTGGGGTACAATGCTGTGGGCACTCTGCATTTATTGGGGTACAATGCTGTGGGCACTCTGCATTTATTGGGGTACAATGCTGTGGGCACTCTGCATTTATTGGGGTACAATGCTGTGGCGCTCTGCATTTATTGGGATACAATGCTGTGGCACTCTGCATTTATTGGGGTACAATGCTGTGGGCACTCTGCATTTATTGGGGTACAATGCTGTGGCGCTCTGCAATCATTGGGGTACAATGCTGTGGCACTCTGCAATCATTGGGGTACAATGCTGTGGCACTCTGCAATCATTGGGGTACAATTCTGTGGCACTCTGCAATCATTGGGGTACAATGCTGTGGCACTCTGCATTTATTGGGGTACAATGCTGTGGCGCTCTGCATTTATTGGGGTACAATGCTGTGGGCACTCTGCATTTATTGGGGTACAATGCTGTGGGCACTCTGCAATCATTGGGGTACAATGCTGTGGGCACTCTGCATTTATTGGGGTACAATGCTGTGGGCACTCTGCAATCATTGGGGTACAATGCTATGGCACTCTGCAATCATTGGGGTACAATTCTGTGGCACTCTGCAATCATTGGGGTACAATGCTGTGGCACTCTGCAATCATTGGGGTACAATTCTGTGGCACTCTGTAATCATTGGGGTACAATTCTGTGGCACTCTGCAATCATTGGGGTACAATGCTGTGGGCACTCTGCAATCATTGGGGTACAATGCTGTGGGCACTCTGCATTTATTGGGGTACAATGCTGTGGGCACTCTGCATTTATTGGGGTACAATGCTGTGGGCACTCTGCAATCATTGGGGTACAATTCTGTGGCACTCTGCAATCATTGGGGTACAATGCTGTGGCACTCTGCAATCATTGGGGGACAATGCTGTGGGCACTCTGCAATCATTGGGGACAATGCTGTGGCGCTCTGCAGTGATTGGGGACAATGCTGTGGCGCTCTGAATTGAAAGGGGCATGCACGCTGAACTCTGCATTGTGAGGGCACAGCACAGTGTTTATTGCATTGAAGGGGGCACAGCACAGTGTTCATTGCATTGAAGGGGGCACAGCACAGTGTTCATTGCATTGAAGGGGGCACAGCACAGTGTTCATTGCATTGAAGGGGGCACAGCTTCAAAGTCACGCAATTTTTTTACTGCGCTTTTTTGGCGCGAAGCAATACCTATTACATTTTTCTTTTTGCGCCCCCCCCAAAAATTTTGAGTACCAGCCGCCACTGGTACTGCCCCTTTACATTGGTGGTCAGTTCTCTTTTACATAGAAGCTCAGTACACAAGGACCCCTTTACATTGATGGTCACTGGGCGAAAGACGGTCTTACATCGTTGGGCACTGGTAGAAGGACCCCATTGCTGTGGTGGGCATTGGGAGAAGGACCCATTTACATTGATGGTCATCGGGAGAAAGCCTCCTTTACACTGGAGGGTACTGGGGACAGGCCCCATTTCTCTGGTTGTCAATGGGAAAGATGCCCTTTACATTTAGTGGTCGGAGAGAAGAATGCCTTCCTTACAGATAATTGGTGTCAGTGGTTATTTATCTAAGATTAAAAAATTGCTCAGGGAACCCATAGCAATCTCTGGTTAAGAACCGTTACCTTAGCATGTTTACGCAGCTAGGGTGAATGTAGTGTGCAAATATGCAGCCTGGAAGGCTTGTAATGGTGTCCCTCCCTCTCCCAGGCTTTGTGATGCTGTAAAGGGGATTACCAGGAAGCTCATTTCAAAACCTCTTTAGGTACTTTTGCCAGTTCTAAGATTGATTCTAAGACATGATTTTAACCACTTTACCACTAGAGCATTTTGCTGTCTTACGTCTGGGCCACTTTTTGCGATTCGGCGCTGTGCGACTTTAACTGACAATTGCGCGGTCGTGCGACACCGTACCCAAACGAAATTGACGTCCTTTTTTTCCCACAAACAGAGCTTTCTTTTGGTGGTATTTGATCACCTGTGCAATTTTTACTTTTTGCGCTATAAACAAAAAAAGCGCGTTTATTTTGAAAAAATAACAATATTTTTCACATTTTTTTATATGAAATTCCCCCCAAAAAAGATGTAAAAACCAATTTTTTTTAAAATTTTTGGCCAATTTGTTTTCTGCTACCCATGTTTGGTAAAAAAAATCGCAACAAGCGTATTTTGATTGGTTTGCGCAAAAGTTATTGCGTTTACTAACAAAGGGAAAGATTTCTGTCATTTTTGGTGGTTTTTTTTTTAACGAGTAATGGCGACGATCTGTGATTTTTTTGCGGGACTGCGACATTGCGGCGGACAGATCGGACCCTTGACTGACATTTTTGACAATTTTGGGGGTACCAGTGACATTACTGCAGTAATCAGTGCTATAAATATGCACTGTTACTGTAAAAATGACACTGGCAGGGAAGGGGTTAACTTTATTGGAGAGGGAGGGGTTAATGTATGCCTGGTGCTTACTGACGTGTGGAGGGGGAGGTGACTGTGTGTGACAGGGACAGATCGGATGTCCAGCTATGCTGAACACTCCGATCTGTCACTCCCTGTCACTTGGGAGATCCGCCCGCTTGTGTTTACACAGGCGGGCGGATCTCCACACTAGATCCCCGACGATCGGGGCAGAGCAGCGGCGATCGCCGCTGCTCCTCCCCTGGCCCGACTCCCGCTGTGAATGAAAACAGCGGGAGCGCGCCTCCGGTGGCGCGCGAGCGCCGCCTACAGGGGAGGAGTCTGGCGACGTAGGTCTACGTCGTCAGACGGGAACGAGCCACTTTGCCGCAGTACTATTCCAGTACTCAGCGGTAAAGTGGTTAAATGAATACATCATTTTATCCAACTATATGTTTTTAAAATATCTGCCTTGTGTTCAGCTTTTACTTTGATGTGCCTAAATTGCAGTTGCACTGATGGGTGGTAAAATGCTAGTTAGTAGTAATGAGACAGCTGTACAAGAGGCATGTATGTCATTTAGCTGTTTTGATGAGCAGATTTTTAAACTAAGATAAGGAAACAGGGCAACAGGTTAATGCATGGGGCTGGACTATGCTATAAGAAAGGGAAGAGGAGATATACTATATTACCAAAAGTATTGGGACGCCTGCCTTTACATGCAGATGAACTTTAATGGCATCCCAGTCTTAGTTCATAGGGTTCAATATTGAGTTGGCCCCTCCTTTGCAACTATAACAGCTTCACCTCTTCTAGGAAGGCTGTCCACAAGGTTTAGGAGTGTGTCTGTGGGAATGTTTGACCATTCATCCAGAAGTACATTTGTGAGGTCAGGCACTGATGTTAGAGAGAAGAACTTTATGGACCTTGCTTTGTGCACTGGTCCAAATCATTTGGTGGAGGGCTGATTATGGTGCGGGTTGTCTTTCAGGGGTTGGGCCTGGCCCCTTAGTTCCAGTAAAGGGAGCATTTTAAGGCATCAGCATACCAAGACATTTTGGACAATTTCATGCTCCCAAATTTGTGGGAACAGTTTGGGGATGGCCCCTTCCTATTCCAGCATGACTGCACACAAGTGCACAAAGCAAGGCCCGTAAAGACATGGGTGAGTGAGTTAGGGGTGGAGGAACTTGACTGACCTCAACCTGATAGAACACCTTTGGGATGAATTGGAGCAGAGACTGCGAGCCAGGCCTTCTCTCCAACATCAGTGCCTGACCTTACAAATGCGCTTCTGGAACAATGGTCCAACATCCCCACAGACACACTCCTAAACCTTGTAGAAAGACTTCCAGAAGATTTGAAGCTGTTATAGCTGCAAAGGGTGGGCCAACTCACTATCAAACCCTACGGACTAAGACTGGGATGCCATTAAAGTTTATGTGCGTGTAAAGGCAGGTGTCCCAATACTTTTGGTAATATTGTGTATATTTCCTTCTACTCGTAATGAATTATACATACTGATTGTTTCTTCTCTAGCCCCTAGTGCCTGTGCTGCCTGTTGGGGTTCGTACGCTCTGCAGCCCACCTGAAACGTTTGATGTGTCATCTCGGTATAAGGATCAGCCCTGGGAATATCTGAATAGTGAAGGTATTGTTTATTTTTTAAAAGATATGTTCATCTTTTGTAACCTGTTACATGTTACACCTATATATATGGTGTAACGTTACTTTGGAGCAGTCTGCTGCACCCTCTGATCCCCCCCCCCCCCCCCCCCGTGACAGCAGGCAGGAGATCCTCACCCTACACCCGCTGTCAGTTTAAAGAGGTTGTAAACTCGTTTAAAAATTTTTTATTTTTTTTACAACCTGCAAGAGAAAGACATAATGAGCTAGTATGCATCGCATACTAGCTCATTATGAAATACTTACCTTAGAACGAACCCCCGCCGTGCCGCTCACTCACCTGTATGACGAGCGACATGTTCAGTCGCCCGTCTTCCGGGATCGCGGCATCCGGCCATCTGATTGGCCGGAGCCGCGGTGACGTCACTTCCGCGCACGCGCGCGGGAGCCGACGGTCACGGCACGGGGCTCTGAAGGAACGGCACGATCAGCCGTTCCTTCAGAGCGCATGCGCCAGTGACGTCACTGGCTGCATTAAAGGTAAATATCTCCTAAACCGTACATGTTTAGGAGATATTTACAGTACTTATAGGTAAGCCTTATCATAGGCTTACCTATAGGTACAACTTCCTGAGGAGGGTTTACTTCCTCTTTAAAAACAGGGCTGCTGTATGGGGCTCCGCCCACATAGCAGCTTCATTCATTTACACAGAGCTGTAAATGAATGAAATACAAGTCCCTTGCAGTTCTCAATGATGAGTGCCCTCAAAGTTCATTGACTCTTCTGCACTTTGCAGGCCGATGCAGACAGGTGTATTGAGTGTCTGTAGGAGCCTGATATTGCACCCGCGATTCACTTATGGCAGGTGCAATGCTTTGCACTGTATGCTGCAGTGTACTAAAATAATACATTCACATTTTTTTACCTGCAAAATTGTTTGCATTATATATTTATTTTTACAAAAGATGAACTTTGGCCCTAAAGTAACATTTCAAATTATAGATTAAAATAGACCCTTGAAATAATTTTAGGTTTCAGGGACTGCCTGCTACAATGATTTTCTTTGTAGCTCATGATACATTACCATGATCAGTAAGTTGTAGAAAAGTTTAAATAAAGTTTAAGCAGCTTATTTATTTTTTTAAACACCTGCTTTTATGACCACATATGATTTTCCGTAATACTAAGAAAATTAAACAAATTATAATAATGGCCAGAAGAGAACAGATAGTGATGAGTAGGGAAATGTCTCCCTACATTGGTGGTCAGTGTAGGCAAAAGATCAATCGCTGCTCAAGGAACCTTGGTTTAAAGAGCCTGTTCTATATACTATATGGCCAAAAGCTTGTGCCTTGCAAAAGATTTTGGAGTGTCTCTGAGAATTTGTGCCCAAAAGAAGCTTTGTGTTGTCAGGTACTGATGTTGGACAAGAACACTTGGCTTACAAACGAAGTTCTAGTTCATCCCAAAGGTGTTCAGGAGGGTTGAGGACAGGGCTCTACTGTATAAAGGCCACCAACTTTCCTCCACAACTAACTTGTCAGATTATATCTTTATGAAGCTGGCTTTGTGCAGAGGGGCACAGCCATGTTGAAACAGAAAATGGCCTTCCCAATTGTTGCCACAAACTTCCAAACTGGAAGGGCAAACTTATCTAAAATGTCTTTGTATACTGTACCACACACATACACTATAAAACCCCAATTCCTTGTTCAAATATTTTATTGTGACAATGTAAGTATAAGGAGTACAGACAAAGATACAACCCTAATTCCAAACTGGAACACTGGGTAAAATCTACATAAAAACAGAATGTAATTATTTGCAAATCTCATAAACCTTATTTTATTCACAACAGAAAATAGAAAACATATCAAATGTTTAAACTGAGAAAATGTACAATTTTAGAGAAAAATATAGTAATTTTGAAATTGATGGCAGCAACATGTCTCAAAAAGGTTGAGACAGGGCAACAAAAGCTGGCAAAGTAAGTGGTACTAACAAGGAAGAAAGAGCTGGAAGAACATTTGCAACAGGTTAACTGGCAACAGGTCAGTAACCTGATTGGTTATAAAAAAACAAAAGTCAGAGCGTCTCAGAAGTAAAGATGGACAGAGGTTGACTAGTCTGTGAAAAGCTGCATCTAAAAGTTGTCAAACTATTTCAGAACAATGTACCTCAATGTAAAATTGCAAATACTTTAAATATATCATCATCTACAGTACATAATATCAAAACATTCAAAGAATCTGGAGAAATATCTGTGCACAAGAGACAAGGCCAAAACATAATATTGGGTGCCCGTGATCTTTGGGCCCTCAGATGGCACTGCATTAAAACGGGCATGATTCTGTGATATACATCACTGCATGGGCTCAGGAATACTTCCAAAAATCATTGTCTGTGAACACAGATCGCTGTGCCTTACAAAATGCAAGGTAAAGCTCTATCATGCAAAGTAGAAGCTATATCTGAACATGATCCAGAAACTCTGCCATCTTCCCTTGGCCAAAGCTCATTTATAATGTTCTGTGGTCAGACAATTCAAAATTTGACATTCCTTTTGCACAAATCTTATCGCCTGAGACATGCAGTTCCGGGGGCCAAGCAAGTTTTTTTTTTTTTTTGCACCTTAGTATGGGGGATACGAGCAGCTCCAGTCCAACTTATTGTCAGCCTCCGCCTCCCCCTTGCAGCTGCTCATGTAGTGTTTGTGATGCTCAGTGTAACTTTTGGGCTCTCTTGGCCAGGCTGCTTCGGAAGACTCTGTGCCTGCAAATCCTCAGGAAAGACGCCTCCTTCCCTGCACCCTCCTTCTACTAGTCAGTGTGTCAGGACTGAGGCTTCAAGTGAATGTCCCCTTGGAGCCCGGCGGTGCTGGCTTGGTGTGCTTCACAGGGTAGTGAGCTCCCGCACCATTGACACGGAATAAGATCCTGTTCCGGAGGGAGGAGGGTCTCCACTGGCTGTGGAAGCACATGAAATTGGAGCCCGGAGGTTTGGGAGAGCGGAGTGTGGCAGGTAAGAGCACCAGACTGTCACTGAGAGGAGTTCAGGAGGGAGATGTGTGCTGGATGGGGAGTGCGTGAGGAGAGTCCACAATCCTTCACATGGACCTCACTGTACTCTGTGCATGAGGAGAACCCTCACTCTACACACCTTACCACACTGTACTAAGTGTATAGAGGAGCCAACCCTTTATATACCTTACTATACTACACTAAGTGTAGGAGGAGAACCCAAAATCCTTCACATAGACCTCGTAGCATGAAGATCTATATCCCCTGCAGCATCTGCTCATGCGCTGGAATCGGGGAAAATAGAATGGGCAGCTTGCACATCTGGAAAGGCACCATCAATGCTGAAAGATGTACCTGGATTTTAGAGCAGCATATGCTCCCATCCAGATTAAGTCTTTTTCAGGATAGGCCTTGCATATTTCAGCAGGAAAATGCTAAAAAAAAAAAAAGCAACCACATACTGCTTCTATAGCAACAGCATGACTTGGTGGTAGTAGAAGAATCTGGGTGCTTAACTGGCCTGCCTGCCGTCCAGACCTTTCATAAACTGAAAATATTTGGTGTATCTTGAATCGAAAAATAGGACAAAGAAGACCTGGGACTGTGAGCAGTTAGAATCCTATATCAGGTAAGAATGGGACAGCCTACTTCTTCCAAAACTCCAGCAACTGGTCTCATCTCAGAGGGGATGCTACACCATGGTAAACTTTTTTGAGCCGTGTTGCTGCCAAAAAATTCAAAATCCCTTTTTTTTTTTCTTTAAAATGGTACATTTTCTCTGTTTAAAAATTTGATATGTTTTCTGTTGGGAATAAAATATGGGTTTGAGATTTGCAAACCATTGCATTCTGTTTTTATATAGATTTTACACAGCATCCCAACATTGTTTTGGAATTGGAGTTGTATGTTACGACCGACATACAGTTGATACAGTAAAGTACAATCAGTGGCACGTCCACCTAAGATAGATATTGTAGAACATAAAAAAAAAAAATCTAAATAAAAGGTCTGGTCTATAGCTCAAATGAAGTACTGTTAGTAAAGGTGTCAACTGTCAACCTGTGTGTCAACTTATTGGCAGCACAAAAAAAAAAGATAAGATAGAAACGGAAGACATAACCGAGGGAGAAGAAAAGAAAAAGGAAAAAAAAAGCCATTTTAGCAGAGCTCCTCCTTACTCATAACCAATGTAAATGATACGTCTTGGAAGAATCCAAGTCCAAAAAAAATAGCTACCAAGAACCTATGCCTTCCACTCGGCATACTCAGGAGTGGTTTTATATTCAATCCAGTCAGCCCATATCTTGATATGTTTCTGATTCTGTTCTGAGAGATTTGTATCTGCTCCTCCATCACAGACAACTTGTCAGTACAAGCAAACCATTCACCTACAGTGGGCGATGTAGTCCTTCTCCAGTGCAGTCATTTGTACTTCAATTTAATCTTTTTAAACAATTCGGTTTTCGTTTCAGTCTGCAAGCAGCTGCGATTTTTGAAACCTGCCAAAAAAATATTCAGCTGCCAATTCCTTGCAGCCGTGGTAACTGCGGGTATTCTGAATAATTGTGTATGACTCTATACACCCCACCCACACAATCTTTGTTTCCTGCTTGTGTGATTGGCGCACTACTTTGAGAAGTTTGCACAGGTCAAGAAGTCCTATTGTAGGCAGCCTGTGAAATATTCATATTTGGTGAGAAACTTTCAAGATTGTCACAGACTAAAAACATCACAAGGTGGCTAATTTTTTTTGTCACAATACTGAGGCCGCTGACGTGATACAATTAAAACAGATACATTTTAGTACCGTTGTGGTCACTAGGACAAGAAGTGAGAGGAAGTATTCTTTCCTGACAGAGGTTGTAATCGTTTCCTGCACTCTGTACACAATGAAAAAGCTAAGTTTAAAAACCTGATATAAACTGAGACTATTCCAACTCCACCAATCTGATAAAACAGGGCAGTAAAATCGTCAACTTTGTTCATTATTTTTATTGTATGCGAATGTGTGTGTGTATATTTTATTACATCAGAGATTTAGATACTTTATATGTTTCTTCTTCTAGAGTACTTGGAGCGTTATGGGGAAAATCTAGTCTGGGCAAATTACAGGAGGAACCACAAAGGACCAATCCCACCACAGAAAACCCGAAAAAAGTGCATTGTAAGTAAGAGCCTAAGACGGGGTTCACGTTTTATAAAAAAAACAAAGGATTTTCCAGCACGCCTATTAGCTATCCTGCAAAAAAAAAAAAAAAAATACCCTTTCTAATAATTTACATTTAAAAACAGAGGTTTTAGTTGCACATAAAAGTTGCAATATATATGGAAGCTTCACCAACGATCCTCTGTAAATAATGGCAATAACTCTGTATTTGAAAGTCTCCAAGTTGGAGCACATATAGTGATGGATACATTTAGGGCAGTTATGCCTGGAGGCAGAGCCCATGCCTTAAAGGCACAGGGACACATCAGAAGCCCAGCTGGAGAACAGAAACAACTGAAAGCCCCCAGTGGTGTGTGTCCCCAAGCCAAATCCAGCGAGCAAGCTGTATAAGAATTTATAGCTAGATCTGAAGTAAGTTGCACATGTTATACCTTGTTTCTAGCTTTGTGTCCAGTTCAGTTAGGGACAAACCTCATCTCTGCACATTTTACTTGCATTTTCATGTTTGCTTGAAGTGTGTTTCTAAGCTAAGAACAGAAATGTAATATATTGTTATGAGATGTGGTGGCTGCTGCATTTGTTTTCCTTTTTTTCATCTGGTGATTATGCAGGCAACACATTTTTTTAACTAGGATGACATAGTACTGTAGCTTTAGAGTAGTGACATGGTTTGCTTAGAACAGGAATACAAAACTGCTTCCATTCTTCTATCTGCTCAACATATTGGGGTGTTCTGTAGTCCACAGAAAGAACTGGAAACAATGCTTCACAAATAAGTCAGCATAGAGCAGAATTTCTGGCAGAAGCAACTGGTATTTTTTTTCATTTGTATGTCTTACACAGATTTAAAAAAAAAATGGGGTTAACCTAAAATGTAAAGCTAAACTTCAGGCAAACAATTAAATGCATAGATAAAATCCATATATAAGAGCTGTTTTACCTGTAAAATTATTTATTTTTATCCCTTCATTCCTGAGATCTAATAATAAATATGTAGCCAAATACAATTACTTCTACATGCTGGTTTGTTTGACAGAGAGCGGGCAAGGTCTGTGGAAACCCATGTCCAATCTGTAGAGATCAGAAGCTTCATGTGGATTACAGAGTGAGTATGACCGCCAATGCACATTCTACATCCAAACAGCAAACCTAGTTTTCTCTATCGTTCGACAGACGCAGCTCTGCTTAATCATAGACTATAGGGTTAAGCTCCTCCCACTAGGGATAGACACTAGGCAGAAAAAAGTCTTGTCCACATCTATAGGGGCTGTCCCAGCAGGCATACCCCTCAGGCTCTGCTATACTCAAACAGTTTGTTCTGCCTAGTGACAGGGATAGGACCTAGTTCCCTGCTGGGACTTCGGTCTTCGCTGTAACAGGGAAAGTTTGTGATTTTTTTTTTTTTCGTTAGTTCCTGAGGACCAAGATCCAGAGGAACTACAAGCAACATCCTGCTGTGGTTTTCGCACTGGATAATATAGATTCTTAAGGTCTCCCAGCCTGGCCATCGAGCGTGAGCAGGTTATAGTCCAGTACTAGTCCTCGCCATGACATTGCCCCAATAGATGGGGATGAGCCTGCGAGTGGATCATCTCACTGGGAAGCAGACAACCTGGAATGCCCTGAGTCGCAGCCTCACCGTACCACGGTATGGTGAGTAACATGTCCCCCCACTACCCCTGGAGGTCGCGGGTGGGCGGGGGCCCCTCCCGGGAATGGTCAGACCTTAGGGGCTCCCTCGGTTACCTGGCACCCGGAAGCCTAACTGGCATTCCCCTTGCTCCCCCCTCCCCTTGTGGGTTTTCACCGTGGGGGGCGGTAATAATGCGGCTGGTTTTCGCCACATATTTGCGGGGGATGGGTCGTCCGGGGGGGGGGGGGGATCCTTGAATGGGGACCTGTAGTGGCCGACCCCTTTTGGGGGTCTCGGAGACCACATGTTTCGCATGGGGGCCGCTATTTTGCCGTGGTTCATGACCTCTGTGTTCCTATTAGTTTCTATGGGCAGCCATTTTCTGGAATTTCTCATTGAGAATGTATAGCACCGGCATGCAGCATGTTTTTTTCAATGCTTGAGGCAGAGTTGCTTCCTTTTCGTTTTTCTTCTGTGTTACTTTCGTTTTGACACTGACCAGGACTGCATGTTTTTATCTGGTAAAGTTTCTGGGGGTCCCCTGTAGGTTCCCTCTCCTGCTCTGCTATATTTAGACATTGCTCAGATTTTTGGGGGCCGCAGTAATAACGGGGAGACCGCGTTTTTTACAGTCTTAAAGGGACAGTGCACAAAAAATAATTTGTCGTTTTTTTGTTTGCAAATGGAGTCCCAGGATAAAATATCCCCTGCAGACCCCCTGGAAATGACTGCAGGACCCTCCGGCTCGCAGTTGCAGCCTGAGATTTTTTCTGCAAAGCCTGATGTCAAAAGTGCAGTCGGTTTGTTCTGGTGCTGCTAGCCACAAACGTCCTCCATCCTCCCCTCCCATCTGCAGGATCTTTGGATTCTGACACAGATATGGTTGCTGCAGACGCAGACCACCCTGAGGGGTCGGTGTCTACACATTCTGACGGTGAAGAGGATCTGTCCTCCTATGCTGTCGCTCGAGAAAGTGCCTTAGTAGAAAATACTATAGTTTCTGTGCGGGAAACTCTTAAAATAGCTGATGAACCCACAGCGTCAGGTACACAGGTGTCTTTTGGCTCCTGCAAACATCGCCAATCAGGTAAAGTATTTCCTTGTCCTGAATTGTTTCACTCTATTGTGGATGAACAATGGCGACGCATTAAGCACATGCTGTTGGTGCCTAAGCGTTTTGCACGCCGTTATCCCTTTGTGAAGGCAGTGGACACCAGGTGGGCTGTACCACTGAAGGTGGATTCCCTATTGGCCAGGATGAATAAAGCATCTCTGGTGCTGGTGGAAGAGTCGCCGACCTTTTCGGATTTAGTGGATAGACGGGTGGAATCCTTATCCCGGGATGTGGTCAGGGGTCACATGTTAAAAGCTAACTTTGTGAACATTCTCATAGCACAGACTGCTACTGAATGGGTGAAGTTGCTGAAGAGTAACTTGAAAACGACACAGCTTCCCCCTGCGGTTCTGGAACTGTTAGACCAGTTGGTCCAAGCCCTGGTGTTCATGTGTGATACATCCCAGGACTTGGCCTTATTGGTGGCCAGGACATCAGCAGTGGGGGTTGCTATTAGACGCCTAAAACGGCTGAAATGCTGGTAAGCTGGCCAGGCTTCTAAAAAAGCTGCTGATCTCCCTTTTACGGGGGAGAAGCTATTGGGAGCCTCTCTGGACTTGCTGTCGCAAGGGGTCATTGTGCCGGTTCCAGCTTAAGAATGCATTCAGGGTTTTATTCAAACCTCTTCTCCGTGCCCAGAAAAGAAGGCAAGGTGCACCCCATCCTAGATCTCAAAGCCCTGAACTGCTTTGTGCCGGTACAGAGGTTTTGGATGGAGTCCATCCGTACGGTAGTGGACATCCCTATCTACGCTGGACACCAGCGGTTTCTTCGCTTTGCGGTAGCGGAGCAGCATTATGAATTTGTGGCGTTACCCTTTGGTCTCGCCTCCGCTCCCGGGGTTTTTACCAAGGTTCTGGATCCAGTGTTAGCATTGCTGCGCCAGAGGGGGATTGCAGTACTGGGATACCTGGATGATCTCCTGTTGAATGCGGTCTCTCATTCGGTTCTGTTGGAGAATCTGGAGGTCACTGGAACATCAATTTCATAAAATCCGCATTGACTCCGGTCCTGAGACTGGAGTACATAGGCCTGACTCTGGATTCAGCCTTGGTGAGGGTTTTCCTCCCCTCGGACAAACTTTGTCTGAGTCACTGGACAACTCGCTTACGCGATTGTCCGGTTCGGGTTCAATCAGACAACACTACATCTGTGGCTTACATCAATCACCGGGGGGGGGGGGGGGGAGGGGGGACCAGTAGTGTCCTCGCGACCAAGGAGGTGGCTGAGATTCTGACTTGGGCAGAAATATTTGTTCCAGCTCTCTCCGCTGTACACATCCCAGGTGTGGAAAACTGGCAGGCGGATTACCTGAGTTGTCAGGTGTTGGATAAAGGGGAGTGGTCCCTACACCCAGAGGTGTTTCACCTACTGTGTGTTCGGTGGGGGACCCCCGAGGTCGATCTGTTTGCCTCCCGCCTCAACCAGAAGGTGCAGAGATTCATAGCCAGGTCTCGAGATCCTTTGGCCGATGCCACAGATGCCCTGGTGGCTCCTTGGGGTCAGTATCGGCTGATTTATGCATTTTCCCTGTTGAAACTTCTGTTGCGTCTTCTGCGCAGGATAGAGGTAAAAAACATTCCGGTCATTCTGGTGGCTCCAGACTGGTCTCGGTCTTGGTACTCAGACCTCATAAGATTGGCCACTGGTACCTCTTGAAGGCTTCCTCAGTGAAGATCTGTTGTTTCAAGGTCTGACCTTCCATCCTGCTTTACAGTCGCTGGCTTTAACGGCATGGCCGTTGAAAGTCAGGTGTCGAGAGCTAGATGTCTCTCTGAGTCTGTAATCCCGACTCTCTTGAAAGCTAGGAAGTCGACTTCTCAAAATCTATCATCGCACATGGAAATCGTACATTTCATGGTGCGAATCGTTGAAAGTGCACCCTCGCTTATTTTCTATCGCCAGGATTTTGGCTTTTCTACAGAAAGGGGTTGAACAGCGGTTGGCCTTGGGTACTATCAAAGGCCAAGTTTCGGCTCTGGCTATCTATTTTCAACACCCATTAGCCATGCATGCCCTTATCCAGATGTTTATTGAAGGTGTGCGCCATTTGGCGCCTCTGCTGCGATCCCCGTTACAGCCATGGGATCTCAATTTGATGCTGTCTGTTCTTCAAAAGCCCCCTTTTGAGAAAATTCAGGAGATTAAGCTGCTTGTTAGCCACCAAGAAGGCAACCTTCTGAGACAATTACTTCTGCCTGCAGAGTATCCGAATTGGCTGCGTTGTCCTGTCGCTCACCTTATCTGGTGGTTTACTTCGACCTAATCAATTGTTCCTTCCTAAGGTGGTTTTTGATTTTCATTTAAATGAAGACATTGTACTGCGTTCCCTTTGCCATAAACCTCAGAATCCTAGGGAGTATGCTTTACATTCTTTGGATGTGGTCCGGACTATCAGGGTTTACTTAGAGACCACTGCGTCCTTCAGAAAATTGGACGCTCTTTTTGTCCTTACAGATGGACTTCATAAGGGTCTGGCTGCATCTGCTGCAACCATTTCCAGATGGATCAGACTGTGGTACAGGCCAATTCACTGAAAGGGCAGATTCCTCCTTTTCCAGTGAAGGCGCATTCTACTAGAGCGCTGAGTGCCTCCTGGGCTTTTCTAAATCAGGTGTCGGTGCTACAAGTTTGCAAGGTGGCAACTTGGTCGTCTGTGCATACCTTTACAAAATTCTACAAGGTAGATGTGCTGGCTTCAGCGGATGTTTTTTTTGGCCGCAAGGTTTTGCAGGCTGCAGTTTAAGAGAGAACCCCCTTTTTTTTGGAGCTCCTGTTGTTTCTGGTTGAGCTCTGTTTTACCTGGTTGGCTAAGTATGGCAATTGGGGCATTTAGGTTTTTTGTTCCGGTCTTGTTCCCACCCCTCATGTTTTTACTGCTTTTGGACATCCCTATAGTCTATGATTAAGCAGAGCTGCGTCTGTCAATGGACGATAGAGAAAACTGGATTTTTGTAAGAACTTAACGTAAAATCCTTTTCTCTGAAGTTCGACAGATGCAGCACCGGCCCCTCTACTTTTGAGTTATGGGGTCTTTTTCTGTCACTGCTTGCAACAAAACTGTTTGAGTATAGCAGAGCCTGAGGGGTTATGCCTGCTGGGACAGCCCCTATAGGCGTGGACAAGCCTTTTTTCTGGCTATCCTTAGTGGGAGGAGCATAACCCTATAGTCTATGATTAAGCAGAGCTTTTTTTTTTTTTTTTTTTTTTTTTTTTTTTTAACTCAAGTCTTTTATTAAAAAACTAACATACAAAAAGTAGATATGCACGTCAGAAAAGATGGTCTATATAAAGGCATCGCAGTGCCATATTCCGGCAAAAGTCCTACCTATACTCTTTCAACAACACCATTCACTTTGGGTACCCGTTATTACATGTCTACCATGTGTTACACTCACAATTACACCATGCATGTAACTCCATTCACAAAATCCTGTCCAAGTGTAAATCAACATGTGACAAACCAGGTGTGAACAGTTTCGATTTTTTATGTCGTACAATAACTGGTTTAGGGTTTATCAAATATCAGTATTTTTAGTTTAAACAAAAATTCTAATTTTATTGCACACAAAAACACAACAGATCACCTATTTTTGTTGGTAAAATATAGGAGATGAGGTTGTACTGGGTAAGTAGATGCTAAATATGTCAAGCCTCAAAATTGCCTATAGGCAATGCTTTAAAAGCTTTTAGGCTACGTTTCCAATTTCAATCACGACTTTGTAGTGCGACTTGTTTGCGGCTACTTCTGGGGACTTCAGTGCGACTACCTTCTATGAGGGACAAGTCGCACTGAAATCGTTCAAAAGTAGTGCAAAAACCTTTTCTGAAGTCGCTGCGTCTTGAGTCGCAGCAGTCAGAACGGTCCTAATTGAAATTAATGGGTTTTGACTTGTCATGCGACTTGACACATGTCAAGTCACACAACAAGTCGAACTAGTGGAAACGGGGCCTTAACCGCACATCAGTTTAGAGTTAACAGACACTGATGGCGCTAGAATTATTGCTGTCAATCTGGTTTTGTTTTTGTACGTGTGCACACCGGACACACCTTTCAATGGTATATTTAACAGACCAAAAAGAGCAAATGACAGAAGTTCATTGTTGGCAATTTACATACACTTTAAAGCACCCTTCGGTTCCTTCTGCATTTCTGTCTGTTACTTTAAAAAAGCCCTTGGAAAGCTTATCAAGCCTTAAGAAGGGTTTACCTTCTGTTGACTCTTTGCATTTCTGTGAGTTTGGTGAAGGTAAATGCACGATATACGTGCCATTTTATTTACATACTGCTGCACAGAATTGTGCTCACAGAATGACGTGTGATAACAGTCCATGCAGTAATACTCTGCGGTCAATCTGACGTGATATTGCACCCCTAGGGAGTGGGTCCATAATAGCCTGGGCTAAGAGGAAATTAGTTGAATGACTGGCAGCTTCATTCAACCTGGAATATATTTTTTGGCTGGGAGGGTTAATACTACTTTAAATGAAACAGAAATGCAATTATGTCCTGACAGGGACCTGTGAGGGCTTTGCCATAGTCAATGCTGTGAAATTGATGACCTAAAATACAAGTTTGCCTACTGTTAGTGCTATATCAATCACAACTGACTGTTTCGCACTATTTAAAAGATAAGAATGGATGACTTAGTTTAGGTATAAATCATTCATTTTCAAGACACTACAATTCCCAACATGCTTAAGCATTAGTTTTTGTGCTTGTAGCCTCTCCAGCCTCCCTCCATTTGGACTGTGGCTGTCTGTCTGCTGCAAATAAGAACGATGTGACCGCAGTCTCTAACACACCTCTTCTCCTCATCCTCCAATTATGGGCAGTTGAAGCAAGAGGGGCAATAAATAGGTGTGCTGGGTGCCTTGTGACTCCCTGTATGCTTTTTGCAGAGGGACAGCAGAACACTATGCATTTCATCACCCAGCACTGAAAGAACTCCTGTAGCACTGTTAGGCAGAGTATGAGGCTATCTCAGAAGATTACAGTGGGCTTCCTGATGGATGTCCGCTTCCTGGAGGCCTTGACACTTCTGGAGTTGTAAAGTCACAGAATTTGAGTCCAAATCTTTTCTAGTGCACCCTCACTTGTAAAAAGTGATGTTTGCTGATTGGGCTCACATGGAGAAGGCATTTCCCTACCTAAGCAAATCGGCAATACTGCAGGGAGGAGGAATTCTACAAGAAATTAAGTTCTTCATCCTTTTACCTGGCCTTTTCCATACTAAATAAGTCCCCGTCGGTCCTGGGCTTTAACGATGCCACGGTAATATGTTACAGGTCCTCTTTAGGTTGTCCTTTTGTCTGGTAAGACCAGCTCTGCAGCCTGAGGTGATTGCAGTGGGAGTTTGCCAAGTCCTCAAAGTCTGAACAAAGCGTACCCTCCATTCCATTTGGCAGTTCCTGGAAGATTGTTAAATAACTTTGTCTTTCTTGGTGGATGCCTTGGAAAATGTTACGTGGAGGGGTTTGCAGTGGAGAACACAAGATATTAAGAGAAAACATATGGGAAGGTTGTAGCGCCTATACACCTAACAGCTCAGACCTCGAGGCTGCCGCCACCTCCCAGTGTACCAGAATAAGGAAAGGGATGACATCCAAAAAATAGTATTTTTATTGAAAAGACATGTACAAAGCTGTAAAAACTAGGTTTTTGTAAGAACTTACCGTAAAATCCTTTTCTCTGAATTGCGACAAACGCAGCTCCTTATTTTCATGACTCATAGGAATATGCTCCTCCTTCTAGGAATAGGCACTAGGCAGGAAAAAACGTAACCACGCCTATGGGGGCTGTTCCTGCTGGCATAACCCCTCAGACTCTGCTATCATCAAATAGTTTAGTTGCAAGCAGTGTTTAGAGGACAAAAAAAAACCCCATACCTCAGAAGTAGAGGGGCGGGTGCTGCGTCTGTCAATGAACTTCAGAGAAAAGGATTTTATGGTAAGTTCTTACAAAAATCTATTTTCTCTTACGTCCTCCGACAGTCGCCGCCTCTTCATATTCGTCACATATGGGGTATTAGACTTTGCTCCGAAGGAGTAGCTAGGCAACAGAATATGTTAACAATAAAGCTTTTAACATATCCCACCCTCAAGGGGTGGTCCCCTCAGTCAATACCCTCCTACTTCCTGCAACCATATCTCAGTTTTAATGTCTAGCTTGTCAGGAGTGGCTGGCTTTTTCTGTGCTGGGGCTTTCTGCCCCAGACTTTCTTCTTTTTAAAATTTTGTTTGAGTTTTATCTCTACCTTTACTTAGCTGTTATTTTTGTCAGCATTAGTTAGTTCTTCGGACGAAGAGGATCATGCAGACTGGGTCTCGGGCTGATCCCCCTGATCGCAGGTCGTGGGTCAGTGGCTTCCCAGTCTGCCATCGAGCGTTCAGCCAGGTAACGCTCCTGGCACAGTGAACGACCCATCCCTGTTCGGTGCAGGGATGATTGGTGAGGTGGCTACCTCACTGGACGCTGTGCGGTTTCTTAACCCCCATTTTGTGCGTCTTGAATGCGACTCTCCCTGCCTCATGTGCAGCGGCTTGTTCGCCTGTGCGGGTTCCCCACGCCATGTGAGGTAAGTGTATTTATGTGGGGACCTGTCTGTCTGGGGGGGTGTCAGTCTGGGACTGTGTAACCTGCCTTTAATCACACTGCTTGTCTCCCTATCTCTCGGCTGCATGCTGTGGGCTGCAAGGGGGGGGGGGGGAGATGTGTGACACTGTCTGTGTCAGGCTGATCAGTGTGTGAAGCTGTGTGCTGTGGGGCATGTTTTTTGGCATGTTTGGGCACTGTACAGCGATCGCTGCGGCGATCTGACATGTATTCTGATACTGGAATGTAATGTGTGTTTTTTACTGCACTGTGGAGCGGCGGTTTCGGCGCCAAACGGCGCCATTTTGCCTGCTCCCGCTCCGGCCACATGTTTTACATGCATGGCGGCCATTTTCTTGTAGCCTCCATAGGCTTACATAGAGCGCCCTGGCAGCATCACTTCCTCTTTCCTGGAACACCGATCGAGGCAGCAGCAGCGGCGAGGGTCTCCTCAGGTTTTACCCTTCTGTTCTTGCTATCCATTGCCTGTGTTCAGTTTGCATATTCCCTGTGGGGGTCTTATTGTGCTGAGTGTGGTGCGGTGGGCTGCGCTTGCCGCGCTTGCTTAAAAGGGGCAGTTAACCCTTTGTTGTCTGGCATTACAGGGGCAATGGACTCTCAGGAGGGAAAATTTCCTACAGCCTTGGTGGAAAGCCAGGGGACCGCTGTCTCCCCCCCAGGGGGGGATTTGGCCACTATTGTGGCTGGCCTTGCTGCTCAGGTGCAGATGCTGGTGGCTGCTCAATCTACTAAAAGGCCCAGAGTTGCGCTTTCCTCTGATTCTGAGGGTGAGGGTGATAGGGCTGTTATGGCAGGGGCCTCCTTATCGGGGTCCCGCTCCTTTCTTGATCTAATAGGGTCTGAGGTGGAGGCTGATGTTGAGGGGGTTGATAATTCTCCCCCTGGCTCGCCTGAAGAGCTTGCAATCATGGATGAGTTGATTGCTTCCATAAAGCAAACGCTGCGTTTGCAGGATGAGGTGTGTCCCCCCGCCGCCTTGGCGGCTTATGGGACGCAGAGAAAACGCAGGACGCCGCAGGTTTTTCCCTGCAATGATGATTTTCAGCGCGCTGTTAAGGAACAATGGCGCAATCTACGCAAACCTTTTGCTGTACCAAGTAGATTCAAGCTGCGTTATCCTTTTTCACCTTCCACTGATGAAAGGTGGTGTGTGCCACCCCCAGTGGATCACGCAATTGCGGTTTTAAACAAAGCCACTGCGATTCCTGCAGAGGATTCCCCGGTGTTCCGTGACGCCACGGATAGGAGACTGGAGTCTCTTACCCGTCATACTTATTCTGTTACGGGTTCTATGCTTAAGGCTCTGTTTGCTTCTCTCATGGCGGCCCAGGCGATCGCAAGTTGGACGCAGATGCTTAGGCGCGTCCTAGTGGCCGATTCGGCCTCACCGGCGACCCTGGATATGGTGGATCAAATCCACCAGGGTGTCATGTATCTGTGTGATGCGGACCTGGACCTGGTTCCGTTGGCTGCACGTGTGCACAGTGTGGCGGTGTTGTCTCGCCGCCTGATTTGGTTGAAATGTTGGTCGGTGGACCAGTCTTCACGTAAGACCTTAGCCAATCTACCTTATGATGGGTCTCGCCTTTTTGGGGAGTCCCTGGATGTGTTGATTAAGGGGATCACCGGGGGTAAGAGCACTCTCTTGCCCCATTTCCCCAAAGCTAAGGGGGCTTCTGGGAAGAAGCATGCTAATTTTCGGCCCCCTCAGGGGTCCTTTCGTGCCTTTCGGCCGCACTACAAGGGCAAGCCGTTCAAAGGTCAAGGCTCTCGGAAGAACCCCTGGTCTGGTAAACAGAAGTCCGGCCAATCCGGATCTGCAGCCCATAACAGTGCGGCCTGAAGGGGCGCCCTCACCCAGTTTTGGGGTGGGGGGACGCTTGCTCGGTTTTCTTCAGCCCTGGTTGGCCCGTGTGCGGGACAGATGGGTTCAGGAAATCGTTCGATCTGGTTACAAGATCGAGTTTCTCTCTCGGCCGGAGAGCAGATTTTTTCCCTCAAATCTTCAACTGTCTCCAGAGCGTTTGCGGGACCTGCACCTGGCGGTGCGGGACCTGAGGGCTCAGGGAGTGGTGGTTCCGGTGCCTCATCAGGACAGATTTCGGGGGTTTTATTCCAATCTGTTCACCGTGCCCAGGAAGGAGGGCAAGGTTCGTCCAATTCTGGACTTGAAGGCTCTGAACCGCTCTGTGCGGGTTCGCAAGTTCCGCATGGAATCCCTGCGGTCGGTGGTGGCTGCCCTGGTTCCGGGGGAATTCATGGCCTCCATCGATTTGAAGGATGCGTACCTTCACATCCCCATTTTCGAAGGTCACCAGAGGTACCTTCGATTCGCCATTGCGGAGGATCACTACCAGTTCGTGGCGTTACCTTTTGGTCTCGCCTCGGCTCCGCGGGTCTTCACCAAGGTGCTTGCACCGGTTCTGGCATTGTTGAGGGCCCAGGGCATTTCTGTCCTGGGGTATCTAGACGACATCCTGGTTCGGTCTGCGACCAGCCAGGGTCTGGAGGAGGTCCTGTCTGTCACGATGCAAACTCTACAGGAGTTTGGTTGGACGATAAATTTTCCAAAGTCGACGCTGAGTCCGTCGGTTCGTCTTCCCTACCTGGGAATGATTCTGGACTCGGTACAAGCGAAGGTCTTCCTGCCGGAAGACAAACTCAGAACTCTTCAGGAGGAAGTCAGGTCCCTCAGGGACGTTCCGCACTCGTCTTTAAGGACGTGCATGAGATGTCTGGGATTGATGGTCTCGGCCTTCGAGGCGATTCCCTTCGCCCAGTTCCACACGCGGGGTCTCCAAGCGGAGATCCTGTCCAAGTGGGATGGGCGACCTCAATCTCTGGATCTTCAGATCTCGTTGAGTCATCGCACCAGAAGAAACCTTCTGTGGTGGCTCCAGTCCCCGATGGTGTCCGGGGGCAAGTCGTTTCGTCCTATCTCGTGGACGGTGATCACCACGGATGCCAGCCTGTCGGGCTGGGGTGGTGTTCTGGGCGTTCTGTCTGCCCAGGGAACTTGGTCGGAGGGAGAGTCTTCCCTTCCGATCAACATTCTGGAATTACGTGCGATAAATCTCTGTCTTCATCGCTGGACGGCCCGGCTGCAGGGCTGCCCGGTTCGGGTGCAGACGGACAATGCCACGGCGGTGGCCTACATCAACCACCAAGGGGGCACCAGGAGTGCCCGGGCGGCTCGAGAAGTGGCCGACATTCTGTCTTGGGCCGAGACTCATGTCCCGGCGATAACGGCAGTTCACATTCCGGGGGTGGAGAACTGGCAGGCGGACTATCTGAGTCGCCAGACCCTGGATCAGGGGGAATGGTCTCTTCACCCGGCTGTCTTCCAGATGTTGTGCGCGAAGTGGGGTCTTCCAGATGTGGACCTGTTCGCGTCTCGTCTCAACAACAAGGTTCGTGGCAAGGACGCGCGACCCTCGGGCAGACGCGTCAGACGCGTTAGTGGCCCCGTGGCATCAGTACAGGCTGATGTACGCGTTCCCACCGATTCAGTTGCTGTCCAGGTTCCTTCGCAGGTTACTCTCGGAACGCAGCACGGTGATTCTTGTGGCACCGGACTGGCCTCGCCGGTCCTGGTACGCAGACCTCGTGAATCTGGCGGTCGACGCCCCTTGGCGTCTACCTCTTCGAGACGATCTACTGTCTCAGGGACCGATTTACCATCCTGCTTTACAGTCGCTGGCTTTGACGGCCTGGCTGTTGAGACAGAGGTCCTGAAGGAGAAGGGTCTCTCTCCAGAGGTCGTTCATACTTTGATCAACGCTAGGAAGTCTTCCTCGGGGAAGGTTTATTACCGTACTTGGAAGGCCTATTTTGCCTGGTGTGAGTCCAGGGGGTTTTCACCCCGCACGTACTCGGTTTCCCGTGTGCTGTCTTTTCTTCAGACGGGTGTTGATCAGCGTTTGGCGCTGGCTACGATAAAGGGTCAGGTGTCTGCGCTGGCCGTTCTGTTTCAACGTCCCGTGGCTTCCAACTCCTTGGTTGGCACTTTTATTCAGGGTGTGCGGCATCTGGTTCCTCCTAGGAGGGATCCTTTGCCCCCTTGGGACTTGAATCTCGTTCTATCTGTGTTACAACGTGCTCCTTTTGAACAGATCAGGGAGATCTCGTTGTCTATGTTGTCCAAAAAGGTCGCCTTTTTGGTGGCCATCACTTCGGCTCGCAGAGTGTCGGAGCTGGCAGCTTTGTCCTGCAAGTCTCCGTACCTGGTTATTCATTTGGATAAGGTGGTCTTGCGACCTAATCCTTCTTTTCTTCCGAAACGAGTTTCGGAATTCCATCTTAATGAGGATATTGTCTTACCTTCGCTGTGCGCGAAGCCTAAACATCCAAAGGAGGTGAGACTACATTCTCTGGATGTTGTTCGGGCGATAAGGGTTTACCTTAAATCGACTGAGTCTTTTCGTAAGACTGACTCCTTGTTTGTTCTTCCAGAGGGTCCTCGGAAGGGCATGGCGGCTTCGGCCTCTGCCATCGCCAAATGGATCAGGCAGACCATTGAACAGGCCTATGCTTTGCAGGGTAAGGCTCCTCCTGTCCCTGTGAAGGCGCACTCTACTAGATCTTTGAGTACGTCTTGGGCCTGTCGTCATGGGGCTTCTGTAGCCCAGGTGTGTAAGGCGGCGACCTGGTCGACCGTGCACACTTTCACACAATTCTACAAAGTAGATGTTCAGGCATCGGCGGATGCTTCCTTTGGCCGCAAGGTTCTTAGTGCGGCTGTTCCATAGGGTCCCTTGTTGGGGACTCCTGGCTGTTGGGATAGTTTTTTGTATCCCCTGGTTTTTTGTCTTTTCCTGGGTTGTTGCTCCTGTTGAGCACTTGTTTTTTTACTGTTGCCCAGCTGGTTTCCTTCCTTTGGTAAGGTTCCTTTCTTTGATGCGGAGACTGCGTTGCCTTTTCGGCGCGGATGCGTTTCCCACCCCTCATGTTTGCACTGCTTTGGGACGTCCCCATATGTGACGAATATGAAGAGGCGGCGACTGTCGGAGGACGTAAGAGAAAACTGAATTTTTGTAAAATCTTACCTGTAAAATTCCTTTCTCTGAGTCCTCCGACAGTCGCCGCCCCCGCCCCTCTTTTGGGGTTTGGTTGTATACTCTACTGCTATTCCACTAAAACTGAGATATGGTTGCAGGAAGTAGGAGGGTATTGACTGAGGGGACCACCCCTTGAGGGTGGGATATGTTAAAAGCTTTATTGTTAACATATTCTGTTGCCTAGCTACTCCTTCGGAGCAAAGTCTAATACCCCATATGTGACGAATATGAAGAGGCGGCGACTGTCGGAGGACTCAGAGAAAGGAATTTTACAGGTAAGATTTTACAAAAATTCCGTTTTTTTTTCTATCGTTCGACAGACTGAGTTCCTTATCTTCATCACTCATAGGGATGCCCCAAAGCAATATAATCATGAGGGGTGGGAAACAATGCAGAAACAAAACATAAGTCCCCAATGGCTAAACTTAGCCAACCAGGAACAACTGAAGCTCACCCGGAAAAAATTTAACCCTCAAAGAGAAACTAAACAGAGTTCTCATTTAAACTGCAGCCTGCAAAACCTTGCGGCCAAAAGAAGCATCTGCGGATGCCAAGATATCTACTTTGTAGAACTTTGTGAACGTATGCACAGACGACCAAGTTGCCGCCTTGCAAACTTGTAGCAACTACGCCTGATGGCGAAAAGCCCAAGAGGCGCTCAGCACTCTGGTAGAATGCGCCTTCACCGGGAAAGGCGGAAACTAACCCCTCAGTGAATAGGCCTGTACCACCGTCTGCCTGATCCATCTGGAAATGGTTGCAGCAGATGCAGCCAATCCCTTATGAGGTCCATCAGTAAGGACAAAAAGAGCATCTGAATTTCTAAAGGACTCAGTGGTCTCTAAATAAACCCTGATCACCTGAACCATATCCAAAGAATGCAAGGCACACTCCTTAGGATGCTGAGGTTTAGGGCAAAGTGAACACAACACAATGTCTTCATTCAGATGAAAATCCAAAACCACCTTAGGAAGGAACGACTGATTTAGGTCGAAGCACCACCTTATCCCTGTGTACCAACAGATAAGGTGAGTGGCAAGACAAAGCCGCCAATTCCGATACCCTGCGGGCAGAAGTGATCGCCACCAAGAAGGCAACCTTCTGAGACAAAGAAAGCAGCGAAATCTCCCACATTTTTTCAAAAGGAGTCTTTTGAAGAACAGATAACACCAGATTTAGATCCCACGGAGGTAACAGGGATCGCCTCAGGGGAGCCATATGGCGCGCTCCCTGGCTAAAAGTCCAGATTAGGACATGCGTGGCTAACGGGCATTGAAAATATATTGCCAAAGCCAAAACGTAGCCTTTGATAGTACCCAAAGCCAGCCGCTGTTCAACCCCTTTGTGCAAAAAGGCCAAAACCCTAGCGATCGAAAACAAGTGAGGGTGCACCTTCAGCGACTCACACCATTAAAATGTATGATTTTCACGTACGATGGTAGATCTTCCTGGAAGTTGACTTCCTAGCCTTCAAAAGTCACAGAGTCTGAAAAACCCCTATCTCTCAACACCTGACTTTCAGCAGCCATGCCGTTAAAGCCAGCGACTGTAAAGCCGGATGGAAGATCGGACCTTGAGACAGCAGATCTTCCCTGAGAGGAAGTCTCCTAGGGCTATCGGTGACCAGCCTTATCAGGTCTGCATACCAAGACCGGCGAGGCCAGTCTGGAGGCACCGGAATGTTTTCCACCTCTATCCTCCAGCAGGAGTTTCAATGAGGGAAATGCATAAATTGGCCGATACCCACCCCAAAGAGCCACCACTGTGTCTTTGGCGTCGGCCAGAGGATCTCGAGACCTGGCTACGAACCTCTGCACTTTATTGTTGAGACAAGAGGCAAACAGATCGACCTCAGGAGTCACCCGCAAAACACACCGAAGGCGGAACACCTCCAGTTGTAGGGACCACTCCCCTTGATCCAACACCTGACGACTCAGGTAATCCGCCTGCCAGTTTTCCACACCTGGATGTATACAGCAGAGAGGGCTGGAACAAAGCTTTCTGCCCAGGCCAGAATCTCGGCCACCTCCTTGGCCATCAAGACACTTGGTGCCCCCCTGATGATTGCTGTAAGCCACAGCCGTAGTGTTGTCTGATTGAATCCAAACCGGACAACCTTTCAGACGAGTCGTCCAATGACTCAGACAAAGATTTATCGCTCTAAGCTCCAAAAGATTAATCAGAAGTTTCGACTCTTCCATCGTCCAGGTACCCTGGGCACAGTTTCCCCAGCACCCCGCCCCAGCCCGACAGGCTGGCGTTCCGTGGTTACCACCGTCCAAAACAAGGGAAGGAAGGACTTGCCCTGGCACAGTACTGGAGACTGAATCCGCCAATGCAGATTTTATGTTGTGGCTCAACCGAATCACAGATTTCAAGGACTTTGGATCCTTGTTCCATTTTATAAGAATCTCTCTTTGCAAAAGCCTTGTATGGAACTGAGTAAACGGAACCGCCTCGAAGGTTGATACCATCAGACCCAAGGCTCGCATGCAAACTCATAGAGAGGACAGATTGTTGTCCAAAAACAACTGAATCGTCCCCCGCAACTTTTGCAGCTTGTCTGGTGGAAGAAAAGCCCTCGCCAAGGCTGAATCCAGAGTCAAGCCCAGGTAATCCAGTCTCCGAACCGGAGTCAGCGCGGATTCCTTGAAAACTGATGTTCCAACCGAACTCCTGCAAAGTTCTGACCCTGATCGTCAGATCCCCCAACAAGGCTGAATGAGAGTCCGCTCTCAACAGGAGATTGTCCAGGTACCCCAGTACACAATCCCCACTGGCGCAGCAGTGCTAATACTGGCTCTAGTACCTTGGTTAACACTCTGGGAGCGGAGGTGAGACCAAAGGGTAACGCCAAAAATTGATAATGCTCCTCTGCTACTGCAAAGTGAAGAAACCCCTGGTGTCCAGCATAGATAGGGATGTGTAGATAAGCGTCCTTGATATCTCCCTGATGTAGAGACGCTACTACTGTGCGGATGGACTCCATCCAAAACCTCTGTACCAGCACGAAGCGGTTTAGGGCCTTGAGATCCAGGATGGGACGCACCTTGCCTTCTTTTCTGAGCATGGTGAATAGGTTTGAATTAAATCCCTGAAAACGTTCCTGAGCGGGAACCGGCACAATCACTCCTTGCAACAGCAAGTCGTGTACCGCCCCTCGCAAGTCCCTTTACTGGACTGGGGATAATTGAAGATTGGACAGGAAGAACCTGTCTGACGGAGGAGACCGGAATTCGATCTCTTATCCTATTTGGATCAGTTTGTGAACCCATTTGTCCTGAATCAAGGAGGTCCAGGGTTCCTGAAGGAATCAGACGCGCCCCCCCCCCCCCACCCCAGACTCGATTAAGGGCGCCCCCCTTCATGCAGCCGAGGACTTGTCTGCAGGTCCAGATTGGCTGGACTTACGCCATCGTCCGGTTTTTGTGGCATGCTAGTCTGATGTGGAGTGAAGAGGTTATTTTCATACGAATTTTCCCGTACGACAGAATTCTACTTCAGAAGTGATGTCATGTGTTGAATTGCTTTGTATGTGTTCTTTCGTCTCTGAGCATGCCTAGTCTTGCTCTTAAGATTTTTTTCCGTCAATCTGTACTAATAAGACGAAAATCATTGTATTACGGACGACAACAATTTATATAGCCTGCACATCAGGATTTTGTCAGCCGAAAAGTCTGAGTTGGCTGTCAAAAGCACCATAATAACAATCTGAAAATCGGCAGATCGGTCGTCGGACGAATTTTCCCTACAGATTTTCTTATCGTGTGTACGGGCCTTTAGAATTTCCTGACTATGGCTTCTTGGAGCCCCCAGAAGACCTAAACGGTTTACCTTTTTCTTGCGACCCGGAGGCACGAAAAAGACGTTTGTGAGCAGTAAAGGAAGGCCCCCCGCCTAGTATGTGGCACCTTGCCCTTAGAGGTTTGGGGCAGATCGACAGGGTCTTCGGACTCTGAGACAGATATGGTCGCAGCGGACGCAGACCACCTTGAGGGGGGGTCGGTGTCTTCACATTCTGACGGTGAGGAGGACCTGTCATCAGCCGCAGCGCGGGAACGCGCATTGGTGGAAGCTCTGATAGTTTCTGTACAGGAAACCCTAAAATTGGTTGATTAACCTACAGTGTCAGATACTAAGGTGTCTTTTGGCTCCCGCAAATCAGGCAAGGTATTCCTTGTCCACAATTGTTTTATACTATTGTGGATGAACAATGGCTAAGCATTAGGCACATGGTGGTGGTGCCTAAGCGTTTTGCACGCCGTTATCCTTTTGCGGAGGCGGTGTCCAATACCACCGAAAGTGGATTCTACGGTGGCCAGGTTGAATACAGCGACACTGGAAGTGACTGCGAGACCCTCTGGTTCACAGTCGCAGCCAGAAATTGCATTTTTTTTTTTTTTGCAAAGTCTGATGTCAAAAGTGAATTTTGTAATTTCTGGTGCTGCCAGCCGCAAACGCAGGGTTGGGGAATTCCAAGGGGTACACCAGATTAGTCCTCTGGGGTGCCAGGGAACCAGGTGGGTGCCACTCCGAAACAGATCACCTCCCACCCGGGATGGGGGTGCTGTCCGCCATGGGGAAGCTGCGACTCAGGGCATTCCAGGTCCATGTGTACCAGCGACACTGTCCACTCGCAGGCTCGTCCGCATCCATCGGGTCACTGTCGTGACGAGGCTAGTTCGGGACTATAACCCTCTCACTCGCTGGCCAGGCTGGGAGACCTTAAAGCCCCGTACACACGTACCGATCGTCGGCCGAAAAGCTTCGGCCGACGACCGATCTGCCGATTGTAGGCTTGTTAGTATGATGCCTCCGACAGCCGACAGCGCACATTCGGCCGAAAATAATCTGTCATGCAAGCATTAAAATTTTTGTATGCCGACACCAGAGCGGCCGATTGTTCGCCAGTCAGTACAGATTTCGGCCGACAGACCGCAGATTTGCAAGACTGGGCATGCTCAGAAAAGGAAAAACACAGGGAAAGTTAACCATTACATGACATCACTTCTGCAGTCGGCGGACAAAATTCTTGTGCAGTCTTTTGCACTTTTCAACAGACACCGACAGCCCTGGACAAAAGACGGCCGATCGTTCGCCGACGATCGGTACGTGTGTACGGGGCTTTAGGATCTAGATTATCCAGTGCAAAACCACACCCGACTATTGCTTGTAGTTCCTCCTGGATCTTGGTCCTCAGAAACGAACTAGTTAAAAATAAAAAATCACAAACTTTCCCTGTTATAGCTAAGATCGAAGTCCCAGCAGGGAGCTAGATCCTATTCCTAACACTAAGCAGAACAAAACTGTTTGATAATAGCAGAGTCTGAGGGGTTATGCCTGCAGGGACAGCCCCCATAGGCGTGGTTACTGGTTTTTGTTTTTTTCATCCTTGCCTAGTGCCTATTCCTAGGAGGAAGAGCATAACCCTAAAGTCATGGAGATAAGGCGCTGCGTCTGTCGATAAAAGATAGAGAAAACAGCCTATGCGTTTCAGAGTTTTTACAGCCTTATATACATGTCTTTTCAGTAAAAGAATACTATTTTCTCAAAGTCGTCTTCCAGGACAGCCCATGAGACCTTAGGCTCCTCCCCCAGGGACAGGAAACACATTCCAAAATTCAAATAAAAGGCGGTGCCTTAGTCCTCACCTTCAGTATTTAGTGTTTCCTCCGGACAGGGGGTAACATGTTCCTGGAACTGAAGCTCCCGGTCTCCTGGACTGTCCTTGGAAAGACTTGGAAAGATGCATCTCCTCAGCCCATAGCGGTACCCCCTTAGTGCCGCAATAGGGGCTGACCGCTGTCTCCTGTTCTTCTAGCCTCTCGGCAGGACTACGGATGCTGTCTGGTGGAACGTTGGGGAGTCCACTCCGTTGGTCGGCCGGTTCCTTGGAGCAGAGTCCTGTGTACCCGGAACCGCTAACTTCGGAAGAAATTTTGAAGTTGGCGCCAAAAACGGAGGGGGCGGAACTCAGCGTATCCACTCTGGCCTCACGGGAAGCGACAGTGTCACTTCCGGCGCAGTGATGGCATCCGCGGGCGCCGGAAACCCTTGTTCCAGTTTCCGAAGGCGCGAACAGTGAGTACATATGGGCGACCGATGTTAGGTGGAAACAGCAGTGCTGGGACCACCATACAGAGCGATGGACACGACAGTAACCGCACAGGCGGTGGAAGTCGGCTCTGGCATCGGCACCTCTCAGGTAAGCAAGGGGAAATGTACACCCTATTTGCAGATACCTGTTAGGAACTCCGTTCCCCTTCCCCCCTCTCTTTTCTATCGTTAGGGGCAGGGGTTAAGCAGCACCGCTCCCTCTTTTCTAAATCACAAATGGGGGATAAGCGGGAGGTGGGAGGAGGACAAGTTTCCCTGATTATAATTCTCTTGTCTTTTATCTTCCAGGCCAAGGCTCAGGACAATAACCCACCTCAGCCCCCCAAAAAGAAGTGTGCTGTATGCGGAGAGAAATTGAGTTCCTCTTGGAACAAAGCAGTGTGCCGGGCATGTATAGCTAAACTGGTCAGAGACGACCCTGCAGTCTCTACCCAGAAAATGCTGACCTCAGTGAGAGATGAACTAAGAAGTACCATTAGTTCATTCAAAACTCTCGTTGAAAAGATGCAGGCACCAGTCCAGCCTTCCACCCCAGCTCAGGCTCCATTGGCCCAGGCCCCATCTTTGAATGTCCCAGTGGGTTTGGAGGAAGTTTCTTCTTCCCACTCCTCCGGTGGGGAGCAAGAAGGATCAGGATCAGGGGAGGAACCCATAGACAAGGATTCCCATAATAGCTCCAACTTTAAATTGAGCTTGGAGGATGTAGATAACCTACTAAAGGCAGTTTATACAACTCTAGAAATTGAGGAGGAAGAAGTGCATCTCTCTAAGCATGACTTGATGTACGCTTGTCATAAAAAGCATGCTAGAGTGTTCCCTGTGCATAGCTCCCTATTGGATATGATTAAACAGGAGTGGAATTCTCCTGATAAAAAGCCTTTTTTTCCAAAGACTTTGAAAAGAAGGTATCCATTTGACAACAGTGGGGATCAGCCTTGGAACAAAATCCCTAAAGCTGGATGCCTCCCTTTCCAGAATCTCCAAAGGCACTGACTTGGCATTTGAGGATTCAGGAGCTCTAAAAGACCCTATGGATAAGAGAACTGATATCTCTTTGCGTAGGGTCTGGGAAGCCTCCATTATGAGCTTAAGAAGCCCTGGAGCGTACAGCGGATAAAAAGAAGGGATTCCCAGAAAAGAAGAAATTCCCCTATGCTCAGAGGAATGCTCGTGGCAGGGGTAAACAGCAGAAGTCTTTTGAAACCCAGCAAAATTTCAAAAAACATTGGACCGGGCATAAAGGAAAAGGGAAGGGCAACATTCTGTTTAACCCTCCTCAACGCCCCGACAAGCCCCAATGACTCCCTTCCCAGGGTGGGAGGAAGTTTAGGGGCCTTCCTCCCACTATGGAAGAGGATTTCTTCCAGCCCTTTTATTCTAGACCTAGTAGGCCAAGGACACAGGCTGGAGTTCTGTCTTCTACATCCAGAAAGAATCTGGGTCTCTCTGAGGGACGTCACAAGAAGGATGTGCTTGATGACCTCCTGTTTCCCAGCGGTCCCCTGGGCAGGGTTCCAACTACGTCCACTCCAAATGTTCTTCCTACAGAATTGGGATGGATAGTCAAGTTCCTTAGAACAGAAAGTAAAGGTTCCCACCAAGTTGAAAAGGACCCTTTGGGGGTGGAAATCCTCTCTTCACCTATCAATAAGGCGAAGCTGGACCATCCAGGTATCACAGACATATCTGCACCACCACCAGATGAACCAGGACAATTGGTTCCTCAACCAAGAGGTGTTTTTCAAAGTCACAACCCCTTGGGGCCTACCGGTAGTGGATCTGTTTGCCTCCTAGGCAAACAGGAAAATAGAAAAATTATTTTCCATAATCCTAGTAGATATAGAGATGATCCTGATAACCCCATACTGGCCCAAGAGGCCATGGTTGGCACGCCTTCAGGCATTGGCTGCACTACCTCCAATGACCTTCCCTTGGAGACTAGATCTCTTAACTCAAGGTCCGGTGGTCCATCCATTTCTCAGGACCCTAAACCTGTCGGCCTGGTATCTGAGGAACAAATTCTAGGTTCTCAGGGGTTCTCAGACAGAGTCATCCAAAACATTGACCAGCTGTCGTAAGCCGGTCACTAGGAAAATATATGCAAAAAGTTGGAAGAAATTTAATTTTTGGATGGTGGAGAATCAGAGATTTTCCCCAGATATTCCAACTATCTTAGATTTTTTTCAAGAAGGCATAGACAAAGGTCTCTCCCTAGGGACCTTAAAGGTACAGGCTGCCGCCCTTAGTGTCTTCCTTCGGTTCTCCCTTAGAGAAGACCCTAATGTGAATGCCTTTTTCAGAGCAATTGCCAGGACAAAGCCAACCAGGATTAAAACGTGTCCAGCTTGGGATCTATCCCTGGTACTCCAGGCTTTGGTTACCAGTCCGTTTGAACCCTTGGTAGACCTGTCAGTAAAAATGCTCACCCTAAAAACTTTATTTTTAGTAGCTATTACTTCGGCTAGAAGAGTTAGCGAATTACAGGCTCTCTCAATCAGAGAACCTTTTCTTATGATTTTTGACGACAGGATTGTGCTAAAAACAGATCCAGGATTTTTGCCCAAGAGGGTCTCTTCTTTTCATAGGACTCAGGACATAGTCCTTCCTTCCTTTTGCAATTTCCCAAACAACAATAAAGAAAGAGAATTTAGTTGTTTGGATGTCAGAAGAGCCCTTCTGAGATACCTGGAGGTGACTAAAACCTTCAGGAAGAATGATACTTTGTTTTTACAATTTTCCGGCCCCCATAAAGGGGAAAAAGCTTCTAAGGCAACCTTAGCTAGATGGATCAAACAGGCTATCACAGAAGCCTATATGGTGAAAAAGGTGACTCCACCTTTCATTACTGCACACTCTACTAGAGCACTGTCCACGTCTTGGGCTGAAAGGGCCGGTGCCTCTCCAGAACAAATCTGTAAGGCAGCTACCTGGTCTAACTTTTCGACCTTTGTTAGACATTATCGCCTGGAACTCCTATCTTCTCAGGAACAGGCGTTCGGTCGAAAGGTGCTCCAGGCAGTGGTCCCTCCCTAGACTGGTAAGTTTCTTGCTTATCGTCTCATGGGCTGTCCTGGAAGACGACTTTGAGAAAAGATGGGTTATACTTACTGATAACTCCTTTTCTAATAGTCTTCCAGGACAGCCGGATTCCCACCCGATTTATCTGGTATTATGTATAAATGATATGTGTATATATATATCTATGTATATGTTTTACAGGGTGTCCTACGGTTCTCATGAAATACTGAAGGTGAGGACTAAGGCACCGCCTTTTATTTGAATTTTGGAATGTGTTTCCTGTCCCTGGGGGAGGAGCCTAAGGTCTCATGGGCTGTCCTGGAAGACTATTAGAAAAGGAGTTATCAGTAAGTATAACCCATCTTTTTTTGATGTCATCCTGAGTGCCGAGCATCTCTTTCCTTATTTGGAGACACAAGATATGGAATTCTTGGCATGCAGATTTAGCAACAAGCTGGACAGGTTAGTGTCCCAGACCAAGGATTTTCAAGCATTTGTGGTGCATTCCCAGGTGACTCTTTGGTATCCAGTTTCCCTATTCATGCCTTCCCTCCTATGCTTCTGGCTCGCCTGTTACACTTCCAGATTGGCCAGGTTTGTCCAAGTCCTAAGGAGAAGGTGGTTCACATTCTGCCAGGTAGATGTTCATGCTTTTTTTTTGGATGCCAGTTTTGGGCGAAAGGCCTTGTAGTGAAGTTTTCCCTATCCTGTTTTTTTGGGATGTTGGCCTTGTTGCCTGACCCTCTGCTTTGGTATAGCCCAAGCAATCATGAATAAGTGTTCTGTGCTCACTTAGTCTGATAGCTGCTGTGAAAGCTAATGTAAAGACCGATTTAGGTTCTTGTAATAAATTTATTGCATTTTTAATTGTTCCACAACTATACCATATGGTACTTTACGAATTTAATGTTTTACTGTGGTTTATCTGTTTGCAGAACATCAGGTTACTTGAGCAGTTTATTTGTTTGCATACTGGAGTGGTGCACGATCCAACCAAAACAGGTGTGTGCTCCATTATAATATGACTCCCATTCAGAATAAATTGCCTGTATAGTGTACCCTAACATTCAGATATTATGCCTTTTATTTATGTGGATTAGGTGTCTGTATGGAGCAGCACAAGAAGCTTGTAAAAGCCGTAACTGATGCACAAGAGCATGGTAAGTAAGTGTGCTGTTCTCTTTGCTTGCTAGGAAGATGTATTACTTTGTGTTTTATATCCTGCATTCTTGTGTCCTGAACTAATTTTAAGAGCATAAGCTGCCTGTTGAGGTCATTAGATTCCTACTAATGGATTTATACAATGTCTTGTTCCTTTAAAGTTTATATTGTGAAAGCATATTGTTTAGATCTCCTTTTACATACAGCACCACTCAAAAATACTGCTGAATAGGAGTGAGTATGTAGCAGCAGTGTTTCACTCTCCAGTTATGTAACCATCAGCTGGGGTAAATTACATGGCCGTAGCAGTTCGGGCCCATAGCTGAAAACCCTGATGACCCAAAACATTAACCTGAAAGTTCACTTAGCATCAGTTAAAGGATAAGTTCATCGTAACATGTTATATGGATCTGCTGCCCCTACCGTCAAACTAAAAAACGCAGCCATGCATTCATTCACAGTATTCTGTGAATGGAAATTACAAGTCCCAACAGCCTTTTGCAGCTGTCAGCATTTAGTTCTCAATGAACTACCACAGGCCTGTTGAGCCCTGTAGTTCATGGATTCTTCCTGACAGTTCTGCAGGAGTCTTGCATGGCACCAGTGATCTGCTAATTGTTGGTGCAGTGCTTTACAGGCTTCCAAAACAAAAAAAATTGTAAATGCACATTTTTTTTGTTACCTGCAAAAAAATGTGCATTTATTTTTTAACAGGTGAACTTATCCGACACCATCCTCTGTTATTTTGTGGGAAAACAAGAGCTGTGATCAATCATCGGGTACATACCAATTCACGCCACATAACGAGTCCTGTTCAATGTGATTGCCACAGGAGCACTGGTTTTAGCAAAGAGGGAAAGAAACAAATGAGCTGTTATGCTCACACATTTCAGATTAAAGCTAAATAAAATTTGGTTGGTTTTAGCAGGGTGCGTAGGTTCCCTCACTTGACAGAAATCGATCCCTTGAATGACTTCTGTCGAAGGGACATACTGGTAAACTTTTGCCAACTCCGCTTTAAGATTGCAATCTGTTCCAGGTGTAAAGTCGCTTGTGGCTTATATATATATATATATATATATATATATATATATATATATATATATATATATATATATATATATATATATAAAATTTTTTGTTTCTTCTATAAAGCAAAAAATAAAAAATAGTTCAGCAGCACTTCATTCCTCTAAATGAGTGAAACGTAAAAATCTTTATGCAAAAAATACATTGCAAAATAATGCATACTTTTAATCCCTCATACCATCTATGACAAAATAGTGGATCTATACCACCAAAAATGATAATTTAAAGTTACTCCATCTAAAAGAAAAATGCAATCCAAAATATCTGTGCGATGAAATCAAACTATAAGTCCAGTGTTGATCATCATTTAGAAAATGGTAAATTGAAGCGTTCTTCAATCAGTGCCATACAAGCATGCAGTCCCCTCTTCTGAAACATCACCAGTCAAGCATTACAAATCCCCCCCAAAAAAAACATAAGGGGAATCATCCAGTGGTCTCCGTATATACAGCCATGGCCAAAAGTTTTGAGAATGACACAAATATTAATTTTCACAAAGTCTGATGCCTGTTTTTTTTTATGGCAATTTGCATACACTCCAAAATGTTATGAAGAGTGATCAGATGAATTGCAAAGTCCCTCTTTGCCATGGAAATTAACAATCTCATAAAATACATTTCCACTGCATTCGTGAAGAAGGCTTCAGGGTGCCCAAGAAAGTCCCGCAAGCGCCAGTACCGTCTTCTAGAGATTGTTCAGCTGTGGGAATTGGGGCACCACCAGTGCAGAGCTTTCTCAGGAATGGCAGCAGGCAGATGTGAATGCATCTGCACGCACAGTGTGGGTGGGAGACTGAGGCTGGCTTGGTGTCACGAAGGGCAGCAAAGAAGCCACTTCTCTCCAGGAAAATCAGAGACAGACTGATATTCTGAAAAAGGTACAGAGATTGGATTACTGAATAAAAGTCATTTTTTCGAATGAATCCCCTTTCCGATTGTTTGGGGCGGCTGGAGAAGAAAAGGTGAGCGTTAACATCAGTTCTGTGTCATGCCAACAGGAAAGCATCCTAAGATCATTTGGTTTTCAGCCAAGGGAGTAGGCTCACTCACAGATTTTTTGCCTAAGAACACAGCCCTGAACAAATAATGGTACAAAAACATCCTCCCAGAGAGCAACTTCTCCCAACCATCCAAGAACAGTTTGGTGATGAACAATGCCTTTTTTTTTAGCATGATAGAGCACCTTGCCATAAGGCAAAAGTGATAACTAAGTGGCATGGGGAACAAAACGCCAACATTTTGGGTCCATTGCCTGGAAACTCTCCAGACCTAATTCCATTGAGAACTTGTGGTCAATCCTCAAGAGGCAGGTGAACAAGAAAAACCCCATACATTCTGACAAACGCCAAGCATTGATTATGCAAGAATGGGCTGCCATCAGTCAGGTTGTGTCCCAGAGGTTGATAGACAGCATGCCGGGGTGAATTTCAGAGGTCTTGAAAAAGAAGGGTCAATACTGCAAATATTGACTCTTAATTGTCAAAATCCTTTGACACTTATGAAATGCTTGTAATTATACTTAAATATACCTTCGTAACATCTGACAAAAAGATCTAAACACTGCAGCAGCAGACTTTATGAAAATTAATATTTGTGTCAGTCTCAAAACTTTTGGCCACAGCTGTATTTACATTAGAATATTAACTACATTTCCAAGGAAAGCATAAGCCAGCTGTGTACTCGCTCTCCTTTCTGGTGCCCCGATTGCAATGCTGTTTCTTCCCGACAGTTGTGCACAATCTCCTCCCAGTGGCAAAAATGCTGTTCACATTAATTTTATTATTTTTATGAGGTGAATAAATACTTCTATACACAGAGAGTACTAGATGGTTCCCCTTGATGAGTGCATATTTTAGAACACGTGGGGACAGCAGAAGTGTATGGCACTGATTGAAGAACACTTCAATTTATGAATATTGAACACTGTAGAATTAGCTTGGTTTACCACATATTTGAATTCTTACTATTGGTGTTCAATCATTCAGTGGAATTGATTCAATATTTTGACATGGATGGCCTGAGGAATTATTTTGTATATTACTTCTAGATTGTAAACTCTAACGAGCAGGGCCCTCTAGTTCCTCCTGTTTTGAATTGTATTGTCTTCCCTCACATTGTAAAGCGTTGCGCAAACGGTTGGCGCTATATAAATCCTGTATAATAATAATTTTTCATAAAGATTTAGAAGTGTAAGTCATTTAAAGGAATGAAACTCTGTGTAAGTAATTTAAAGGAATGGAACTCTGCACTGTTTTTATTAGAATTTTTATATTTAGGTGGCTGGATGTCACTTACCTATTAGTATTATCGTTCTCTGTAGTTTCTGTTTGTAAATGTTTTTTAATTTATTTTTAAGTTTGCTTTAAAGTAGAACTATAGTCTCCCTTAAAAAAAAAAAAGTGTCCATCCAAGTACAGTTTCTCTATTCTTCTGTGGAGTCCCACCAATACTGGGCGAGGCTGCCAAGTGCACCTAATGCGGCTTCCTGTCTTGGTGTGGTAATTTATCACTGCTCCTAATTTCAGAGCAGAGCTGTCACTCTGGGGCGCTATCACCAGTGTTACTGCAAATTGATGAGCCTTCAACTTGTCAATCAGCATCTGATCATACCTAGTCCTGGCCATTGCTTTTAGGATTGATAATGCCTCCATTGTTGGAACCTTCCCACTAGGAGCATGGAAGACACAAATGTCAGACTCCTCAGTCAGCAAAACGCCTAGAATAAAACCACTTACATAATTTAGATATGTGGTTTTGGCCAGTCTGTGCTGACTGTAGAAGAGCATTAATAAAGAACCGTAAAGTGTGATCACTGTGCCAAGTAGGGACCCTGTATATGTGAAAAACAATATGAATATACAATAAAAAACAAACCAAATTCTCCTTTGGCAAGAGTGAGGTCATTATTGTCAGTATCTGAAAAAAGAATGAACCATGTCTGTAGCAACAAGATTCTTGTTATCATTTATGCCAGCATCTGAGCCATTGATATGAATAAAATAATTCTCTCAGACATTTTGTGACAGTGGAAAGGGAGCTAATTTTTCCTAGTGTGATAAAAATCTGATCACCTTCTCCAGGTTTTCTCCCAATGACAATACAACACCAAGATGTGACCTTTGGAGAATATTCATATATTCATGGAGCTGTGGCACAAACTCCTCCCGCTCCAGAAGGGCTGTGGTATTCCTGGTATGAGTGGCAAGAACCACCAGCCAAAGAAGTGACCCGACTACGCAAGCTGTACAAGCCGCACTTGAGGAAGATGATGGGGGAAGAATAAAAACGGGTGATAATTGCTTATGATGTGTGTATATTAATACTCAAAATTAAATGTTAAATTCTGGGAATGTATTCAGCCTCTTTTTATTTTTAATATATCTCAAAAAAGGTATTGTGACCCCATAGCAAGCAATCATGTTCTATTCCCTACCTACTAGTAGGTTCAGGAAAATAATATGTAAAGAGGTTACCTATATTGGTGGCAGCGGCTGAAAATTGGGGGCTAAAAAAGCAATACAGTAATTTCTAAACTTTCTTCACTAAAACATCTTGTTTTCTACTTGAGAGATTATTCCTCATTTCCTATGAGTAGGAAGTCTGACACAGACACCAATAAAAAATTGGCAGATATTCTAAGGCAGCTCATTGATGAGTCTGCTTCCCCCCCCCCCCCCCCCCGTTTCCTCCCTTTTCTCCCTTTTACACAGAGCGGGAAGGATTTACTAAAACTGGAGAGTGCAAACTCTGGTGCACCTGTGCACAGAAACCAATAAACTTCCAGGTTTTATTGTTAAACCTAATTGAACAAGCTGAAGTTAGAAGTTGATTCTGAGTGTGCCATTTTTAGTAAATCTCCCTAGCAATTGTATTTAGACAGCAGGGAAGACTGATTAGCACTGCTTGTGTAGAAACTTTCCCACTGGCTACCTGCACAGAAGTCAATCAGTAGATTGACTTCTACACAACGAGCCTGTCTATACATGGATCAAAATTCAGCTGGTCCCTTCTGAACTGGCCAAATTTCACCCATGTATGACCGGGTAAACAATTGCATGTACACAGCAATTTGCCACCCATCACTACAGCAATTTTGTGGTTTCAAGTCACCAAATGGAACAGCAGTGAAAGTTAATCAGTAGCAATATGATGCAGACTGACATTTCAATCACTTTCAAGTTCAAATTTCAATAATTTGAAATTGGGAGGGAAACATTAAGTGGCAGATTTAAGAAAAAGGATTGTCAGTTGTTATGGCAAAACCACTGCCTCCTCCTTTTTGATAATACCATTATGTGTGTATCTACAATAATTGGTGCCTAAAACAAAGAGACATGAAACAATGGTGAACTGAAAATTATAAAACCTTTTATACAAAATCTGTACAAATGAAAAACAACAAAGTAGTAGGCTGCATCATGTTCAGGATCTGTGTGATGTTCTCCTTCCCTTCTTCCTGGAGGAAAAAAAAAAAAGTGCCTCAAATTTTTTAGCCATCGCTCTAAAGGTACATACACACACATATAATAAAGTCTCATAAGTTAGTGCAGGGATTCCCAAATGATGGCCCTGCAGTTGCTCAGGAACTACAATTCCCATCATGCCTAGTCATGTATATGTGAATGTCAAAGTTTTAAAATGCCTCATGGAATGTGCAGTTCTGCAACAGCTGCGGGGCCGTAGTTTGGGAATCCCTGCGTTAGTGAATTCCTAAAGGGGAACCTGTGATGACAGAAACAAGGAGATTTTAAAGTCCACTCAAGGGTGAATTCACACTGATTAGTGCTAAAATGCATGTACCTTCCCATGCAGCGGTTTTTTTTCTTTACAGGATTTCCTTTGACAGCACATCCTGTGGGTAGAGGAGGAGTGTGATGGGGAAGAAATATAAATTTTTTGGAAACGGATGTCTAGTAAAACAGCCCTAATAGGGCTAGCTATACTGAGGAGGAGATTGGGGCCAAACAAGACAACACTATTGGATACATTGCTGTCAAAATGTGAAAGTAAAGGGCAGATTTGGACCACATACCACTCTGAAAAATTGTGTGCCTATGCATGGCTGTCCATTGATAGGCAAGTATGTGTGTAAAATATATGCAATATGTTTGTTGCTAGGGTTAGAGAGTTAAGTTAGGTTTAGGGTTCGCTGTGCATTTTACATTCATTGACATGCATTGCGCTAAAATGCATATGGGTGAATTCACATTGACTTGCGCTAATATGCATGTGCATTTCCATGCATTTTAGTCAACAAAGTGTCATTCTGACACAGCCCAGGCATTTGAGTCCCTCCATGAGCTCCAAGAAAAGGATTTTACGGCGAGTATAAAAATCCTATTTCTCTTTCCTTCATTGACTGACAGTCATTCTTGACCACCGGGTTATACTGCCCCCTACAGGAGTAGGACACTAGGCAGAAAAAAAAATTCTGGCTACACCCATGGGCAGTCCAAGGAAGTTTACTCCCTCTTCCTGCTATAGTCACTCAGTTTTTTTTTCTGCCTAGTCAGGAGTAAGGGCCTAGTTCCTTGCTGGGATCTTTGGACCTGGCAAAATTTTTTAGACAGAAAAATTTTTCCTCCTGGATTTTTTCTGTCAGATCTACTATCAACGCCAGCATGTGCAGGCCTCAACTCGGCGCTGACCTCGCCTCGGCCAGAGTCGCAGCGTTCCTCCTGGTCGACAGCCCCCCCCCCCATTTCGATGGAGAGGCGGATCTGTCTGAAGCGGTGCCCACTTGGTTCCTGGTATGGTGAGTAGCTGTCCCACCACCCCTCGAGGGTTTTAGGACGTAGGCCCCTCCTTTGGACAATCGGACCCCCGGGTTCCCAGGGGGGGGGGGGGAAGAGTACCTTTCTTCCGCAGGCTACTAAGGGCAAGGAACCTAGTCATAGCCATTGACCTTCCTTCCTTCCTTCCTTCCTGATAAGTATTTTTTCGTCCCTCAGGGTGGACTGACAAGGGCTCAAAGCCTTTCTAGGTCGCCTCTGGCAGATCTAAACGAACCTGGTCTGGCAAGCCGAGAGCAGGCTTCTGCAGACCCACAGACAAGGCTCCTTCTGCATGAAGGTGCACCCTCACCCGAATCGTGGTTGGGGGGGGAGAGAGAGTCTTTGCTGGTTCGCCAGCTTCACTGGCGCAAGACAAGTGGGTCCACAAAGTCAGTCGGTCCAGCTACAAGATCGAGTTTCGATCTTGTCCCCTGGCATGGTTTTTTTCCTCCCAACCTGCACCTGTCCCCAGACTGGTTATAGGAGACCTGTTCTTTCAAGGGGCGATTGTTCCGGTTCTGACTTCGGAACGTTTTCAGGGTTTTTACTCAAATCTGTTCACAGTCCCCCAGGAAGGAAGGCAAAATGCATCCAATCCTGGAACATAAGATGCTAAACTGCTTTGTGCGGGGGTACAGAAGTTCAGAATGGAGTCCATTCTAACAGTAGTGGCATCCCTGCATCAGGGGGGATTTCCTTGCCACTATAGATATCAAGGATGCCTATATTCACATTCCACGTGCCAGTCACCAGCATTTTCTCCACGTTGCTGTGGGAGAGGAGCATTATCAGTTTGTGGCGTTACCCTTTAGTCTCGCCTCAGTTCCTCGGGTCTACACTAAAGTGTTGGCTCCAGTGCTAACCTTGCAATGGCAACGGGGGATCGCGGTACTGGGCTACTTGGACGATCTCCTCCTGCGAGCGGAGTCTCCCTCTGCTCTGGTTGAGAACCTGGAGATCACAATACAAACTCTGCGGGACTTCGGGTGGATTCTGAATTTTCAGAAGTCTGCCCTGGTTCCGTCCACAAAGCTGGACTCGGATGTAGCCAGAGTGCTCCTGCCTCTGGACAAACTATAGAAATTGCAGGCTGCAATTCACCTCCTGCTGTCCAACAAATGGTCATCCCTCCGGACTTGCATGCAGGTGGTATCTACCTTCGAGCTTTCCGTTTGCACAGTTTGATACGCAGTCCCTGCAAAGGGCGATTCTGAACAAATGGGACAAGACTCCACAGTCTCTGGACAATCAGATACGGCTGAGTAGGGGAACAAAGCAGTCCCTGATATGGTGGCTTCACTCTAGGGCTGGGAAAATCGTCCCCTTGAATTAGACAGTGGTCACCACGGATGCCAGCCTGTCCAGCTGAGGAGGCATCCTTGGCAAGCATTCTGCTCAGGTGATCTGGACACTGGAAAAGTCCAGACTACCGATCAATGTCCTGGAACTCCGAGCGATCGGACTGTCTGGATCATTGGACAGATCATCTTCAGGGATGCCCAGTGTGCATTCAATTGAACAATGCCACGCCCGTGGCTTATGTAAATCGCCAAGGGGGCACAAGAAGTGCCCTGGCGGCTCTGAAGGTAGCCGGGCATTCTAAAGTGGGCAGAACAGTTCGCTCCAGCCCTCTCCACCGTACACATTACAGGGGTGGAAAATGGTCATGCGGATTACCTCAGTCGGCAGGCGTTGGACCAGAGGGAATGGTCCCTTTATCCGGTTCCATCAGCTGTGCCTCTGGTGGAGCGCCCCCCCGAAGTAGTAGATCTGTTGGCATCTCGCCTTAACAGAAAGGTGCAGAGGTTTGTGGCTCGGTCAAGGGATTCACTAGCAGACGCACTGGTGGCCCTGTGGGGTCAGTATCGTCTGATCTACGCCTTCCTTCCTCTCACGCTTCTGCTCAGACTCCTACGCAGGATCGAGGCAGAAGGGATTCCAGTAATCTTAGTGGGCTCGACTGGCGTCACCTGGCCTGGTACGCCGATCGCCAACGTTCCTTGGAAGCTTCCTTTGAGGGAGGGAGGATCTGCTGTCCCAGGGACCAATCTTCCATCCTGCTTTACAGTCGCTGACTTTGACGGCTTGGCTGTTGAATGCCAGGTGCTAAAGGATAGAAGTTTGTCTGAGTCTGCGATTCCTACGTTGTTAAAAGCTAGGAAATCTACTTTGTGGAAGACGTACATTGCGTGGTGTGAGTCTCTTGGGGTTCATCCTCACTCCTTCTCCGTGGCTCGGATCTTAACCTTCCTTCAACAGGGGGTTGAACAGAAATTGGCCTTGAGTACTATCAAGGGTCAGGTATTGGCCTTGGCGGTCTTTTTCCAATGACCTTTGGCCACACACTTCCTGGTGAGTACTTTACTTTTCTTCAGGGTGTCCAACGTTTGGTTCCTCCATGTGGGCTCCGTTGCCTCTTTGGGATCTTAAATTAGTGCTTTCAGCTCTATAGAAGCTTCCCTTTGAAAATATTTGGGAGATTCTCCTGCTTACGCTGTCCCAGAAGGTGGCCTTTTTGGTGGCTATCACCTCTGCGTGCAGGGTGTCGAAACTGGCGGCGTTATCCTGTCGTTCACCTTATCTGGTGATTTACAACAGTGGTCCTCAGGGCCCACTAACAGGCCAGATTTTAAGTATTACCTTGGGGAGATGCAGACTAGAGTACTGAAATCACTGAGCAGCAAATGATATCACCTGGGATGTATTTCAGTTATCTTGCAAATCTGGCCTGTTAGTGGGCCCTGTAGGCCAGGGTTGAGGACCACTGATTTACAAGGATAAGGTGGTGCTTCGGCCCTGTCCGTCATTCCTTCCTAAGGTGGTCTCTGACTTTTTATTTGAATGAAGACATTGTGTTGCCTTTGCCATGTCACAGGCCTAAACATCCAAAGGAAATTGCCTTGCATGTTTGTCTGGGCAATTAGGGGGATACTCGGCAGCTACGGAGTCTTTCAGGAAGTCAAACTCTCTATTTGTGCTCATGGATGGTCCTCGCAAAGACAGTGGTTCAGGCCTATTCCATCAGGGGTCAGGTTCCCCCTTTTCCTGTCAAGGCGCACTCAACTAGGTTGCTTAGTGCCTCCTGGGCCTTCCGTCCCCAAGCATCAGTGACACAGGTTTGCAAGGCACCCACATTTACAAAGTTTTATAAAGTGGATGTGTTGGCATCTGTGGATGCTTCCTTTGACCGCAAGGTTTTGCAGGCTGCTGTTTGAGTACCCGATTCTCTTAGAGGGTGTGTTGTTTTTCTCAGGTGGGCTTCAGTTTTTTTTTTTTTTTGTTGAGCCTCTGTTGCTTGGGAATTTTCTGCCGTTTCCCACCCCTCATGTTTAACAGTGCTTTGGGACGTCCCAATGGTCAAGAATGACAGGAGCTGTGTCAGTCAATGGTCGAAAGAGAAAATGGGATTTATCTGATGTTCATTGATGGACACAGCACGCACCCCCCCCCCCTCTGTGGAGTTATAATTCTCCTGCCACTGCTTGTAACATAACTGAGTGACTATAGCAGAGAGAATATATAGTATATACCCCCATGGGTGTAGCCAGAATTTTTTTCTGCCTAGTGCCATACTCCTGAAGGGAGCAGTATAACCCAATGGTTAAGAAGATCAGGAGCTGTGTCTGTCAATCAAAGAAATGGATTTTACAGTAAGTCAAAAATCCAATTTTTCTTTCTCGTCCAGGGACACAAGAATTCTTGGCATTTGTTGCCCACCCTTCTTGTGTTGGATATCTCAACAGTCTAACAGGCTCTAAAAGAGGCAAACCGAAAACTGGCTACTACCTGCATCTCAAAGTGCCACCTGAAGGAAAGAACACCCAAAACTCGCATCAGTTTATTAGGCCTGAATGTGGTGACCTTGCAAACTGAAAAGTTGCATAATGCGGAAAAGAGCTGATCTAGTAGAGTGCACCTAGACAAGAAAAGCACCCAATCCTTAATGCACTGAAACCAGGACAGGAGAACAATGTCCTGGTCGAGATGAAAGGCAAAAACTACCCAAATCTCATGTAAACAAATGCTGGTTATTAGCATTTCCTTTCCTCACTCTCTGTCACTCTCAATCCTGTGACAGCAAACATTTACACTGATCATCGATCATCAGTGCTGCCTCATCAGCACACATCAGATAAGAAGAAATTACTTGTTTTGCACAATTTTGTTACTAAAACTAAGAAAAACATTTTTTCTTTTTTCATTTGCTCAGCAAAAAAATAAAAAAAAGCTCTGTCTCAAAAAAACTATAACAATTTCATATGGGTGCAGTGTTGCCCAACCGTGCAATTGTAATTCAAAGTTTGACCGCACCGAAAGCTAAAACTTGACTGGAGCAGGAAGGGGTGAAAGTGCACAATATTGAAGGAGTTACGAGGTGGGTCTTGGGGGGCTATAACCGGAGCAGGAGAGAAGTGGAGTATCTGAGTGGATGAAAGAGGAGCCTGGATGTTCTATCAGCCAAATTTATTACAACAAAGCGGATCATGACTAACTTAGTAAAAAGGGCTTGTGAAACTGGTGAGCCTATTTATCTTTTGAGCACGGAGGTGTGACACGGATTGAAGGAGATTGTTTCCACTATTTGAATTGGATAGTGTATGAACTAGAACAGCCTTTTTCAACCAGGGTGCCTTCTTGGTTCTTGGGGGGTGCCTTGACAAAATGCCTAAAATTGTCCAAAAACTGTCAACAAGTGTGTGGATGAGATCTGTCTTTGTTAAACAAAGCTAGAAGCTTTTATTGTGCAACACTAGAACCTTGGGCGCTGTGTGGGCCAGATGCCAGTGTCTAAGAACCAATGCCATCATAGGTTGATAAGGTAGGCGTCAGGTGCCTGAGGACATTCTAGTTTACCCCTCCTTTGCTTCTCTTTTTCAGCAAGAGATGTATTTGCTTTTTAAAAATAAATCACCTCTAATGTTGGATGTCTGACGTGCGTGCTGCGAATGTAAGAATATTAGTTTCATTTTAAAATTTTTAGAATGGGGTGCCTTGACTGAAAAAAGGTTAAGAAACCCTGAACTAGAATATTATATATTGTTATATAATTTGTGTTCACTGTATTGGGAGTTTTCACTGCATCTTACATCTTTTCACTGTGGTAAAGCACTAGAATTTTTTTTAGTAGTTTATTAAGGATTAAGGTCAACAGACACTACCTATTGTCTTCACTTCAATCTCCCATCCAACCTGCAATCTTCCCCGCCTGCAGTCCCCAGCCAAGGTTTGCCCCTGCTCCACTGTCATAAGCTCAGTCTTTGGTTGACAGGACCACCGATGTCCAAGCAGCCAATGATGTGTTTGCCTCAATTATTCAAAGGAGGATGGAACTTCCTCCATCCTGACCTGCTTTTCCTGCTGCCAAAGTCAAGTATACAGGGGTTATGGGGAACTCTGATGGTGACCTGCCATGAAAGAGGGACTCTTGACAGGGACCCTCAAATGGAGGATAGCTTTTAACAAATAAAAGGCAAAATAGGGAACATAGCCTTATTCTAATGTATATCAGATTCTTCACAGAGTCATCAGATGAACTGTCACAGCTCTGGTCCCCCAGCTCTTGCTCAGCAAGGAATCCACAGACAATTCTCATCTGACCTTAATAGTCCTTGCGGAGTCCTGTGGTAACGAACACAGATGGGATGTCATGGGCTGCAGGACCTGTGATGAACCATCACAGAGAGATCACCAATATAAACCTTGGAAACCCTGCAATCATTATGTGAATGGAGGGCCTGCCAGGATTTGATACCAGTAGGATTCTTTCTTAGTTAACTGGAGACACTTCCAGGATTTAACATAGCTGGCATGAATCACTAGTGCTGTTGGCTGACTGGAGAGACTTCCAGGTTTACATACATCCAGCACAAATCTACTAGCAACTGTTGATATATTATAAATCTTCCTAAAAATTCTAACAGCAGAGTTGGAAGCAACACATTAACTCTCATGAGGACACTAGCAAAAAACAGAAACATGATTGTTGTGTGCAGGGTTATCTTGTGCTGACCTACAGCTTTTTTTTTTTTTTTTTTTTTGCAAGTGTCCATATCTCCTTTAGGCAGCAGTACAACCCAAGAGACTAAGAATTCATGTCTCACTCAATAGACAAGAAAGAAGGGAGACTTTTGCATTATTGCACATGCATGTGTGAACAGGTTTGTTTTCAAAGCTCAAACACAGTGTTTAGTCTATCTGGAAGCTGATTTACAATGGATAATTTAGAAGTGCGTGTGCATGTGAAAATAACATCACACAATTAAGTCATAAAAGACAGACAAGGATCACACTGAAACTACGTTTACTTCACCATTCAGTAAACTGAAAGGGAAACACTTTTTTTTGTGTGCACCAGTTAAATACAATAAAGAATGAGTTAAGCCTGTCATTAACAGTACAACTATGAGTGCAAAAATTGGGGGAAAAAAACGGAATTTTTGTAAAATCTTACCTGTAAAATTCCTTTCTCTGAGTCCTCCGACAGTCGCCGCCTCTTCATATTCGTCACATATGGGGTATTAGACTTTGCTCCGAAGGAGTAGCTAGGCAACAGAATATGTTAACATTAAAGCTTTTAACATATCCCACCCTCAAGGGGTGGTCCCCTCAGTCAATACCCTCCTACTTCCTGCAACCATATCTCAGTTTTAGTGGAATAGCAGTAGAGTATACAACCAAACACCAAAAGAGGGGCGGGGGCGGCGACTGTCGGAGGACTCAGAGAAAGGAATTTTACAGGTAAGATTTTACAAAAATTCCGTTTTCTCTTACGTCCTCCGACAGTCGCCGCCTCTTCATATTCGTCACATATGGGGACGTCCCAAAGCAGTGCAAACATGAGGGGTGGGAAACGCAGCCGCGCCGAAAAGGCAACGCAGTCTCCGCATCAAAGAAAGGAACCTTACCAAAGGAAGGAAACCAGCTGGGCAACAGGAAAAACAAGTGCTCAACAGGAGCAACAACCCAGGAAAAGACAAAAAACCAGGGGATACAAAACTTATCCCAACAGCCAGAGGTCCCCAACAAGGGACCCTAGGGAATTGCCGCACTAAGAACCTTGCGGCCAAAGGAAGCATCCGCCGATGCCTGAACATCTCCTTTGTAGAATCTTGTGAACGTGTGTATGGTCGACCAGGTCGCCGCCTTACACACCTGGGCTACAGAAGCCCCATGACGACAGGCCCAAGACGTACTCAAAGATCCAGTAGAGTGCGCCTTCACAGGCACAGGGGGAACCTTCCCCTGCAAAGCATAGGCCTGTTCAATGGTCTGCCTGATCCATTTGGCGATGGTAGAGGCCGAAGCCGCCATGCCCTTCCGAGGACCCTCTGGAAGAACAAACAAGGAGTCCGTCTTTCGAAAAGACTCAGTCGATTTAAGGTAAACCCTTATCGCCCGAACAACATCTAGAGAATGCAATCTCACCTCCTTTGGATGTTTAGGCTTCGCGCACAGCGAAGGTAAGACAATATCCTCATTAAGATGGAATTCCGAAACTCGCTTCGGAAGAAAAGAAGGATTAGGTCGCAAGACCACCTTATCCAAATGAACAACCAGGTACGGTACGGAGACTTGCAGGACAAAGCTGCCAGCTCCGACACTCTGCGAGCCGAAGTGATCGCCACCAAAAAGGCGACCTTTTTGGACAACATAGACAACGAGATCTCCCTGATCTGTTCAAAAGGAGCACATTGCAACACAGACAGAACGAGATTCAAGTCCCAAGGGGGCAAAGGATCCCTCCTAGGAGGAACCAGATGCCGCACACCCTGAATAAAAGTGCCAACCAAGGAGTTGGAAGCCACGGGACGTTGAAACAGAACGGCCAGCGCAGACACCTGACCCTTTATCGTAGCCAGCGCCAAACGCTGATCAACACCCGTTTGAAGGAAAGACAGCACACGGGAAACCGAGTACGTGCGGGGTGAAAACCCCCTGGACTCACACCAGGCAAAATAGGCCTTCCAAGTACGGTAATAAACCTTCCCCGAGGAAGACTTCCTCGCGTTGATCAAAGTATGAACGACCTCTGGAGAGAGACCTTTCTCCTTCAGGACCTCGGTCTCAACAGCCAGGCCGTCAAAGCCAGCGACTGTAAAGCAGGATTTTATATCGGTCCTTGAGACAGGAGATCGTCTCGAAGAGGCAGACGCCACGGGGCGTCGACCGCCAGATTCACGAGGTCTGCGTACCAGGACCGGCGAGGCCAGTCCGGTGCCACAAGAATCACCGTGCTGCGTTCCGAGTGTAACCTGCGAAGGAACCTGGACAGCAACTGAATCGGTGGAAACGCGTACATCAGCCTGTACTGATGCCACGGGGCCACTAACGCGTCCGACGCGTCTGCCCGAGGGTCGCGCGTCCTTGCCACGAACCTTCTCACCTTGTTGTTGAGACGAGACGCGAACAGGTCCACATCTGGAAGACCCCACTTCGCGCACAACATCTGGAAGACAGCCGGGTGGAGAGACCATTCCCCCTGATCCAGGGTCTGGCGACTCAGATAGTCCGCCTGCCAGTTCTCCACCCCCGGAATGTGAACCGCCGTTATCGCCGGGACATGAGTCTCGGCCCAAGACAGAATGTCGGCCACTTCTCGAGCCGCCCGGGCACTCCTGGTGCCCCCTTGGTGGTTGATGTAGGCCACCGCTGTGGCATTGTCCGTCTGCACCCGAACCGGGCAGCCCTGCAGCCGGTCCGTCCAGCGATGAAGACAGAGATTTATCGCACGCAATTCCAGAATGTTGATCGGAAGGGAAGACTCCCCCTCCGACCAAGTTCCCTGGGCGGACAGAACGCCCAGAACACCACCCCAGCCCGACAGGCTGGCATCCGTGGTGATCACCGTCCACGAGACAGGACGAAACGACTTGCCCCCGGACACCAACGGGGACTGGAGCCACCACAGAAGGTTTCTTCTGGTGCGATGACTCAACGAGATTTGAAGATCCAGAGATTGAGGTCGCCCGTCCCACCTGGACAGGATCTCCGCTTGGAGACCCCGCGTGTGAAACTGGGCGAAGGGAATCGCCTCGAAGGCCGAGACCATCAATCCCAGACATCTCATGCACGTCCGCAGGGACGAGTGCGGAACGTCCCTGAGGGACCTGACTTCCTCCTGAAGAGTTCTGAGTTTGTCTTCCGGCAGGAAGACCTTCGCCTGCACCGAGTCCAGAATCATTCCCAGGTAGGGAAGACGAACCGACGGACTCAGTGTCGACTTTGGAAAATTTATCGTCCAACCAAACTCCTGCAGAGTTTGCATCGTGACAGACAGGTCCTTCTCCAGACCCTGGCTGGTCACAGACCGAACCAGAATGTCGTCCAGATACCCCAGGACAGAAATGCCCTGGGCCCTCAATAATGCCAGAACCGGTGCAAGCACCTTGGTGAAGACCCGCGGAGCCGAGGCGAGACCAAAAGGCAACGCCACGAACTGGTAGCGATCCTCCGCAATGGCAAATCGAAGGAACCTCTGGTGACCCTCGAAAATGGGGATGTGAAGATACGCATCCTTCAAATCGATGGAGGCCATGAATTCCCCCGGAACCAGGGCAGCCACCACCGACCGCAGGGATTCCATGCGGAACTTGCGAACCCGCACAGAGCGGTTCAGAGCCTTCAAGTCCAGAATTGGACGAAACTTGCCCCCCTTTCTGGGCACGGTGAACAGATTGGAATAAAACCCCCGAAATCTGTCCCGATGAGGCACCGAAACCACCACTCCCTGAGCCCTCAGGTCCCGCACCACCAGGTGCAGGTCCCGCAAACGCTCTGGAGACAGTTGAAGATTTGAGGGAAAAAATCTGCTCTCCGGCCGAGAGAGAAACTCGATCTTGTAACCAGATCGAACGATCTCCTGAACCCATCTGTCCCGCACACGGGCCAACCAGGGCTGAAGAAAACCGAGCAAGCGTCCCCCCACCCCAAAACTGGGTGAGGGCGCCCCTTCAGGCCGAACGGTTATGGGCTGCAGATCCAGATTGACCGGACTTCTGTTTCCCAGACCAGGGCTTCTTCTGAGAGCCTTGACCTTTGAACGGCTTGCCCTTGTAGTGCGGCCGAAAGGTACGAAAGGACCCCTGAGGGGGCCGAAAATTAGCATGCTTCTTCCCAGAAGCCCCCTTAGCCTTGGGGAAATGGGGCAAGAGAGTGCTCTTACCCCCGGTGATCCCCTTAATCAACACATCCAAGGACTCCCCAAAAAGGCGAGACCCATCATAAGGTAGATTGGCTAAGGTCTTACGTGAGGACTGGTCCACCGACCAACATTTTAACCAAACCAGGCGGCGAGACAACACTGCCACGCTGTGCACACGTGCAGCCAACGGAACCAGGTCCAGGTCCGCATCACACAGATACATGACACCTTGGTGTATTTGATCCACCATATCCAGGGTCGCCGGCGAGGCCGAATCGGCCACTAGGACGCGCCTAAGCATCTGCGTCCAACTTGCGATCGCCTGGGCCGCCATGAGAGAAGCAAACAGAGCCTTAAGCATAGAACCCGTAACAGAATAAGTATGACGGGCAAGAGACTCCAATCTCCTATCCGTGGCATCACGGAACACAGGGGAATCCTCTGCAGGAATCGCAGTGGCTTTGTTTAAAACCGCAATTGCGTGATCCACTGGGGGAGGCACACACCACCTTTCATCAGTGGAAGGCGAGAAAGGATAACGCAGCTTGAATCTACTTGGTACAGCAAAAGGCTTGCGCAGATTGCGCCATTGTTCCTTAACAGCGCGCTGAAAATCATCATTGCAGGGAAAAACCTGCGGCGTCCTGCGTTTTCTCTGCGTCCCATAAGCCGCCAAGGCGGCGGGGGGACACACTTCATCCTGCAAACGCAGCGTTTGCTTTATGGAAGCAATCAACTCATCCATGATTGCAAGCTCTTGAGGCGAGCCAGGGGGAGAATTATCAACCCCCTCAACTTCAGCCTCCACCTCGGACCCCACCAGATCTAGGGAGGAGCGGGACCCCAATAAGGAGGCCCCCGCCATAACAGCCCCATCACCTTCACCCTCAGAATCAGAGGAAAGAGCAACTCTGGGCCTTTTAGTAGATTGAGCAGCCACCAGCATCTGTACCTGAGCAGCAAGGCCAGCCACAATAGTGGCTAAATCCCCCCCTGGGGGGGAAACAGCGGTCCCCTGGCTTTCCACCAAGGCGGTAGGAAATTTGCCCTCCTGAGAATCCATTGCCCCTGTAATGCCGGACAATAAAGGGTTAACTGCCCCTTGCGGCAAGCGCAGCCCACCGCACCACACTCAAGCACAATGAGACCCCCACAGGGAATATGCAAACTGAACACAGGCAATGGATAGCAAGAACAGAAGGATAAAACCTGAGGAGACCCTCGCCGCTGCTGCTGCCTCGATCGGTGTTCCTGGAAAGAGGAAGTGATGTTGCCAGGGCGCTCTATGAAAGCCTATGGAGGCTACAAGAAAATGGCCGCCATGCATGTAAAACATGCGGCCGGAGCGAGTGTAGGCAAAATGGCGCCGTTTGACGCCGAAACCGCCGCTCCACAGTGCAGCAATGCACACATGACATCCCTGTATAAGAATACATGTCAGATCGCCGCGGCGATCGCTGTATATGCCCAAACATGCCAAAAAAACATGCCCCACAGCACACAGCTTCTCACACTAACCAGGCTGACACACACAGTGTCACACAGCTCCCCCCCCCCCCCCCCTTGCAGCCCACAGCATGCAGCCGAGAGATAGGGAGACAAGCAGTGTGAATAGAGGCAGGTTACACAGTCCCAGACTGACACCCCCCCAGACAGACAGGTCCCCACATAAATACACTTACCTCACATGGCGTGGGGGACCCGCACAGGCGAACAAGCCGCTGCACATGAGGCAGGGAGAGTCGCATTCAAGACGCACAAAATGGGGGTTAAGAAACCGCACAGCGTCCAGTGAGGTAGCCACCTCACCAATCATCCCTGCACCGAACAGGGATGGGTCGTTCACTGTGCCAGGAGCGTTACCTGGCTGAACGCTCGATGGCAGGCTGGGAAGCCACTGACCCACGACCTGCGACCAGGGGGATCAGCCCGAGACCCAGCCCGCATGATCCTCTTCATCAGAAGAACTAACTAACGCTGACAAAAACAACAGCTAAGTAAAGGTAGAGAGAAAACTCAAACAAAATTTCAAAAAGAAGAAAGAGTCTGGGGCAGAAAGCCCCAGCACAGAGAAAGCCAGCCACTCCTGACAAGCTAGACATTAAAACTGAGATATGGTTGCAGAAAGTAGGAGGGTATTGACTGAGGGGACCACCCCTTGAGGGTGGGATATGTTAAAAGCTTTAATGTTAACATATTCTGTTGCCTAGCTACTCCTTCGGAGCAAAGTCTAATACCCCATATGTGACGAATATGAAGAGGCGGCGACTGTCGGAGGACGTAAGAGAAATTGGGTTTTTTTTACTTACCGTAAAATCCATTTCTCTGAGTCCATTGACGGACGTAGCTGCTGCTTTAAATCATAGATGGATGGGTAATAAGCCCCTCCCACTATGAGTGCCCAGGTAGAGCCAAAGGCTTTGACACTCCCAGGGGGACGGGGTCCCTGGGTTATTACCCCTGGCCTCAGTTGCTTCTTCAGTTTAGTTGCAAGCAGTGAATAACAACCACAACCCAACTCTTCAGAGAAAAGAGGGGTGGGAGCTACATCCGTCGGTGGACTCAGAGAAATGGATTTTACGGTAAGTAAAAAAAAATCCCATTTTCTATTACGGACGTAGCTGCTGCTTTAAATCATAGACGGATGGGACGTCCAAAAGCAGTAACCACTGAGGGGTGGGGAAAGGACAAACTTTAAAGAATGCAATTCCCACGGCTAACAAAGCTAACTATATAACATGGAGCCCAACAAGCAATAACTGGGGCTTAATTGTAGCAAAACCACAAAAGGAGAAGGAAAAGTAAACTGCTCCTTAAATGGCGGCCTGCAAAACCTTGCGGCCAAAGGACACATCCGAGGATACTCACACATAGTTGCGCGAAAAAGACGCTTCTGAGCTGTAAAAGAAGGACCTTGCTTACGCGAGGGAGACTTACCCTTAGTTGAGTGAGGAAGGAGTGTGCTCTTTCCCCCAGTGACCGTCTTGATCAAGTCATCCAAGGAGGAACCAAAAAGGCGATCACCCTGAAAGGGAAGATCTGCCAAAAGCTTCTTAGAAGCCTGGTCGGCCGACCAGGACTTTAGCCAGATCGCACGTCTGATAAGCACACTTACCACTGACGCTCTGGCCGCGAGCGGAAGAACGTCCAGGTTAGCATTGCACACAATACAAATTGCAGAGTCTGCGATAATTGGTCAGCGAGTTCCAGGGCAGATGACGGTAACGGGGTTACCGTCGTTGCCTCTCTAAGAGCCTTTAACCATTCAAACACAGTCTGAGAGACTAGAATGGTAGTCAGGGCAGGCCCGAGAATAGATCCCACTACCGTATACAGGTGTCGGGATTCGAAATCAATACATCTATCAACTGGATCAGGGAGAGATGAGGATTCTGCCACCGGTAGGACCGTGGCCTTGTGAATACCGCATATCTGGGGGTTCACCTGAGGGGGGGACCGTCCATTTGCGTAAGATCTCTTACTCAAACGGGTAGCGTCTAGCCAAACGTTTGGGAACTGCAAGCGTGCGATTAGGTCGCCGCCATTGTTCCTCCACTAAGGCGGACAAGACTTCGGGACAAGGGAAAACCTTGGCCGATTTCTTTGCCCTGAGAGATCAAAAGGATACCAAGGCTCCTTGCGATTTACAAATCGCATCCGTGATTTTCAGGGTGTCCCTCACTGAGGATATTTAAAGCATCTACCAGCGCCTTTTCCTGAGCCAAGGCAGCGTGGAAACATCCTCTTCCGCGTCAGAAAGGTCTGAATGCGGGGACGCATCCTCCAAAAGGGGGTCTGCGTTGCCGGTGACCACATCGGCCTCAGAATCTGAGGACTGAGATGAGACAGGCGAGGGCCAAGGAACGTTTCTTAGTAAATGCTGCCGTAATAACTTTGTCCTTTTTTCTGGACATTTCTTGCATCACAGACAAGGTCACATCATGAGCATCAGAAGCGGGCCCCAAGGATACATCGGGGGTCGCAGACAAACTTGGGGAATCCATGTTAGACATATAGCCAAACAGTAGGATTGCACAGTAAGAATGTAAAGAGCAGACAGGGAAACACCGGAACCTGCACCGCAAGGGGAAAACAGGAGCAATGGCCTAAGAGGGAGCAATCCACGCCTAATCGCCAAATATTAACGCCCCTGAGGTAAGCGAGGTTACAAAGGCACCACAGGTCCCACAGCAAGTCCGGAAACTCCTTTAGAGTAGTTACCACATGGAGAACACAGCAAGGTCCATCAGCTGCATGAAGAAGTGAAAGTAGAAGGAAACACCCCCGCCCACAAGAGCCAGAAGCGCCTGTGTGGTTTTGTTTCAAGCTCCACAAAATGGCCACCGGCATTACAGTGATAGGGGTACCTAGGCAGGCTGCTGAGGCCTGTGAAGGATGCAGGCCATGGCAAAATGGCGGCTTCGCGCCGATGAGCATGTGACTCCGGGGCTATTGAGGCCTACCCTAGTAACAGGCCTGGGGGCCCTGGCGGGGGTCAACCCGGTGGATGAAAACCCCCCCCAAGGTAGCGGTATGAGGCACAACCATGTACTCCCCTCAGGGGCCTCCCCCCACCATCCACTACCCGGTATAGCACCTAAGGCGACTTACATAGGGGACCCCCCCACTAAAGTGTCCCGAGAGGTCAGGGTAGGAGGGGAAGGTCCCAGGTGACCCCTCATAGTGGAGGAGGGTGGCAGGAGGTATGGGTACCCAAGGGTCCTACTCACCTATGGAGGAGCCCACGTCCGTCCCAGGCCCGCTAACCAGACAGGGGGACTGTACTTACCGGACCACTCTGCTGAGGGTGGGCGTCCATCCAGACAGACTGCCTCTGCACCGCAGTGAGGGCGCTGTCGGCCAAGGGGCACGCTGCGACGCTGGCATGCCAGGTGTGTGCGTCCCGGCGGGGTGTCTCACCCGCAGGCCAGTCCCCGTCCGAGGGACTACAGTCGCTATGGAGACCCAGCGCAGAGCTAACAGTCTGCAAGGGTTCGCTGGCACAAACTGGGAGACCGTAAGGCTCTCATATAGCCAGTTCGAAACCCAGCCGGCATTCCACAGGAAGTGGAGTCAGCAGCAACAAAAAATAAAATAAAAAAGGTTCCCTTTAAGACATTTAAAACAGAGCTAGGACAAAAGGTCCCACCAGGGAGCTGTTCGGCCACTCCTAAGACCAGGCAGCTAAAACTGAAGATGCAACGGTGAGGCCAGGGGTAATAACCCAGGAATCCCGCCCCCCTGGGCGTGTCAAAGCCTTTGGCTCTACCTGCTCACTCCTAGTGGGAGGGGCTTATTACCCATCCGTCTATGATTTAAAGCAGCAGCTACGTCCGTCGGTGGATGTAAGAGAAAATTATATGGTTACAACACAATGGCAAAACTGTCGTCTTATGCTTGTAAATTGAAACTTAGGGGTTGATTTACTGAAATTAGACAATGCTTCCAGGTTTTATTGTCAAAGCCTAATTGAACAAGCTAAACTTAGAACCTGATGGGCTACCATGCACAGCTGAACCAGATTCTGAGTGCTTCAATTTCAGTAAATCTCCTCCCTAATGTGGAAAAGGTTGCCAACTCCTGGTCTACATGTTACCTGGTACTTAAGTATCATTGGGAAAACTGATGTACAGAGCAACTTAACTCATTAGTGATGGCGTTCAGGCCATACAGCAGCACAAACCTGAGTTCAGTACTTAACAGCTGATATTGCCTCAGCCCAGCTCATCTTTGCTTTTCCCAACTTGTTTTGGCATCTTCTTACTTGCTGCATCCTCCAGCTCTTTGGACTTGTAGTAATGTGGAGCAACTTCAAGCAGCCATGGACTTTCAATCTCTATGATCTGTCAGTATAAACATAATTACTGTATGAAGAAGGAATAGAAGCCTATGTCACCTTTTGTCTCCAGCCTGCTTACTGGACAGCAAATTCACATCTATCCAATGAGCAGTGACATGATTTGGAAAGAACCAAAAAGGTATCTAGCTGTGCAGTGTAACATGCATGTATAAATCTCATAAAGGCTGAACATAAAATGTCAAATCCTTTGGCAGGTAAAACAGTTCACATTTATACGAGTACAACCTAGAATCCCTTAATACTTTCATTGGCTTTTTGAATGCGAATGATCGGGGTATTTTATTGCAACATGAGGCCAGCAATTCCTAAATACTTTAAGACCTTGAGCCCCGGTTCACATTTGTGCGAGTGCCGGGTTTGCATGTAATGTCGGAGCGCACTGCTCCGACATTACATGCGATAAGCTGTGCGGTGCGAGTTTAGCCATACAGTTTGTATGGCTAAATTTGCATCGCAGCCGGAGCAAACACGCACAGGAGGCATTTTTGCAGCCGCATCAGGATCGGATCGCACAGCGGTTCACACTTGTGCGATCCGCTCCTGTGCGAACTGCACGATCGCACTGCGATATGCGATCAAACTGGGGGTGTCGTTAAGATTACATTGACACCCCCAGCGTATCGCATATGGCAGTGTGAACTGCCGGGGGTGCGTGTGCAATGCGGGAACAGGCTGCGAATTCGCAGCCTTCCCGCATCGCATAAATGTGAACCGAGCCTAAACATTGAGATTCAAGAAGGAAGGCTGGTCACCTCCACATTTTTTAGGGAGACATACCGCAACGGTTTTATAGATATGAGGAGCTGTCACCATCCCCCATGTTTGAGGTCAATTCCAAAGAGCCAGTTTTTAAGGCTTAGGAGGAACTGTTTTTACCAGGATCCGTTTTTACGCAAAACGGAGCGTCTCCGACAGCATTTTTTGGACAAGGGGTATAAACCCGAGAAATTGGACAGAGCACTTTTGGCTGCAAACTCTCAGGATAGGGATGACCTATTGTTACCCAAGATGGGGAGGGGGGACAATTCTAACTTCAATATCATTTTTTTTACATCTTACTCTACCCAACATTATTCTATTTTAAAAAAAATTTCATAAGCATTGGGGTGTTTGGAAAAATGATCGCATTTTGGGACCTTTACTCTCCGAAACCCCTGCAGTGATTTATAGAGGTGCTTCTCCACTTCGATTATCTTTAGCCCCAGATGATTACAGCCACACACACCTACACAGGTTGAAGCAAATAAGCCTATAGCATGATTACAGCCACACACACCTACACAGGTTGAACTGGATGGACTATTGTCTTTATTCAACCTCACCTACTATGTAACTATGTAAAATGTTTCTAATCCCCTAAAGAAAACAAAATGTTTTCCAAAATATGAAGGGTTACTATCCCTGCAGGAAATGCACGGTTTGGAAGATTAATACACTTTTTAATCCAGGTGTACCAATAGGTCATTTGACATTATGTCTTTTAGAATATGCAATTCGGAAAATCTGGTTTATTTGGTAATTTGCCCATGCGGGCTTCAAGAAGTTGGGCATACGATTCGTACCTTCCAGATCAGAATTATTAACACATTGTTAACATCAGAAAATGTTAAATTCCCTAATCATAGTATCCCTAAACATTATTTACTTTGTCACAATAAGAACCCTGAGGGAACTGTGTTGAAGGCAATTGTCAGGTTTGTTCCCAATTGGAGGGGAAGTAATAACAAACAGAGATCTCTAGCCTTGAGATCTGGTGAATCTACACCCTTAAATCTTATGTCCCTTATTGGTTAAACATTGAGTCGGGGGGAATGCCTTAATCATTTTTAATTCCCTTGTTTTAAATTTCATTTTCTTTACATATACTTTTTTTTTTTTTTTTTTTATATGTAGGTGTATGATATGAAAAAATCCTTTAACCACTTAAGCCCCGGAGGATTTGGCTGCTAAAAGACCAAGGGGTATTTTGCGATTCGGCACTGCGTGACTTTAACGGACAATTGCGCGGTCGTGCGACACTGTACCTAAACGAATTTGACGTCCTTTTTTTCCCCCACAAAAGAGTTTTCTTTTGGTGGTATTTGATCACCTGTGCGATTTTTTGATCACGCGCTATAAACAAAAAAAGAGCGACAATTTTGCAAAAATAACAATATTTTTCAAATTTTTTTTATATGAAATTCCCCCCAAAAAAAAATGTAAAAATCAAAATTTTCTAACATTTTTCGGCCAATTTGTTTTCTGCTACATATGTTTGGTAAAAAAAAAAAAAAAAAAAAAAAAAAAAAAAAAAAAAATCGCAAAAAGCGTATTTTGATTGGTTTGCGCAAAAGTTATTGCGTTTACTAACAAAGGGAAAGATTTTTGTCATTTTTGTTGTTTTTTTTTAACGCAATGCATGCAGGTGAAGGCATGTTTGGCGTTATAATGGGGTTAAAAATCGGGGGGTGAGGAGACGTCACATCACTTCCTTACCACCTGTCAGTAGCCTCTGAAGTTTGATCTGAACGCAGTTCAGACTTCAGAGGAAAGGGAGATCTAGATGCATGTCTAACTCTACCCGAAGACCTCTTGCACACTGCTGCCTGAAGACGGTCAATTTTCAGGCATACAGGCATTTTGTTTATGGATCTGAATACAGTCCATTGTTTTCAACGTACCAGTACACACAAGGGAGTAAACATGCACTGCATATTGATTACAAAAAATAAATAATAAATTATATTATATATATATATATATATATATATATATATATATATATACATACATATATACATACACACACACAAATCTGAGTTGCAAGTCAGTATTTGTGCCTGTATACCTGCAACTACGCACAAATGTCACACATCCTGCTTGTGTGTGCATAGTCACAAATATGCGCAAGTGACATACAGCCCAACCATGGAATGTCCAATACTCATCACTACAGTGTGCAAGAGGCCTAAACGTTTTCCATGTACAGTAAACCCCCCTCCATCGCAGGGGTTACGTTCCGGACCCACCCGCGAAAAGTGAAAATCCGCAAAATAGAAATACCCTATTTAAATACACTGTAGGCATGTTTTTATAACTGTCACTGTACTTTTAAAAGCATTTTAAAACAATAGAAACTAATTTAAACACATAAAAGATACTGAGAGACAGAGCAAGAGCTATGGAAAACACAAAAATATTTCATTATCAATGATTTAATTACTAAAATAACATTACAGAAAAAAAACGCAATATACCGGAACCGCAAAAACTGAACCGCGATATAACGGGGGTTTACTGTACATGCAAAAAACAACTTGAGCCCCATAAACCTGTAACATGCACATTACATTTGATGTAACGTAAGTACATTCTCAATGCTGACCTGTCTCATGTACTCCTTGGTGGTGAAGACAAGTTCGTGGTATATAACCCAGCGTGGCTGCTCCTCATGCAGACTGCTGTTTGGATGTATAAATACTGCTTGCTGCTGCTTCACTGTCTTGTACCCACTGCGGCTGAGCCTGGCCGTGTGGTAGAAATAGCCAGCTGTGATAGCCTGACAGAAAACAAAGGATAGTAGCAAGGTAAGGAACAAATGCAATTCTGCCATTACAGAGCATGATCTGCTAAAACAGATAAGAAGAAAATCTTATGTGGAGCAGCACAATCCCAATGATGCTGGACCCTAATTTAGTAAATGCAGGGGTGCTTACAGTGACCACAAAAAATGGCCTGTGCAAAACCAGTACTGGTAGAAGAAAGTCCCTAGCACTTAGAGCTGCACGATTGATTGTTAAAAAATCTCAATCTTGATTTTCAATCCCCCTCAGGATTTTAATCAGGCATTTCAACAATTCATACAGTGCAGTTCTCTGCTCACTCACAGCTGTCAAAAAAAAAAAAAAAAAGAGCCTCCGGCAAATGTTTATCAACATTTTTCAGCGCTGGAAAACAACTCTAAACAGGTTTTAAATTGTGTCATTTGGTTCTTTTATTAGATCAAAGGGTTGAACTTCGGTCTGTAAATGAGGGCAGTTTAACCACTTAAATGGCCGGTTCACACTGGTGCGATGCCAGACATCGCATTTGATTTGCACCATATTGCTGTGCAGATCACATGCAATGCGAATTCAGTCATACAAACTGTATGGCTGAATTTACATTGCATTCTGACCAAACTCATGCAGGACCCTTTTTTTGGCCGCACCAGAATCGGATCACATGGCTGTTCACACCCATGCGATCCGATTCCTGTCCTGTTTGGACTGCAATCTGCGAACCGATCTGGGGGTGTCATTAACTTTGTACTGACACCCTCAGCGGTTCACAGAGGGTAGTGAGAACTGCCGGCGATTCAGGTGCGATGCAGGAAGTGGATTTGCAGGATTTCCTTCATCGCACCAGTGTGAACCAGCCCAAAGACTAAGCCTTTTTCTGACACTTGTTGCTTACAAGTTAAAATCAGTATTTCTTGCAAGAAAATGACTTGGATTCCCAAACATTATAATATATATATATATTAGGGTTTGACCGATTATCGGCAATGCTGATATATCAGGGGCCGATATGCACTTTCCCCAATATATAGGAATCGGCCCCTGAGGTTACCGATATTGCCCATATTTAGGGAAAGTGCATGTACCGGAGTGATGCCTGCAGCTAGAGGCATCACCCCGGTACCGGCGTCCATAGCCGACGGTTGGCTGTCTTGTAATGACAACCGAGACAGTGGGAGTGGGAGGGGACTTCTCCCCCCTCCTGCCGCCTTCCGTAGCTCGCCCGGGTCTCCCGCCCCACAGGGAGACCCAGGCATCCTACCTGCACGGCCGCCGAACAGAAGACCTGATCAAAGCCGCATTCGGCTCGGATTGGGTCTCTATGTAAAAACCCGGAAGTGATGTCATGACATCACTTACGGGTACTCTGCGGCAAATTAAAAAAAATGCGAGCATTTAAAACAGCCAAACTTGAATGCTTTTAAGTGCAGAGGAGGGGTTTGAGGGTCTTTTAGATCCCCAGATCCCACCACCAGAGTACCTGTAAAAAACAAAAAATTTGTTTAAATGTCCGAAAATATCGGCCAATACCGATATTCGATGACCAAAATATCGGTATCGGCACTAAAAAAAAAAAAGATATCAGTCGATCACTAATATATATATATTTATTTTTAGCAGACACCTTGGAGAATAAAATGGCAGTCGTTGCAATAATGTCACACTGTATTTGGGCAGCGGTCTTTCAAATGCAATTTTTCGGAATAAAATACACTTTAACCACTTGCCGCCCGCCCGCCGTCATATGACGGCGGGACGGTACGGCCATTATCCTGGGCGGACGTCATATGACGTGATCCAGGAATGCAGGGCAGGCACGCGATCGCGCCGCCGTGCACTGCCGGTGTCGGCGTGTTCCCGGGACACAGCCGATCACCGGCAGGGGGGAAACAGCCAATGGGCATGGCTGTTTCCCACGTGATCGGCTATGTTTCAATGACATAGCCGATCACAACAGTAAATGCCGGAAGAAGACCGCGCATGCGCGATCGGGAGTGCGCAGCGCGGTCATGACGGTGGCTATGTGTTCCCTAGGAACACAGCTAGTCACCGACAGTGTAAAACAGCCAATGACAGTGGCTGATTACCACGTGATGGGCTGTGAATCCATTCACAGCCCATCACAAATGTAAACACAGAGCAGTAACTGACTGTTACTAGCTCTTCTCCCCTCACACACCGTTTCCAGTGTGAGGAGAGCAGAGCCAGAAACAGTGAGTTACTGATCTGTGTCTGTCAGTGTAAAAAAAAAGTGTCATCAGACCCCCCCCAATTGCACCTGTCACCCAACAGTCACCTGTCACCATCAGTGCCCAAAAATCGCTACCTATAAAGTGCACCTGTCACCAGAGACTGCCATCAGTATCGCCAGCGGTGCACCTGTCACCCCATCAATCACCGTCACCTGTCACCCCATCAGTCATCGTCACTTGTCACCCCATCAGTGATCCTCATCTGTCACCCCATCAGTGATCCTCATCTGTCACCCCATCAGTGATCGTCATCTGTCACCCCATCAGTGATCGTCATCTGTCACCCCATCAGTGATCGTCATCTGTCACCCCATCAGTCATCGTCATCTGTCACCCCATCAGTCATCGTCATCTGTCACCCCATCAGTCATCATCATCTGTCACCCCATCAGTGATCGTCATCTGTCACCCCATCAGTCATCATCATCTGTCACCCCATCAGTCATCGTCATCTGTCACCCCATCAGTCATCGTCATCTGTCACCCCATCAGTCATCGTCATCTGTCACCCCATCAGTCATAGTCACCTGTCACCCCATCAGTCATCGTCATCTGTCAGCCCATCAGTGACCGTCCCCTGCCACCTATCAGTCACCTGCCACCCATCAGTGATCATCCGCAGTCACCCGTCGCACGGCCAGAATGTCAAAAAGGATGTACAGCAGCGAGGAGGCGTTTCAGATCATCTCTATGACTAATGAGAGCACCGGGGAGCTCTCATCAGTATCTGAATCCAATTCCGAATCCGATTCGGAATTTGAAGTTGCTAATAGTAGCGGATCGGAGATGGACTCGGAGGAAGAATGGGTCCCTCCCAAAAGGGCACGGCGCTCTGGAAACCAGGCAGCCACAAGGGATACACCCCAGGATCCTATGCCCAGTACCAGCACTGCCACCACCAGTACACCCCAGGATCCTATGCCCAGGCCCAGTACCCGCTCTGCCCCCAGCGAAACACCCCAGGAGCGAATGCCCAGGCCCAGCACCAGCGCTGCGGCATCACTCCCAATTTCGAATCCCCCTTCTACCAGCACCGGAGTGTCACATCCCCCAAGAGCCAGGGCCACTATCCACCTCCCAGATGCTCTTGCCAACCCAAGATGGCTGCCCTCCAACTCAGGATCACAAATATTCCCCCTTTTACCGCACAGCCAGGTGTGCAGGCCAATACAGAGAATTTTTCGTTTATTGATTTTCTCCATTTATTTTTGCCCAACGATTTTCTGCAATACATCATGGACCAAACGAATCTGTATGCCCAGCAGTTTATTGTTAACAACCCCCAATCTTCCTATTCCCGTCCGTTTGAGTGGAGAGAGTTAACCTTGGAGGAGTTCAAAATGTTTTTGGGCCTCACAATAAACATGGGGGTTACAAAAAAAAATGAAGGACGTGCCTATTGGTCCACCCACCCCATACACAGTATGCCCATATATTCTGCCCTAATGTCCAGGTCCAGGTATGAAATTATCATGCGCTTCCTTCATTTCAGTGACAACAGCCAGTGCCCCCCCCCCCAAAATCATCCAAATTTTGACAAGCTATATAAAGTTCGCCCCCTCATAAATTTTCTTTCCCAAAGTTTTGCAGAACTTTACGCCCCTGATCAAAACATATGTGTAGATGAGTCCCTGCTACACTTCACAGGCCGGCTAGGAATAAAGCAATACATTCAGAGCAAAAGGCCAAATATGGGGTCAAATTATACAAACTGTGCGACAGAGCTACGGGATATCTGTATGCGTTCCGCATATACGAAGGAAGAGATTCCCAGCTCGATCCCCCTGATTGCCCGGCCTACATGGGCACAAACGGAAAAGTTGTATGGGACCTGGCGTACCCACTGCTGAGGAAAGGCTACCACCTTTACCTGGATAATTATTATACCAGCCTGCCCCTTTTCAGACATCTGTACCTTGAAGGAACCCTGGCCTGCGGAACCACCAGGAAGAACAGGAAGGGCTTCCCACAGTCCTTGGTGAATAAAAAAATGAGAAAAGGGGGAAATAGCAGCCTTGAGAAACAACGAAGTGCTGGCCTTGAGATGGAAGGATAACAGAAATGTGTACATGATGTCCACCATTCATAACAACACCACAGTTGAGGTTCGAAGAAGAAGAGGTCCCATTGAAAAGCCAAAATGTGTCCACGATTACAATCTTTACATGGGGGGGGTGGATTTTAACGACCAAAAGATTCAGCCCTACTTAGCCACAAGGAAGTCCCGATTCTGGTATAAGAAAGTTGCAATTTATTTATTTCAATTGGCCTTTTATAACGCTTATGTAATCTACTCCAAATCCACTGAAAGCCCCATCTCCTTCCTAAAATTCATTGAGGAAAATGTCATCTACCCACAAGGACTCCCCCGAGAAAACCTTCGCTCTGAGGCTGTTAGCCGACTTAGTGGGCGCCACTTCCCAGACTACCTTCCACCGTCTGAAGGAGGCCGAAGGCGCCAAAAAAGATGCCGTGTATGCAGCAGAAGGGGGTTTCGTAAAGACACCAGCTTCTATTGTCGGTACTGTCCCTCCCAACCTGGCCTGTGCATTGGAGAATGCTTCACACGTTACTATACATTCGTAAATTACTAGCCCATTTCCCCGTTTTCATCTGTGCTGACCAATTTTCCTCATGCCACTGCCTTCCACATAAACTGACCCTGGCCTGTTTTTCCACTATGCCTCTGCCTACTGTTTGGACTGCTTTCACGTGAACTGACCCTGGTTTGTTTTACCGATTACGCTTCTTCTTACTGTTTGGATTGCTTCCCTGTGAACTGACCCTGGCCTGTTTTTTCAACTACGCTTCTGCCTGCCGCTTGGATTGCTTGCACGTGAACTGACCCTGGCTTGATTTACCGACTATTCTTCTTGCCTACCGCTTGAACTGATCTGTCGCCCCCTGCTACTGTAGTACACAGGGGTCTCACATATGTGAGGGGCTCCAGAGTTGTTTTTCCGGATAGAGAAAAACAATTTTTTTGGTTCTCTCTGGGTTTCGTAAATTCCGGATTAGGGTCTGGAGTCCGGAGGCTTCAAAGAGATTTGGGTGGGAGAAGCCTCTACCCCTGTCCCCAGGTCTCACCTGACCAAGGCCCTCAGCTGACTTACTACCATCATGCCTCTGCCTGCTGCATGATATTAGCTGGAGAGTGGTACAATGATTGTCTGCAGTGTACCGGGACCAATATTATGGCTGTGCTGACCATGTCTCTGCCTGGAAAATTCCTGTGGACAAATGCTGCGGCTGTGCTGACAATATCCCAGTATTGACTATAGACTATATTCCTGCCTGCTGCCTGGAAAATTGCTATTGTCGTCGCTAAGCATGTCCCTGCCTGCTGCCTGGACTAATGCTCTCCTCTGTGGACAACTGCACTACTACAACCACAGGTAATAATTTTTTTTACACTTTCCTTTATAGAATGTATTTTGTAATGTATTTCTTGCTATGTACATGCTATGTGTTAAAAATGTGAGAGGCCTTCAAAAATGATAGGTTGTCAGGAAATTAGATGTGCATTTTATGTAAAAGTCTCACACGTGTGGTATTGCCATAATTAGGAGGAGTAGCAGAATGTATTTTGGGGGTACAATTTTTGCTATATACATGCAACCACTTACCGACCGCCTAACGACTATATACATCGGCCATTTAAAGCTAAATACTGGGGTTATGGCAGCAGATAGCTGCCATAACCCCGGTATTTTTTTAAACGGCGGGCGGTCGGCTTTCAGATAAGGGTAGTCCCAGTGGCAGATTCGCCGCAACGGTGCATGGGAAGAGGTGATGCCCCCCCCCCTCCCGCCGCGTCCTAGACGTTTTCCCAGCTTACCGGACCCGCCAGCAGCGGGAAAAACTATCCGGTCCCGGATCCTCAGAGACAGGAAGTTGAGTGAGGGCAATATGGCCCTCACTCCACTCTATGGTCTTGGAGGACCGGAGCTACGTCAAAAGTCGTTGCCTAGCAACCGGTTTAAAGGGCCGTTTTTTTTTTTTTTGTTTTTTTTTTTCTTTTTCAACAATTTTTTTTTTTTTTTTTTTTAGTGTAGTTGTGAGGTGTGAGGTCTTTTTGACCCCAGATCTCACAATAAAGAGGACCTGTCATGCCTATTTCTATTACAAGGGATGTTTACATTCCTTGTAATAGGAATAAAAAAAAAAATTAAAGCGCCCTGTCCCCGTTAGCTCGCGCGCAGAAGCGAACGCATACGCAAGTCCCAACCACATATGTAAATGGTGTTCAAACCACACATGTGAGGTATCACCACGATCGTTCGAGCGAGAGCAATAATTTGAGCCCTAGACCTCCTCTGTAACTCTAAGCTGGTAACCTGTAGAATTTTTTAAAATGTTGCCTATGGGGATTTTTAATACCAATGTTTGGCCCCATTCAGCGAGCGTGTGCAATTTTGAAGCATGACATGTTGGGTATCTAATTACTCGGCGTAACATTATCTTTCACATTATGGAAAAAAATTGGGCTAAATTTACTGATTTCTTATTTTTTAATTCAAAAAAGTGAATTTTTTTCAAAAAAATTGCATTTGGAAGACTGCTGCGCAAATATGCTCTAGGGTCTCTGCTAAAAAAAATATATAATGTTTGGGGGTTCCAAGTAGTTTTCTAGCAAAAAATTGATTTTAGCTTATAAACACCAAGTGTCAAAAATAGGCCCAGTCTTAAAGTGGATAAATGGACAACTTTGTGTAAAGAGCTACTTGGATGTTAGGCCTCTGTATGTGGCTAGGCTGTGTAAAAGTGTTACACATGTGGTATTGCTATACTCAGGAGGAATAGCAGAATGTATTTTGGGGTGAAATGTTTGCTATGTACATGCTATGTGTTAGAAATATTGCATAAATTGACAACTTTGTGTAAAAAAAAAATGAATTTTCATTTTCTTTCCACAGTTTCCAAAAGCTTGTGGAAAAAAATGACACGTTCAAAAGACTCGTTATGCCTCACAAATTATACGTTGGGGTGTTTGCTTTCCAAAATGGGGTCATTTTATGGGAGTTTCCATTGTCCTGGTGCTCCAGGGACTTCAAAAGTGCGATAGGTTGTCAGGAAATGATATGTGTAATTTATGCTCCTAGAATGCCGGACGCTGCTACTTGGATGTTAGGCCTCTGTATATGGCTAGGCTGTGAAAAAGTCTCACACATGTGGTATCGACATACTCAGGAGGAGTAGTAGAATGTGTTTTGGGGTGTAGTTGCAAGTATACATGTGTGTGAGAGAAATAACCTGTTAATACGGCAATTTGTAAAAAAAAAAAATCTTCATTTTGCAAAGCATTGTGGGAAAAAATTACAACTTCAAAAAACTCACCATGCCCCTTATTAAATACCTTGGAATGTCTACTTTCCAAAAAGGGGTCATTTGGGGGGTATTTGTACTTTCCTGACTTTTTAGTGTCTCAAGAAATGAGATAAGCCTTCAGTACATCAGGTGTGATCAAGTGTGATCAATTTTCAATGATTCGCACCATAGCTTGTGGACTCTATAACTTTCACAAAGACCAAATAATATACACTTACTTGGGTTATTTTTACCAAAGATAAGTTGCAGTATAAATTTTGGCCAAAATTTGTGAAGAAAAATGACTAATTTGCAAAATTGTATGACAGAAACAAAGAAAAATGTGTTTTTTCACGATATTTTCAGTCTTTTTTTTATTTATAGCACAAAAAATAAAAAACCCAGTATTGATCAAATACCATCAAAAGAAAGCTCTATTTGTGTGAAAAAAAGGACACAATTTTTGTATGGGTACAGTGTTGCATGACTGAGTAATTCTCAGTCAAAGTGTGAGAGCGCTGAAAGCTGAAAATCGGTCTGGGCAGGAAGGGGGTGAAAGTGCACTGTAGGCAAGTGGTTAATGAATCTTAAAAGAACTAAACAGTAAAGTTAGCCCAATTTTTTTGTATAATATGAAAGATGATGTTGCGCCGAGAATTGTGAGACAATCATGATCTTTATTCCAAGTAGAAAAATTGTGATTCTCATTTTATCCAGAATCGTGCAGCTCTACTAGCACTCCATGCATGCACTCGTGAAGTTTACTGTAATGTCACATAGGTCGAAACAGACAATGATTTGGGATGTTGCAGGGTCTCCGTTCTTAGTGAAAATAACAATAAAATCGCACACTCAAAATGGCAAGTGGTCCTCTCACGGTGGTACAAAACTCCCAAGAGACTTGCGCAAATTTTCCCTGCAGAAGGCCCTTAGAGTTGGAGAAGGTGCGCCCAGGAGGGCACGTGTTTACAATTACGGTGGCACTGTTTCAAGATCCGCAATTTTGAAAATAAGTTTTCCCATGGATACAGAAAACTACACTTAAACCCATTGAATTTACCCCTCTACATTATCTCTTCCATGACACCCCTAGCTCCTTAAGAACCTATAAACGGAGAGTGATATCTTTTCTTTTGAACGCTGCAAAGAGCCTAATTCCCCCGATTCCGGAAACATAGCCAATGCCCTACTTTGCAAGATTGGCAAAAGGAGGTGAACAAAATCATGGAGGCAGAGAGATGGGTCCATGTTACTAGGGAGTAACAATTTAGAAATATTTGGTCTAGCTGGATGTATTATTCTCTTGAAATTGATCATCTTGTCTGACCACACCCCGTTCTAGACGTGTACCCTTGACTATCCACCATCAACACCTTATTCGTTCTTTTAGTTTGCCGGATGTATATATCTCTCTCATCATCCCACGAGCCATACACCCCTGGTCCTCGGAGTGCTGAGCAAGTATTATTAAACCAATCAGCCACTTGTACACCAGTAAGGTTTTGTTGTTATTTCCTGTCATTCTTTTCCTTATTGGTGGTTCTTTTTTCTACGGTCTTCTAGACAAAGAAATTGCTACAGGTTCCCTTTACTTTCCACTTATACTGAACAGTGGAATACTGTAGGGTCCAATATGCTACGGTCTTTACCTCCACTGCATGTATAATTGTCGCACTTCCACCTATGACACATTTGGAAGTTGTGCATAACAGACTACAAAAATGTATTTTGTCTATGTTGCATAATGCCTCAATGGATAATAAAGTTTACAAATACATGTTCTATTTGTGTGATCTGATTGATGCAGGTTGGATAATGGCTGGCTTTACCTTACGGATAGGTACGTTGTCCCCTTCACATGATGTCAGCTCAATTTCTATCCTTCCCATGAGTCCCTCCAACTGTTCTCTGACATCTCGGGCTCTGCGGAGGGAACGAGCCTGGATAAAGTTCTCATAGCACCACTGCAGCGAGTGTCCAGTCTCCACCCACTGAATAAAACAAGACAAATGGGGATGAGCAACCGACAGAGGAAATTAACTACTTCCCTACCCGGCCAATTCTGACACTTCTCACATGTAAAAATCAAATTTCTTTGCTAGAAAATTATATATAATTTTTAACATTAAAAAAAAAAAAAATATATATATATATATATATATATATATATATATATATATATATATATATATATACATATATACACACACACACACACACACACACACACACACACACACATATATATATATACATATACACACACACACACACATATATATATACACACACACACACACACACACACACACACACACACACATATATATATACACACACATATATATATATATATATATATATATATATATATATATATATATATATATATATACATACACACACACACACACATATATATACACACACACACACACACACACACACACACACACATATATATATACACACACATATATATATATATATATATATATATATATATATATACACACACACATACACATATATATATATATATATATATATATATATATATATATATATATATATATATATATATATATATATATATATATATATATATATATACACATACAGTATATTGTAAATGTTTTATATCTTTTCAAGTGACAACACTGAAGAAATTACACTTTGCTACAATGTAAAGTAGTGAGTGTACAACTTTGTGTAAAGTTTCTGTCCTCTCAAAATAACTCTCTAAACCGCTGGCAACAAACGTGAGTACACCCCTAAGTGGAAATGTCCAAATTGGGCCCAATTAGCCATTTGCCCTCCACCGGTGTCATGTGACTCGTTAGTGTTACAAGGTCTCAGGTGTGAATGGGGAGCAGGTGTGTTAAATTCACTTCTGCTTAGAAGGCATATAGGCACCTGCTAAGTAGCCTCTGTGGTCACTAAGCGGCTCATAGACTAACAAACCCCAAGTAAGTGAGCAGACAGCGACAAGCTATTGTAAACACCTCTTCTGATCACTGACACAACACTCCGAGCTGGATCGTACTGGTCTACTTATAACTAAAGCAAGCTGTATGGTCAGTATTAGAGGTTAACATTATGGTATCTTGTCTTGGTTGTCTATAGTAACCTTATGGGAAAAGTATGATGGCAGCCATTGCTGGTCTCCTAAAAATGCTTTCTGCTGGCTGTGACTGGCATAGATAGGCAAGCACAAACCCGGTACATGCATGCTGTGAATAAGGGTCAATTTCTCATCTCTATAACTGTCCCAGGTCAGTGATACAGAAGGTACTGAAGCCGATGCATGAACAAGAAACCCAGGCAACAAGCAGCCACCACCACCATGGTTCTCTTAGGACAGTTTTTTTTTTTTTTTTAAACTTAGGCGAGAAAAAAAAAAAAAAAGTTAATCTTATTTTACCTTATCAGCCATTTTATACAGAACGTTACAGAAGGCGAGTATCTCTAGATCTTTGGATCTGGTAGGACACTGAAGGGGCAGGGGTGGCTTACAGAGAATGTTTATTACATTACAGGGTTTGGGAGGCCACTGTGACAACGCTAGAAGGCAGAAAAAAATATTCCAAGACTAGGCTAGAAGGAGCAGGGCCCTTTAGACCCCTGACTTTTTTTTTTTTTTTGAAAGCCCATTACCTCCAAAGATACCAAAGCTAAAGCTGAACTCTTGCTTCCTGTGAGAAGGGCAGAATAGCCCACAAGGGGAAAGCATGGACATCTGCTTCTGCTTAGTGTCCATTCTCAAAGGGTCAGTCCTTGTACCACAGAGGTCTGCTTTTTCCTCCAACAAAACATTATAAGAAAGCCAGCATCTGACTAGTTGCTATGAGCCGTATCTCCCTAGCTTTATTTGAACATGTACATTTTAGCACACATACCTGGGTGTACACATTGAGCAGCACCAAGTGGTCTCCCCCGGGAACAGTGAAGTTGGCACGAGCTGTATCTGCATGGACTACTTTATCTTTTGGTCTATAGAAAATTGCGTTGTTCACAGACAACATGGCAGCAATTGTGAGTATTTGCTCTGAACAGCCATACCTTGATAATGAAGGAAAAAAAAACACCACATGTAATCATTGCTTCCTTTCATTGTTTTGTTTCTCTAATATTATTCAGTTAGATCTCCCATTTTAACCCCACCTCCCGCCCAGTCTATTGCAATATGGCGGCCGAGTGGCACTCATGTTGTTATCCCAGAAGAGCGTCTTAGGACATGCTCCCAGGATAACAGGGCTGCCCTCCAGCGTGTTCTGTCACCCACTGTGTCCACCGGACACAGCCGATGACAGATCACTGTACCGGCCCACTGCCAGTACCATGTGATCTCGGTGGCCAATCACAGCAGATCACATGACAATTGTACACAATGTAATGCTTTGATTCGTGGCTTTCATTGTATGCTATTGTGATGAGCTCTGTGATTGGTCAGAGTGATCACATGGTACAGAAACGGGCAATCACAGCCCATCTGTAACATATGATTAGCTGTGGCCAATTACAGCTAATCACAATAGTAAACACTGAATGAATAGCTTTGATTCAGAAGAAAATGTTGCTTATAACTGTAAAATTCAGTTATAAGCAATAATAGGGTTTTAAAAAAAAAAAAAAAAAACCCTGATCACCTTCCCAGTAGAACAGTGTATTGTAACACAGTATTGCTCTGGTCACTGTATTAAATAAAATAAACCATAAAAAAAAAAAAAAAAAAAAAAAAAAAAGAATTTAATGAAAAAAAAAAAGAGAAGAAATATTTAAAAAACGTGGAAAAAAAATGATTTACAGTTTTTTTACATACAGTCATAAGTCAGTGTCCCTGATCACTGCCACACCAGTTATATGATGATGCTGTACTGCACTGGTGACAGTATGTAAAAAAAAAAAAAAAAAATGTAAATGTTTTAGTTTTCCAAACATTTGTGAAAAAAAAATTACAACTTCAAAAAAACTCACCATAACTCTTAATAAATATCTTGGACTGTCTACTTTCCAACAAGGGGTCCTTTTGGGGCTATCTGTACTATCCTGGCATTTTCAGGTCTCAAGAAATAAGATCAGCCATCAGGATTGATCGATTTTCACATATATACTATAGTTTGTAACTTTCCTACAGACTAAATAACATGCACTGATTTGGGTTATTTTCACCAAAGAAATGTAGCAGAATACATTTTGGCCGAAATTTATGAAGATTATTTATTTGCAAAATGTTATAACAGGAACAAAGAAAAACTTTGTTTTCAAACTTTTCTATCTTTTTCTGTTTATGTAGCAAAAAAATGAAAAACCCAGTGGTGATTAAATACCACCGAAAGAAAGCTCTATTTACATAAAAAATTAAAATTTCATATGGGTACAATGTTGCATGATAACATAATTGTCATTCAAAGTGTGATAGCGCTTAAAATTGGCCTGGGCAAAAAGGAGGTGAAAGTGTCCAGTACCTAAAAGGAAGCTCCACCCAAAAGGGAAAACTCCACTTGTTTGCACCCTCTCCACCCTCCACTGCCACATTTGCCACTTTTTGGGGGAGGGACGGGCAACTGGCAGTTCAGCCCCCTCCTTACCCGGCAGTCTTCATGGACATATCACAGATCCCAGAAGACTAAGGGACCATTCACAAGGTGCAGCACAGCTCATGTATGCACAGTAGGAAACCAGACATTTTTTTTTCAAACGCAATTTTTGGGAAAAAATAGATTTGAATGAATTTTTAAAAAAACATAATATATAATCCAATTTTGTTTGTATAATATGAAAGATAATTTTATGCGGAGTAAATAGATACCCAACATGTCATGCTTAAGTGCTTGTTCACACTATAGCAATGTCAGACATCGTATGTGGTTCGCACCGCACTGCTTTGCAAATCACATGCGATGTCGGTGCGATGCAAATTCAGCCATACAGATTGCATGGCTGAATTCGCATGGCATTCAGACCAAAGTCATGGAAGACCCTTTTTTGTTCCGCACCAGAATCGGATTGCATGGGTGTTCACATCTATGTGATCCGATTTCTTTCCAAATTGACAGTTCGCACTGCGATATGCGAACTAATCTAGGGGTGTCATTAACTTTGTATTAATACACCAAATAGTTTGCATATGGCAGTGTGAACTGCCTACGAGTCCGGTGCGATTTGGGAACCTGCAGTGGATTCACAGGGTTCCCGCATCGCACCAATGTGAACTGGCACTTAAAACTGCACTTTCGTGGAATGCTATAACCTTTTTTTATTATTTATTTTTACATTGTCCCTTTAAAAAAAAATTTTGGATCACTTTTATTCCTATTACAAGGAATGTAAACATCCATTGTAAAGAAATAAGGATGACAGGTCTTCTTTATGGGGACATCTGGGGTCAAATAGACCCCAAATCTCTCCTTTATCTTTAAAAGCAAAATATTTTAAAGAAAAAATAAAAACTGCCTCTGTGCCCAGCTGGCGGCACCGTTGGATCATTTATCAGGCAAGACAGTGGAAAAGGATCATGAGTCGCTCAGAAGACTTTCGAGAGAAAGCCAGCCGCCGCCTGAAAAAAAAATAAAAATACCGGGGCTGAAACTACCATCCTGGTAAACCACTTGTAAACCGCAACATAAATATACGTATTGCAGATGTAAAGTGTGGAACTATAGGCGAAGGCATAAAAATGGGTGGACAGTCTGGAATTTTAATGCAGAAGAGATATGCTTTTGTCTCTTCTGCATTAAAGTTTCTTACATGCCTGTCTGCTCCTGTACAGTGAGCCGCGCTTGCACAGCTCACTACAAATTCTGCAATGTTGAACCTGACTGAACGCCTGTGCATGCGTCATCCCCGCCCGGCGATCGAGACCCGGAAGCCAGCCTCCCTAAGATGTCAGCAGCCGGGAGGGGAGCTTTAAAGCAGTGTTTTAATAACAAACAAGGTTAGACAGCCAAACATTAAAGTAAATATAAACCCTAAAAAAATTAAACAATTTCCATGTCACTGTACAGATTTGTTTTTGTACTTTTTAATCAATTTTTATTTTCAGATCATTCAGAGTATCTCAACTTTCTGCCTGCTTGTGAAAATTAGTATACAAAGACACACAGGCATATGCAGGAGGCAGCCATAGTTGGATATGTTGGCACATCACTTTGTGGTCCACTGCTCCATGTTACAGAAGTGGATGAGGCACAAAGTAAAATTGATTTCAATAAAACAAAACAGACCAGCACATGATAACGAATGCCAATGCAGCAATAATAAAGGCAAAGGTAGGATGGGTCTGTTTTAAATATTTGGGTGCTGCAGAAACCAGCAAGAAAAAAACAGTACAAATTACTCACTTTTCAGAAGCCAGAATCATCTTGGATAACATGGGATCCACTGGGAGCTCAGCCATTCTTCTTCCCAGCTGCAGGGATAAACAGAAGGCAGAACTTCATTAAATCAAGGGATTTGTATATAAAGGGTGTCAAAACGGAGAAAAAAAAAAAAAACTGTACAGGATGATATAGCCCGAGTGCACATGCATAGGCCTTGGTTAACGCTGTTGTGACGTCCCAGAACCCTTGGAACAATCAGAGGTCAATGATAACTGTAGAACACATATGTAATATTTTCAGTAGTGATCGACCGATATCGCTTTTTATTGCCGATACCGATATTTTGGTCATCATATCGGTATCAGTCGATATTTTCAGACATTTAAAAAAAAAAATTTTTTATTTAATTTTTTTACACAGGTACTCCTGTGGAGGGATCTGGGGGTCTAAAAGACGCCCAAACCCCTCCCCTGCCCTTTAAAGCATTCAAAAATGCAAAGTTTGGCTGTTTTGAATGCTGTAATTTTTTTGAATTTGGCGCCGAGTACCCGGAAGTGATGTCATGACATCACTTCCGGGTTTTTACATGGAGACCCGATCACAGCCAAATGCAGCTTTGATTGGGTCTTCGGCGGCCATGCAGGTAGGATGCCCGGTGGAACAGGAGACTCTGGCAAGACGCAGTAGGCGGCTGGAGGGGGGGGGCGTCCCCTCCCGCTCCTTGTAATGACAGCCGAGCGGCTTCTCAGCCGCATCGGTTGTCATTACAAATCAGCCGACTGTCGGTTATGGACGCCAGTACCGGGGTGATGCCTCTAGCTGCAGGCATCACTCCGGTACAGCACTTTCCCGAAATATCGGCAATATCGGTAACCTCCGGGGTCGATTCCAATATATCAGGAAAAGTGCATATCGGCCCTCTATATATTGCCGATAATCGGTCAATCCCTAATTTTCAGGTTTTTCGTTCTATTCCAGACATAAGCAGGATAATAATATATTGCAAAATAAAACTATAACCTACTGGCAAAACACCATTAACCGATTTCTTACATGAGTTGCAGGAATACAAATTAGAGAAATTGCCAACAACTCTGTGAGGCAAGGAACTTGATTTCTGTTAAAAACAGATCCCTTAGTGATTGTCTCACCAAAAATAAAAGCTCCTATTGCAGGGGGTCCTTGACTTTTTAATTAGAAAATGAAGACTTCTATGAAAAGCAGTAAGCCAATCACATAGGCAAGAAATTATTTTTTTGGGACAATTTTTGAAATGAATAGTGCAAAGTCACTTTATTGTTACCTTTCAAATTCATGGAGACAATCTGTACATCACTGGTGTATAGAATGCCCCAAGAAGTCTAATATTGTACATTCATTCAATGTATTTTTTGCACATTATCTGTAAAAGCCTTGGGTTATAGATGCATACCTTCAGGTGTTTGGGCAGTGCCAAGCTTTTAAGCATGCCCCCCTGGAGTGCCTCCCCAATAACCCCCTCCCACTCCACAAGTCCTCCGTTTTGCAGCAAGCAATGCAGAGTAAAGTAAAGGAAGAAACGGAGGGTGGACTGTTAGCCAAGATCTAGAACAGGGGTGTCCAACCGTTTGACCTTCCTGGGCCACACATATAATACACTAACAATAAGGATAGCGGATAAGCAGAAAAAGTCAGATGGATGACAAATTTATGATCAATGATATAGATAATGTACCGAAGTAATAAAACTTATTTTTTTTGTAATATTTTTTATTATAAAAGTAGAAGAGGGCAACATAAAACGAGTGCAATGTTTGACATTTTTTTTGATAAGCAATAAGAATAGCTGATAAACAGTTCCTCCTGCGGCTCTCAGCAAGTAGGTGCGAATGCCAGCCCTGTTCACTATATTGACAGGTCGCTGGCCGACGCACCTGTTCGTAGCTTTCTGCACAGCCAATGATTACCTGCGGTGATCATTGATGGATGCAGACAAAGTGCTCCCAGTAGGGATCACCACAGTTAAGCGACGCCTGTGCAGAGATCCGCAAATAGGTGCAGTCGCCGGTGACCTGTCATTATAGTGAATGTTGCCGGCAGCCTTATCTACCCATTGAGAATCACAGGAGGAACTGCAGCTACAATTCACACTGGCTCTAAATCACTGGTGTGAATGCAGCCCATGTGTGTGCGGTGTTGGGAGTTAGAGGATTCAGCTATGCAGCATTTACTCACCTGGTGCCCCTGCATTCCCTGCTGCCGATGATCTTGCAAACATGGCAGCCCCGGCATCCCTCCAGACATGCATTTGCCTGGGTTTTCAGTGCAGGCTGCCACACCTGCTATGCTTGCATGACATCCCAGGCGTCCCTACAGACATGATTTTGCCAGTCTCGTCCGTCTGCCACCTTGGCTGCTGTGTTTGCATGGTGTCCCCACGCTGCAAGTTGGACACCCCTGATCTAGAATTTACACATCAAAAATCCCTTTATCTTAATCATACACTACAGGACACAGGCAACATATGCATACACCATGGGACATCCCTAAGCATTGAATATGAATAATTGGCAACAAATAGGCAAATGGGAAATGTACCAACAGGTGCAAACCACAAGAGGTAAAAAAAAAAAAAAAAGTTCAGTGCTGCTGCAAGAATTTTGTGGCCAAAAGCTGCATCCACTGAAGAACAGATGGCCTTGCACAGCTGGGCTGTAGAAGCTTGGTATTGAAAAGCTCCTATAGATCTGGAGAATTTGGGAGCGCAAGTGAGAACAAACAGGGAATCCGTTTGTCTGATGAGAACAGTAGCTTTATGGTATACTCTAGTCCAGTGATGGCGAACCTTTTGGAGCCCGAGTGCCCAAACTGCGACACAAAACCAACTTATTTTTTTCAAAGTGCCAACACTGCAATTAATAACAGCCACAGAAAAAGGCCACAAAGGCCTCTCACCAATCCCAGCGACACAGCAACACTTCCTCCAAACAGATGCCCACTCACTCTCGGTTGCCCGTGGCAAGGTCTGCAACTGGCACTGCAGGGGGGTGTATCTTCGCAGCCTCTCTGTCCCCTGGCTCACAGTGTGCTGCTACAGTCTCTCTCACAATGTGGATCTCTCTCTCTCTCGCCCCGTAGTCTTCCGGAACTATATGTCCCATGGTGCACTGGTCAACCACCTCATTGGTGCTTGGCTGCAGCCAATGGGGAGGCAGGAGGAATCAGAGCAGGCAGCGATCTCTGCAAGCGCCGCTCTGTCTCTGTCCAGTGCTGCTTGACAGAAGGGGGGGTGAGTGGGGAAATACACTGACTGTCCACGCTCACTTTCCCCTTGTTACAGTGCCACTGCCGTGTGGGGGGAGTGAGGATTAGAGAGCCCAGGCATCAGCAGCGGCAGCTTCCCAGCATAGCTGGCGTGCCCACAGAGAGGGCCCTGCGTGCCAGCTGTGGCACACGTGCCATAGGTTCGCCATCACTGCTCTAGTCTAATGGTTCTGACTACATCCAGGTAATGAAGAGACCATTCTTTCGAAAGCTTAGTAGCTGGGCAAAAGAATGTCAGTGAAGTTCGAGAAAGGGCTCTTTACAGGAAAGGGATGCTAGTTCAGAAACATGTCTGACAGACACAATGGCTACCAAAAAGGCTACTATGCTTGCAAGAATCTCCAGGTGTGGTTTCTACAAGACAGATAATCAAATTGAGGGAAGTAAAGGGTGTTGCAAGAAGGTCCTGATAGAAGAAACACCTTGAATATAGATGTTATAAAGAGGGTGTGAAGCCAGAGGTCTTTGAAAAAGGATGGATAAAGCCAAGAACTGCCCCTTAAAGTGGAACTTCACTTTTGCAATCAACACTGATTATTTTTAAACCTCATGCTAGTGGCCTTTGGGGGCCAAGCCTTCTGCTGAAAGGAAGGACTGAACATATTTTTAAATTAAAGAGTGGTTAGAGCAGACAGGTGCTCTGATTTTAGAAGTTAAGGGCTCCTGAGGGGGTTCGTTTTGGGACTTTCCATTGTGGAAGTAAAACCCTCCCAACTATGACCTCTTTAATGAATTAGTCAAGTGTGTCACCAAATAGAATTTGGTCCATCTTCCTTGAAATTACATACACGAGGCGCCTTTTGTAGACTGCTTCAGCTGTCCAAACTTCTAAGCCATACGATTCTGCGCATGTGAAAGGAGATTAGAACCATTCTGAAGATATGTCTTAGGACATGTTCTAGGGCACCCACACAAAAAAATGCAGAGCAGAAGGCAATTGTTGTAATTGTTCTGTAACAGCATGGTCCTGAAATACAGGGTCAAGTTGGTCGTTCATTGCTCTAGTCCAGTTAGCTGCAGTTTAACATGATCGAAATGGGAAAAAAAAGTAGAAAGGCACCAAAAGTTTGGCTTCCGAAACCAGTGTTTTCTGCATTTTGCCGATAAAGAAAAAGGTGCCGATGATGGCACCGGAAACGCATGCGATTTTACTGTGCTTATGGTGTGTTTTTTTATAGGTTATGTGACTCAAAAACCGCATTAAAAACTTAACAAGTGTGTGTTATTGATTCGCTCTTGCTGCGTTTTCAATGCATTTCAACAGGGAGATGCGTTTTTTTTTAACAAACCAAAAATGCAGCAAGCAAGATTTGTAACACCACAACAGGAGCGCAATGGACCAGTGTGAAGACATACATAGAATTTAAACTGATGCATTTTTATTGAGCTTTTCTTGCACTAAAGGTGCCGATAATGGCCGAAAATAAATTCATAATCATTTCAATTCATATTAATCAAAAAGTTGAATAGAATACAAAAAAATATACAAATAATTAACTTTGACATCTGCAATACTATCAGGGTGCATTCACACCTGTGGTGAATGCAACAATGAGGTTCCCGCATCTAATTGCAGGTAGGGTGCATTCGCAGGTGTGAATGCACCCTCAAACAGAATAATCAATTGACAATCTCAGTATGCAGCAATTCAAGGACATGGTTTCTTATGGAGAGAGGAAGTTCCAGCCTGCTTAATATTAAATAGTAAACATCGATTGGTTAAAGTAATAGTAAAGTACATTTTATTTTTTTTTTAACAAACAGGTTATACTCCCCTTTCCTGTGCAGTGGTTTTGCACAGAGCAGCCCCGATCCTCCTCTTTGCAGTTCCCCCGCCAGCGCTCCTGGCCCCTCCTTTCTACCAAGTGTCCCCAGAGCAAGCAGCGTGCAATGGGAGGCACCCGGGCCGTGGCTCTGGGTGTCCACACACAAAGCCGTGACTCTGGCCCGCCCCTCCTCTCTCCTAATTGGCACACTGGCTGTGACTGGCAGCAGCGGGAGACAATGGATCCCACTGCTGTCTTAGCCAATGAGGAGGGAGCATCCCCGGAGAGTCAAGGCTTTCCTGCAAATTGCTGGAGGAAGAACGAGCCCAGGTAAGTATTGGGGGGGCTGCTACACAGATAAGGTTTTTTACCTTCATGTATAGAAGGCATGAAGGTAAAAAACCTTCAGCCTTTACAAGCACTTTAACTTTTCTTTCTGATGTTACAGTACAGAAGTATAAACGTGTTTAACTGTGTACAAGCCAGTTCTTTCTCAGTCTTAATAGTACCAAGGACAAAATAGAACAACAATTTTAACAAGTAGGGAAAATTGTGAAGCAGAAAACCACCTGTTTTCTCATATTAAGGGATTATTCACACCAGCCCAGTCTTCTGCTGTATATTAAATCATATTCATTTTGCGATGTGCACTCTCTCTCTCAATTTTCCAAGCTTCACTTTAAGAGCCAGTTCACACCAGAAGGCAGTGCAGTACAGGTGCGTTCAGTGAGCGTTTCGGACACCAAAATTTTAAATGCACTGCCTTTGCAATCTGCTGCGGGTGCCAACACATTGTTAACAGCACCCCAAATGCAGATCACAAACGCAGTGCATAAGCCTACACCAAATCTAATGGTATCACAATACCATGCAGTTTGGTACGGTGCATTTTTGAAAAGTAGTGCATGCACTACTTTTTGCGCAGTCCTGTGTGATTTTCAGCTTATTCAAATGAATGGGCTACAAAATCGCACCGCACTGAATCATACAAAAACGCAGATCGCATTCCTGTGTAATTCAGGGGTGAACCGGCATAAGAGCCTGACTGGCCCAGAATCCAGACTCTTCTTTTCAAGCAGGAAGCTAATATAAAGACAGGCTTGGGCACAGAATTTTGAATGAAGACATAACTGGACTCAATTTTTTTTTTTTTATGTCTGCCAGGAGTTCAGCTATATATGTTAGTTGTCATCTCGGCAGCTGCTATGGGCAACACAAAAATTAATGTATCAATTTCTTTCCTATACATAAAATCTATAAACACATTTTCATTCTAACCTTCGTGAGCTCGCCCAGATGGTTAAGGGCCCCCAAGGCATACAGCTGCTCCAAAGCCAGAACCAGAGTCTCATGAGGAGGAGGGTCCATGAAGTCAAAATGGATGAGATCATTGATACCTGGAGATGATACAGAATGCTAGTCAGCTGCAGGAGATAAAAACAAAGGAAAGACTACACAGTTGAGAGACCAGAGGTATAAATCTGGGGGCACATGTTACAACCTGTCCAATCTCCATAAAGAAGGTCACATATGCTATAATCTCATTGTACAAACTAAGAACTGTGGGTAATTGGAGGATGGCGATACTCGTAAGAAAGATATTAGAATTGTTACATATTAAAGTTTCTAATTATTGGTCTCACATCAACCCCTTTTCACCTTTATAGCGTTATTATATCTTTTCCACATGACACTGGAACTTGTCCACTCCTAAGCTCAGCTCACCTAAGCTCTTCAGCAACAACACTACATTCCCCAGGTTAGTCCTCTGGATCTCCGGCACTGTTGTATCTTCCATCTCATTCTTGTATGCCCAGGCTGTATACAGCCGGAAACATTTCCCTGCAGCTACACGACCAGCTCTTCCTGCTCTCTGATTGGCGGAAGCCTGAAAAAGAAAGACCATCCTTCTGAGTTTGAATTGAAGGAGAACATAAATGAAGTTAAAACTATGGGCAAATCACAAATTGCATACATGATGCAGTCTGTCAAAAGAGTAAAACGCAGTCGTTTTTGTTTTTCTGAATCAAACTTGGAACATATGGGGTTTATTTACTAAAGATGTAGTGCAAAAATTTGGTGCAATCTGCTTCAAGGTTTTTTAGTCAAAGCTTAATTGAACAAGCTGAACTTAGAAGCCGATTGGCTAGTGCACAGCTGCACTAGATTCTGCACTTTCTAGTCTTAGTAAATCAACCTCAGTCTTATTACTGGTTGATCCTGCCAGTAGATCTATTATTTTCCACTTCCTTAACAGGCCAAGCTGTCCAGTTGGCAGTCATATAAATATGACATTAAAAAAAAAAAAAAAAAAAAAAAGACTGCTGCTGTAAAAGCTTAGAAAAAAAAAAAAAAACTTGCTGCTTTACCTTCTGGAGTTAGGCATTCATTGTTAGTCTATTATTTAAGGTCCATTTAAATCAATATGCCTATCTAAAGCTACTCTGTCCTCAGGATATAAATCCTGTAGCACATTTCCTGCTGAACAAACAGAGTAGTCAACCTTTTAGAGGAAGAAACAAAATAAGGGATAATCTTCAGGTAGGATCAACAGGTAATAAAAATATGTAACAAGGCGACTCGGAAACCCAAAAACAGTTAATGCTAATAAAAGAAAGCATCATACACGCCATTTAAAATGTTGCCCAAAGTTACACCTTAAACTGGGCCTTAACTCAAAAATGAAATTTTGCACCAAAAACAATATGGAACAAAATTCCTGTCCGCTCTCATCCGATCCGATAACGGATGGAAAAATAGGATTTCCATCCGTCCAGATTTCACGGACAGGATCGGATACGGATGGCAACGGGTGTCAGCGGACATGTCTCCGCTGACATCCGCTGCCCCATAGAGCTGCATGGAGGATCCGATCAGATCCGCCTAAAAAACTGACAGGCGGATCTGATCGGATCGCCCGTGTGAAAGAGCCCTTAAGCAGCAAGGGGAAACCCCCAGGTACATGATGTTTGAATGAGAGGGTGTGTATTACCATCTGGTAAACAATTTTTTTGCACTTTCTCCTATTGTTAAAGTGGCTGTTAACCCACTTATTGTTACTACAATCCCCTCTGTTATATAAAAAAAAATGCTGTGCCCCACTGTAGGTTCTCTAAAAAAAAATTAGTCAATAAATACCTTATTTTATAGTGCTGATTGGCAGTCATGTGACTGGCTGCCTCTATCCTCTCCGGGTCCAATATCAAAGTGGGCGGGGCTGAGAATCCCCCATTGACATCAGCCAGGAGGAGGAGAAAGACGGCCGGTCACACTTACATTTATGCTGAGTAAATGCGCTAAAAACAATACTGGCCAGCTAGAGTATCTGCCCGTCCTTTCCGGGTTTACGTGGGTGACGTCAGCACGCCGTGACACAAATTGGGTCACAGCGTGCTGATGTCACAATTGTAACCCGGAAGGATTGGCAGATACACTAGATGGCCGGCTTTTATTGATTTAAGCGCATTTACTCAGCATAAATGTGTCTTTCTTTTAATTAATTAATAATCATTAATTAATTTTAATAAAGTCTACATACGGTTTTACACTATGGAGCCCCCATTGCTTCTCTTTTCACGATGGCTGCCTTATTGATCCGTGGACCTTTGAGTGCGAGACAAGTGCTGTCACAGTAGTGACACATACGGCCTGCTCGTCTCCAGTTGCAGACACCCCTTCAGGTTACTTCTGGGCAATTGAAGTCCTGCTGTCTTTGAATATTAATTTGCCTTTGGTGGTTCTGTAGGCTTTATTACACGTGCTTTCTGGTAAGCAGACTTGCATGTGGTGGCGGATCTGAGCACTTGCAGTGGAGGAATCACACAGCACCTTATTTATTATTAGTATTTATTTTTACTGTGTCACAATTTCTTATTTGGGACTTTTGGATTACCAATATTGATACCATTATTATTTATTCATTTGCACAAACTCTTTTATTTATTTGATCCATTTTGATTATTGTGAACTCATTCATTCATTATTATTATTTGTATAGATTTTGTTATTCTCATTTTATTGGGTGTTTACTCATTCATTAATTATTATCACTTAGCACAGCTTGTACTATACTATTTGTTGCTTGGTGATATCACACTGGAAGCTGCTGCTTTTATTTAATTTTCCACTAGCGCGGTTACACTTTGTAGATTTAAAATTGAACCAGCCACAATGAAAATCTACCGTATCAGAGCTTCAGCTCTTTTGTCCACAGGGTCCTTAAAAGACAGGGAATCTTCCACCAGCAAAAGTGTGGTCTTATTCAGCCTAGAAAACAGAGTCCACCAAAGGTGTAACCGTCAGTTTCTACAGAAGAGACTCCTCAAATGGATATAGTCGAGCAAAACGCTTCGGTATTCCAACCATGCGTTTTGGAGAACCCCACTGACTAGTTGTTAGTTGCCAGAGGACAAGTTGGCAGCCGCAGGCAAGGTCCTGCCCCTCGAATCTCCCAAAGAAGAGGTGCACTCAGCAAGTGCCAACGCGTTAGCGCACGTTAATTGGCGCATTGACGAACGCAGAAGCGACGGGATGCGAATGTTAGTGCACGTGTTAATGTGCGCGGCACATTTCATGACAGTTTAGGCGCCAAATGGGCTATTTAAGCTGGATCTGCTCCCAGGATCAGTGCTGTCTTGTCTACAGCGTTCCATGCCAGTCCTGCTTCCTGTTACCTGCATTTGTTCCTGAAATATTGACCCAGCTTGCCTCCGACTACTCCTGCTCTCTGCCTGCACCAACCCCAGCCTGTTCCTTGACCATTCTTCAGTCTCTCCACTTTTACCTGATCGGACCTCTCTGTGTATGACCCAGCTTGCCTGACTGTTTATCTTCCAGTTTTCCCAGAGGCTTCCAAGTTGCTGCATTGGTCCAACTACTCCCAGGACACCTGCCTCCTTCTGGAACTCCACTCTACCAGCAGTCCTGCAGCCTGCACGTCCACCGGCATTCGTGCGACTCTGCAGTCTTGCGCCTCCTGTTTACCCTATCAGGGGCTCAAAGTCAGAGGTGTAAGAGAGGCCTTCCTCCGCACATTCAGGCTCTACCTACCAGGTACATGACAGCAGGAAAGGGAAAAGCCTTATTCACCTTGGAAGATTTGTGGGTGCCAAATTGCATCGGCGTTTCCGACTCAGCAGCAGCTGAATCCTCCAACTTTAAGGTTTCCCGCACTGATACAATCAGTGCCTCCACCAGCGCTTTTTCATGCGCGGCTGCAGAAGACTCATCCTCACTATTCGAGCACTCAGCGTGCAGGGGCGCAGACCCAGTGGGCTGACACTCGTCCGCGCCGGCCAAAACCACCTCAGAATCTGAGGAAGCAGAGGATACAGGTGAAGGTGGGGGCTTCTAGCCAGGCCTCCTTTGCAGGGCCATATCCACTTTGGCTACTAGTGACTGCAGGGCTGCCGTCATGGCTGCCAGTGCAGACTGAGATTCAGAAGGTCCCGCAGCTTCCAGGAGAGGATCAGGTGGTAAAACAAGCACCCCAGGTTTCATGACCATAAAGGGCTCAGCAAAGAAAAACAATTTTTCTTTTTGGAAAAAAAAAAAAAAAACGGGAGGCCCCTCTCCCCTGTGCACTGCTCTGGCACTACAAGAAGCAGCACACCCGCAGCACTGTATACAGCAAGGAAGGATAGTGTACCCCCACCCAAGCTGGAAAGTGGCAAAAGGATCTGCCACATTGATGGAGGAGGAAACGCTGACCTGACACAAGAAGCCCCCACAGCCTCAGCACTGTCTCAGACTACAGGAAAATGGCCACCAGTGCAAGCCTATGGGGAAACCAAAAACATGGTCGCTGAACTAGAGAAACATGGCCGCCGAACCGGGAATCACAGAGACCATGGAAGAATGGCGGTACCACACGGCGCTGCACGGAACCCTGGACCCCACGGAAAAAATTTACAGACCCCAGGAGGGGACCCCCTAGGGACCCCCCGCAGCACCCAGCTATGGACACCCCTAACAGGGACCGACAGCAGCATTACCAACTGCTCCTCTAGCCCAGCACCATGTAATCCCCCCCCTACCCAATTTCACCCATGCTCCCAAACAGGGGCCGGGGGGAGGGACAGATGAGGGCATCTTAGCGTGGAGCTAGTAGCTGAGTCACGCTCGCAGGCCAGCCTGGGAAGACCGTAAGGATCTAGAATATCCAGTGCGTCGCCCAGTCCGGCTGTTGATTGTAGTTCACACAGGAACAAAAATAATAAAGAAAAAGTAAAAAAAACTGAATTTTTGTAAAATCTTACCTGTAAAATTCCTTTCTCGGAGTCCTCCGACAGTCGCCGCCGCCTCCAAGTCATCACTGTTGGGTATTGACTTCCGCTCCGCAGGAGTAGCTAGGCATATAGACTTAGTCAAAAGACAAAAGGCATTAGCATATACACACCCATGGGGGCTGTCTCATCTGGTCAATACCCCCCTGCAGTGACCACTCCCAACTCAGTTTGGTAGCATAGCAGTAGGTAACAAGAACCCCAAAAGAGGGGCGGGGGCAGCGACTGTCGGAGGACTCAGAGAAAGGAATTTTACAGGTAAGATTTTACAAAAATTCCGTTTTCTCTTACGTCCTCCGACAGTCGCCGCCGCCTCTAAGTCATCACTGTTGGGATGTCCCAAAGCAGTATAGACATGAGGGGTGGGAGACGCAACCGTAGAAAAGGCAACGCAGTACCCACATCAGAGAAAGGAATCTTACATGCACCGTAAGAGAACCAACTGGGCAACAGAAAAAAACAATGCTCAACAGGAGCAACAGCCCAGGAAAGCAAATGCCAATAGCCAGGGACCCAGAAAAAAACTCAAGGGTCCATCATGGCACTGCCGCACTGAGAACCTTGCGGCCAAAGGAGGCATCAGCTGATGCCAGAACGTCTACTTTGTAGAATTTGGAAAATGTGCACCGACGACCAAGTCGCAGCCTTGCACACCTGGGCCACTGAGGCCCTATGCCAATAGGCCCAGGACGCACTCACAGATCTGGTAGAGTGCGCCTTAACAGGGAAGGGTGGAACCCGTTCCTTCAAGGCGTAAGCCTGTTCAATGGTCTGTCTGATCCATTTGGCAATAGTCGCTGCGGATGCAGCCATGCCCTTCCAAGGTCCCTCAGGAAGGACAAAGAGGGAATCCGTTTTACGAAAAGATTCCGTAAACGACAGGTAAACCCTGATCGCCCCGACAACAGCCAAGGAGTGCAGAGCAACCTCCTTAGGATGCTTAGGCTTCGTACAAAGGATCCTCATTAATGTGGAACTCAGAGACCACCTTGGGAAGAAAGGAGGGCTGCGGACGCAAAACCACCTTATCCCGGTGAATCACCAAGTATGGAGAATGGCAAGATAACGCTGCCAGTTCCAACACTCTGCGAGCCGAAGTGATCGCCACCAAAAAGGCAACCTTCTTAGACAGAGGCAACGAGATATCCCGAATGTTTTCGAAGGGAGCACATTGTAACACGGACAGAACCAAGTTCAAGTCCCACGGAGGTAAGGGCTCCTTCCTGGGAGGAGCCAAATTTCGTACACCTTGAATGAAGGTGCGAACCAGAGAATGAGACGCCACAGGGCGTTGGAAAAGAATAGCCAGGGCGGACACCTGGCCCTTGATCGTGGCCAGCGCCAGGCGCTGGTCCACTCCCACCTGGAGAAAAGCCAACACTCTGGACACCGAGTACGAGCGAGGGGAGAACCCCCTGGACTCGCACCAGGCGAAGTAAGCCTTCCAGGTACGGTAATAGATCTTTCCAGAGGAGGTCTTCCTAGCCTTGACAAGAGTAGGGATGACCTCAGAGGAGAGACCCCTGTCCCTCAGGACCTGGGTCTCAACAGCCAGGCCGTTAAAGCCAGCGACTGTAAAGCAGGATGGAAGATCGGACCCTGAGACAGGAGATCTTCCCGCATGGGCAGCCGCCACGGAGGCGCCACTGCTAGATGAACAACGTCGCCGTACCAGGACCGGCGTGGCCAGTCCGGAGCCACCAGAATCACCAGGTGCGGTTCCGAGGCTAACCTGCGGAGGAACCTGGATAGCAACTGAATCGGAGGAAAGGCATACATCAAACGATACTGATGCCAAGGAGCCACCAACGCATTCGAGGCGACTGCCAGAGGATCGCATGTTCTTGCCACGAACCTTTTTGGTTTAGTCGAGATGCAAACAGATCCACGTCCGGGGATCCCCACCTCGCACACAGCATTTGGAAGACCTCTGGGTGCAGGGACCATTCCCCCTGGTCCAGGGTCTGGCGGCTCAGATAGTCGGCCTGCCAATTTTCCACACCCGGAATGTGAACTGCTGAGATCGCCGGGACAGGAGTCTCGGCCCACGATAGAATGTTGGTCACCTCCCGGGCCGCACGAGCACTCCTGGTGCCCCCTTGGTGGTTGATGTAAGCCACAGTGGTAGCATTGTCCGTTTGTACCCGGACAGGATGGCCCTGAAGACGGTCCAACCACTGGAAGAGGCAGAGTTTTATCGCTCGCAATTCCAACACATTGATCGGGAGAGAGGACTCCTCCTCCGACCAAGTGCCCTGGGCCGACAGGTTGCCCAGGACACCACCCCAGCCCGACAGGCTGGCATCCGTTGTGATCACCGTCCAGACTAACGGATGGAAGGACTTGCCTTCCGCCACCGACGGGGACTGGAGCCACCACAGAAGAGCCAATCTGGTCTGACGACTCAAGGAGACACTCAGATCCAGGGACTGAGGCAGTCTGTCCCACCTGGCCAGGACCTCCGCCTGGAGAGCCCGCGTGTTAAACTGAGCAAAGGGTATCGCCTCGAAGGCTGCCACCATCAATCCCAGAGACCTCATACAGGTCCTGAGTGACGAGGACGGGTTGCCCCTGAGGAACCTTATCTCGTCCTGCAAGATCCAGAGCTTGTCCTCCGGCAAGAAAACCTTTACCTGAGCAGAGTCCAGAATCATCCCCAGATAGGGAAGACGAACCTATGGAGACAACGTCGTTTTTCGAACGTTGATGGTCCACCCGAACTCCTGGAGCGTCTGTACCGTGGAGGACAGATCGCGCACTAGGTCCTGGCTGGCACATGCTCTCAGAAGCAGGTCGTCCAGGTAACCCAAGACCGCAATGCCCTGCGTCCTCAGCAGGCCCAGAACCGGCGCCAGCACTTTGGTAAAAACCCTGGGTGCCGAAGCGAGACCGAAAGGTAACGCCACAAACTGGTAGTGGTCGTCTGCGATAGCAAACCGAAGGTACCGCTGATGACCCTCGAAAATGGGGATGTGCAGGTACGCATCCTTCAGATCTATCGAGGCCAGGAATTCTCCTGGGCTCAAGGAGGCCACCACCGAACGGAGAGACTCCATACGGAACTTCCGAACACGCACGAAGCGGTTCAGCGCTTTCAGGTCCAGAATAGGACGCACTTTGCCCTCCTTTCTGGGCACAGTGAACAGATTCGAATAAAACCCCTGAAACCTGTCCCGATGAGGCACAGGGACAATCACCCCCTGAGCCAGAAGGTCTTGCACCGCTTGGTGCAGGTCCTGCAGAAGCCCCAGAGGCAAGTGAAGATTTGAGGGAAAAAATCTGTCCGCCAGCCTGGAAAGGAATTCGATCTTGTACCCCGATCAAATGATTTCCTGAACCCACCTGTCCGATATCCGGAGCAGCCAAGGTTGGAGGAAACCGCGCAAACGTCCCCCCAACCCTGAAATGGGTGAGGGCGCCCCTTCAGGCAGAGGCGGACTGACCCGCCGAGACGGCATTGCCCGACTTCTGCTTACCCGCCCAGGGCTTCTTCTGGCTGCCCTGGGCCTTGAAGGGCTTGCCCTTGGATTGGTTCCGAAAGGCACGAAAGGACCCCTGACCGGATTGAGACGCCGAACACCGCTTGCCTCAAAAAGGACTTGTTCTTCGGGTTCTGGGGCAGCATGAGGCCGCTCCAGCAGACGTTGATGACGAAACGCGTAGGGCGGGTCCATTGCGTCACAGCGTCACTTCCGGTTTGAGACTACACCGCCGTGGAATGCGGAAGCTTCCCGGCGATTGCAACTGATGCGAGGCAGCTACCACGGCTTCTCATAGTGAGTGGATGCTACGTTCTTTTGTCTTCAGTTTATGATTGATACTTCACGAGGCTCCCCCTTTCTTTCTCCCCATATGGACACTCGTCAATCGGTGCTTGGCTGATTGTGGAGGGGGACCTTTGAAGATCCATCTTGCCTAACTTTCGTTTAGGGCAGGTTGTATATACAGCGCGACACCTAGTGGTCACACAGGTGATTGCAGCTGATTGCTCATTTTACTTTATTTCATTTTGGTCTATTCATTCACACGGGATTATTCCCTGATCTCACTCTATTTCACTTTTATGGTTTTTACTGGCATGTTGCACTTTTGTTAGTTACAGTGCCAGGAATATTCACCAATTTTTGATTATTTTATTTCCACAGTGGATTGATTTAATTACTTGTATATCACAATAAAAACACTGTCTATGTTATTTATTTATTGCACTTCAGCACTTTCTGGGTTTCATCTATCACACACCAGGTTAATTTACCTTTTTATTTGTACCCACTTGATACACAGTATATATAATTTTTTAACCCTTACGGTTTTATGGGACACACCCTCTCATTTATCATTGATTATAAGAGATTGCACTTTATTACTATTTAATTATTTATTTGCACAAGGTAGCGCCGTTCACAACCTTTCTCTGCACTTCACATGGTTCTCTTGCCCCCCGTGACGCCCTTTACCAGGGTATCCAATGCCTCGCCAAACAGGCGAGAACCAGCATAGGGAAAATCAGCAACTGTTTTCCGTGAGGACTGGTCAGCCGACCAGTTCTTTAGCCATATCAGTCGCCGGTTAAGCACCGCGACACCAGAGAGGCGTGCCACTAATGGGGCCTCATTCAAGGCCGCATCACACAAATACATGACTCCTTGGTGGATCTGATCCACCATTTCCAGCCGGGCAGGCGGAACACCATCAGACACGAGGTTGCTCCTAAGCATCTTGGTCCAATCAGCCACCGCCTGAGCCACCAAAACGGACGCAAAAACGGGTTTGAGCAAGGAACCCGCCACCGTGTAGGAATGGCGGGCTAGAGACTCCAAACGCCGGTCCGTAGAGTCCCAGAACACCGGAGTATCCTCAGAGGGAACCAAGGTAGCCTTGTTCAACACGGCCACTGTGTGATCCACCTGTGGAGGCACACACCATAGTGATTCCGTAGCCGGTGCGAAAGGATAAAGATATTTGAACCGACTAGGTACCAGGAATGGACGTTTTTACGGTGCGCCACATTTCATTAACAGTGTAATGAAAACTCAGCGGGACAGGGAAAAACCTGCGCCCACTTGCGGGTCCTGTGTGTCCCAAACGAGGACACAACGCCCGGAGGACTGGGCTCATCCTCCAAATGTAAAGTTTCCTTAACAGAAACAATTAACTCATCCATGGTCGCCCCCGGGGAGGAGGTATCAACCCCCTCCACCTCAGCCTCCCCTTCAGACCCCAGTGGGTCCAAGGATGAGCGGGACCTTGAAAAGGGCACGCTCGCAGCAGCAGCCATATCACCATCTGAATCAGAGGAGAGAGACAATCTGGCCCTCTTTTTTACAGCACGTTCAGCCATCAGCATTTCCATATTAGACACTAAGGTCACCACTACAGCAGCCAAATCAGGTCTCAGCGGGGCCACAGGAGAACTGGGAGCCCCCACCAGAGCGGGGGGGGGGGGGAATTTGCTATCCTGAGAATCCATTGCTCAAGGTTACAGAAAAAAACAGTGCAAGAAAATGTGTACTGCCCCTTTAAGATCGCTGCGGAGTGCGCAGCCCACCGCTACAGCTACAGTGACAAAGACCCCCAAAAGGAGAAGAGAAAACGGAGCCAGAAGCGATAATACAAAGGAATATTGAGAGCGATAACCTGCAGAGTGTTGCCACCGATGTCCTGCTGCAGATGAAAAGGAAGTGCTGCTGAAGTAGGCTGAACTTATAGACTGCCAGACTTAGGGAAAATGGCTGCCCCATAGGATTGCATTGGAGGCTCCACCAAAATGGCCGCCGAACATGCGGTCGGACCGATCGTCCTTCTCCCACAAAATGGCGGCGGATGGCGCCAAAACAGCATGCAGTATCGCCCACAGAGAAGCTTAACATGCCTGCCCAAATCAAAGATGGCGGACCGCGCAAATTCACTCCGCTGCGGTCGCCACACAACGTCTGCACCCCCAACAATGCACCGAAGTGACACAGGGAAGGGGACCCCCACACATACAGTATCTGCACAAGCGATCCCCGCAGGGGCCGCATCAGGGAGTCACACAGGCACAGACATGGGGAACACACAGCAACACAGACTGCCACCCCAGACAGAGGCCCCACACAGAAGTACTTACCTGTACCAGATAGCGTGGGATGCCTCTATGAATGGAAAACCGCTGTCCTCATCTGACAGGGAGTGCCGTGAGCCAGGGACATGACACTGCAGCATCGCAGATGTGTCCTGTGAGGTAGCCACCTCACGGCTGCATCCCTGCAGCGAGCAGGGATGGGTCGTTCATAATGCCAGGGCAAACCATAAGCTGAACGCTCGATGGCGGGCTGGGGGTCCATCTGACCCTTCTGCCCTGAAGAACCAGGGCGGTCAGTCCGAATCCCAGCACCGCATGATCCATCTTCATCCGAAGAAACAACTAACAACTAGAAGCTGATAAAATAAACAGCTAGTAAAGTAAGAAAAAACTGACATTTTCAAAGAAAATCAAATAAAAGCTTAGGAAGGCTGAGACTGAAACCCCAGCACAGGGAAGCCTGACTATTCCTGACGCTAGGCAGATTAAAACTGAGTTGGGAGTGGTCACTGCAGGGGGGTATTGACCAGATGGGACAGCCCCCATGGGTGTGTATATGCTAATGCCTTTTGTCTTTTGACTAAGTCTATATGCCTAGCTACTCCTGCGGAGCAGAAGTCGATACCCAACAGTGATGACTTAGAGGCGGCGGTGACTGTCGGAGGATGTAAGAGAAATTCCAATTAAATAGGAAAAAATGCCAGGACCGCAGATCCCAGCAGAGAGCCAGGTCCTTACTCCTGAACTAGGCAGAAAAAACTGGAAGTCCTACAGCAGGAAGTGATGGTATACCCTCTGTGACTGCCCCAGGGGCGTAACCAAAAAGGTTTCCACCTAGTCCTACTCTGAAGAGGGACAGTATAATACTCATGGTCTGAAGAATTGAAGCTGTGTCTGTCAGTGAACGAAAGAGAAATAAGGTATCAGCAGATTTTTTAGAAAACACAAAGCTGGGCACAGCATTTATTATAACAGAGGGGATTGTAGTAACAAAAATAAGTTACGATACCAGCAGGAAGGGGGGTGGGCACTGGTACGAGCTGACAGGCAGGGAGGGGAGGAGGGGGACACCGGAGCACAGGAAGAGAGCAGGGCTGTGGATGACCACAGATGGCATGTAAACTGACCACGGTGTCAGTGCTCAGCAGCCATGATATACCGTGGTCAGTGTACAGAGGGAGGGTATAGCCAGGCAGGATCGGCCAGGTATTTCAGGTGTTACAGGGGGCCAAATTACACAGCACAAGTACTGTGCGGTATAACATGCTTTAAGGGAACAGGATCCAATTTATTTTTTCTAGGTTATCGCTTTAAAAATTTCGCACATTTGCACAAGTTAACCCACACAGAATTCCACTCCTGAGTGGAAAACCGTAAACCTAATTCGGATTCCAATTAAATCATATATGAGTGCAGGTGTGTTGAGGTCATTATATAGTGTTGAAATAAGACCCTTTCCCCTAAGGTTTTTAATACATATATGTACATATATAGTTACGAGGGGCTTAAAGGTTTGAGGTAGTGGGTGTAATAGAAAGTTAGTATTTATTAAAAACTCCAGATACTCCAGGAAGCAATACTTTTCCCATTCATAGAATGTAGGGAAGTAAACAAAGGTAGCGCCAGACCCTATACATGCAAAGATAGAGAGACTGTTTACATATTGTTCTTTATGTATGAAAGTGATCCTGTCTGGAATATTAGAATTCAGTATCTCCAGGGCTATTACTATCCTTTATTGATAGAACAAATATGTAAACAGACACAGTACCAGATCTTTGTCTGCACATGTGCAAGATCTGATGCTGCGTCACTGGAGATTCAGCTGCAAAAAGGAGGAAGAGACAGCCAGCTCATTGTGATGTAAAAAGAAGATAGCAGCATGGACCAGGACCTGAAGAGAAGAGGCTAACATTGGTTATGTTACATAGTTACATAGTAGGTGAGGTTGAATAAAGACAATAGTCCATCCAGTTCAACCTGTGTAGGTGTGTGTGGCTGTAATCATCTCACATACCCCTGAATATTCTGATCCTTGAGATGTAAGTCTAAGAGTCTTTTGAAAGCCACCATACTACCCGCAAAAACCACCTCTTGGGGTAGAGAATTCCACAATCTCGTAGCCCTAACAGTAAAGAACCCCCCACGTTGCCTGAGGTTAAAACGCTTCTCCTCTAATCGCATTGTATGCCCTCGAGTCCTCATGCAATCCCTTCGAATGAACAGCTTTTTTTCTAAGCTGGGATCCCCATTAAGATATTTATAAATTGCTATCATGTCCCCCCTCAGACGTCTCTTCTCCAGGGAGAATAAATCGAGCGATTGTAGACGCTCTTCATAGTCAAGGTCCTCCAATCCCCTAATTAGTTTAGTTGCCCTTCTCTGGACTCTCTCCAGCTCCATCACATCCCTCCTGAGGACTGGCGACCAGAACTGGACAGAATACTCCAGATGCGGTCGGACCAGAGTTTTATAAAGTGGAAGGATTATAGTCTTATCTCTGGAATACATCCCTTTCTTTATGCATGCTAATATTCTGCTGGCTTTGGCAACTGCCGCTTGACATTGCATGCTGTTGCCTAATCTATCATCAACCAAGACTCCCAGATCCTTCTCCATGTTTGATTCCCCCAAGGGCTCCCCTCCTAAAGTGTATTGTGTTTTTATGTTTTTAGTCCCCAAGTGCAAAACCTTACACTTCTCCACGTTAAACATCATTTGCCATGTCGTTGCCCACTCTGTAATTTTGTCCAGGTCATTCTGTAGGATATCTGCTTCATGCTGTGCAGTTATTGCCCTGGCCAATTTTGTGTCGTCTGCAAAAACTGATATCGAACTACTGATCCCGACCTCAATGTTGTTTATGAATAAATTGAACAAGGTTGGTCCCAGGACTGAGCCCTGGGGCACCCCGCTTACAACCTCAGACCAGTCTGAGTATGCGCTGTTTATTACCACCCTTTGGACACGCCCTTTAAGCCAATTCCGTATCCAAGAGCAAACCCTGCTGTCGATACCTGCAGACCTTATTTTATAAATTAAGCGCTTGTGGGGAACTGTATCAAACGCCTTAGCGAAATCCAAGTACACCACATCCACTGGTCTGCCCCTATCTAGCTCACAGCTCACCTCCTCGTAGAATGTTAAGAGATTGGTTTGACAAGCACGCCCATTTGTAAACCCGTGCTGATTACTGCTGATGATGTTGTTGTCTTTAGCAAACTCTACGATATAGTCCCTTATCATCCCCTCCAGAAGTTTACATACTATTGATGTCAAACTGACAGGCCTATAATTTCCCGGGATATGCCTCTGGCCCTTTTTGAATATCGGAATCACGTTAGCTTTCCTCCAATCCCCTGGTACATCTCCTGTCCTAATACTGTCAGCAAAGATCAGGAACAGTGGTCTGGATATAACTTTACCGAGTTCCTTGAGTACTCTCGGATGTACGCCATCCGGGCCTGGTGATTTGTTTGTGTTAAGTTTATCCAGCCTTTCCCTGATTTCACCCTCTGTTAGCCATAGTGGCAAGTCCTGTGTATTACTACTAACCATACAGTCATGGTCAGTGTACCCCTCCGTTTCCTGTGTAAAGACTGACGAGTAAAAAGCATTCAGCACGGTTGCTTTTTCAGTGTCCTCTGTAACCATCCCCCCATCATCGCTAATTATGTGTGCAATATGCTCTGCCCTAGTTTTTTTGCTTTTGATATACTTAAAGAATTTCTTTGGGTTTTTTTTACTATCCTCCGCTATTTGTCTCTCAAAGTTGATTTTAGCCATCTTGATTTCTTGTTTACTTTTCTTATTTGCCTCCTTGTATTGCTCGAAAGCCGATACTGTGCCCTCTGATTTATACTTCTTGAAGGCCAATTTTTTTCCACTAATACGTTTTTTGACGCTACGGTTTAGCCAGCCAGGTTTGGCTTTGTCTCTTCTAAATTTATTTCCCATAGGAATGCACTGCAAGATGCCTTTGCCTAATATGTTCCTAAAGCATTCCTCCTCTGTGGTCAGGGATCCCAGGGTTTGGTCCCAGTTTACCCTTTCCATCAATGAGTACAATTTTGGAAAGTTTGCCCTTCTGAAGTTTAGGGTTCTTATGTTCCCCACTTGCCTTGTTATATTGTTATTTATACTAAATGTGATCATCCTGTGATCGCTAGAGCCCAGGTTGTCCTGGACTCCTACCTCTGAGATTATGTCTGGGTCATTCGTGATCAATAGATCCAGGACTGCATTTTCTCTAGTCGGAGAGTCCACCAACTGTGACATGTAATTATCCAGTAAGGTTTCCGTGAATAGGCGGGCCTTCTGTGAGTGTGTAGTCCCCTCATCCCAGTCAATGTCGGAATAATTGAAGTCCCCTAATATGATGACTGATCCCAATTTTGCCACTTTACTCATTAGTGCTAAGAATTCCAGCTCTACCTCCTCCCCTTGGTTAGGTGGCCTATATCAAACCCCCACAATTACTTTCCCCTTTTCTCCTTCCCTATGGAGTTCAACCCACACAGATTCTAAATCCATGCTCATCCCATCCATAATATCACTCCTTTCTATCACCTTTATATTGTTCTTGACATAGAGACATACCCCTCCCCCTCTTTTTCCTACCCTGTCCTTCCGGTACACCGAATACCCTTGGATATTGGCCAGCCAGTCATGTGAGGGGTCGAACCAAGTCTCTGTTATTCCCACAAGGTCTATTTCCTCCTCATGTACTAATATTTCCAACTCATCCATTTTATTAGCTAGGCTCCTGGCATTAGCATATACCCCTCTTAGTTTTACGGAAGTTAAGCGCAATTGGCGGTTATGTTTATTCCGGTTTGGTCTGAGATTTTCCCGCACAGACCTGCCAACTGACATTGTGGACCTACTGTCGCTGCTGACCCTACAGCTGCCTTCAGTCCTCTGCTCCCTCCTGACTGACTCTACTTCTGAGCCCTCCCCCCCGTCTCCTAGTTTAAAAGCCCCTCCAACTTGGTGGCCATCTTTCTCCCCAAAAGAGCTGTACCGTCCCCATTAAGGTGCAGCCCATCCTTACTAAAGAGCCGGTAGCCGACTGAGAAGTCAGCCCAGTTCTCCAGGAACCCAAACCCCTCCTTCCTACACCAGTTCCTCAGCCACTTGTTAAGTTCCCTAATCTCCTTCTGCCTCTCCTGTGTGGCTCGAGGTACAGGCAGTATTTCAGAGAAAACCACCTTGGAGGTCCTTTTCCTCAATCTATTACCCAAGTCCCTGAAATCGTTCTTAAGGATCCTCCACCTACCTTTAACTTTGTCATTAGTGCCCACATGCACCATGACCGCTGGGTCATCCCCAGCCCCGCACAACAATCTGTCTGCCAGATCTGCGATATGCCGAACGCGGGCGCCCGGTAAACAACAAACTGTTCGGTTCACGAGATCTTTTTTACAGATTGCCCTCTCTGTCCTCTTGATAATTGAGTCCCCCACTACCACAACCTTTCTAACCTTTCCTGAGTTACGGCCCCCCTTCTTCCTGGAGCCGTCCCTCCCCTGGCAGCTGGGGGAGGGTGCATGCTCCAGCTCTGCCACCCCTGAGTTGATATCCCCCTCAACCTGCAACTCGGCAAATTTGTTAGGGTGTACCAACTCAGGATTGGCCTCCCTGGCACTCATCCCTCTACCATTCCTAACAGTCACCCAGCTGCGTACCTCTGCTGCTTGCGTCTCCTCTATTCCTCCCTCCTCTATGCTGGCCCCTGCCAGCGCCTGATAGGTAATGTCCAAGCTCCTTTCCAGGTTGTTGATGCCATGCAGTGTTGCCACTGTGTTCTGTAGGTCCAGGATCTGGTCTACCAGAGCAACAAGTCGCTCACATCTTGCACAGCAGTATTCACCCTCGATTGGTTCATCAAGGAACGCATACATGCAGCAAGAAGTGCATTGAGTGGCATCCGCAATCCTGTCGGACATTATTACCCACTACTCTATGGGGATATATTAACGACCTGCTCTTCCTTACCTACACTACCTCTGTCTCCCCTGGTACTAAACCTGGGGTCCTCACCAGTCGCTAATATACTAACCAGTCACTAAGATACTCACCAGTCGCAAAGATCCAACAGACGCAAAGATACTCACCAGTCGCAAGATACTCACCAGTCGCAAGATACTCACCAGTCGCAAGATACTCACCAGTCGCAAGATACTCACCAGTCGCAAGATACTCACCAGTCGCAAGATACTCACCAGTCGCAAGATACTCACCAGTCGCAAAGATGCTCACCAGTCGCAAAGATGCTCACCAGTCGCAAAGATGCTCACCAGTCGCAAAGATGCTCACCAGTCGCAAAGATGCTCACCAGTCGCAAAGATGCTCACCAGTCGCAAAGATACTCACCAGTCGCAAGATGCTCACCAGTCGCAAGATACTTACCAGTCGCAAAGATTCTCACCAGTCGCAAAGATACTTACCAGTCGCAAAGATGCTCACCAGTCGCAAGATGCTCACCAGTCGCTAAGATACTCACCCACCAGTCGCAAGATACTTACCAGTCACAAAGATCCACACCAGTCGCAAGATACTCAGCACCGTTGGTCAGTCGCAGAGCACCTCTCAGTCTATAGTAGCCCCTTAGTAACCTGTATTGCTTGTAGTGTTTGTACTTGTATGTAGTTTGTACTTGTAGTCCCCCCTACCAGGAGATCAGATCAGATTGTTTCCAACTTACGTCCCTTGGTCTCAGTCTGGTCCCGGTCCTTGTCTCCGCCGCTGCTGCTGCTCTGTACCCCGCACCGGTTCCCTGGTCCGAGGCTCCGAGCTCCTGTCTCCTGCCCCCGGCTGTCCCCCGCACTGGTTCCCTGGTCCGAGGCTCCGAGCTCCTGTCTCCTGCCCCCGGCTGTCCCCCTCACTGGTTCCCTGGTCCGAGGCTCCGAGCTCCTGCCTCCGGCTTCCTAGTGCGGCTTCCCCAGCTCTCCTCCGCACGTGCAGCTCCTCCTCCTCCTCCACACACACACACAGCTCTCCTCGCTGTGTGTCGTTTCCGGTTTGCAGTTCCTTCCTCTGCACACCAAGTGTCAGAAAGTCTGAAAGTCTGTTGGGCTTGTAAGTATATTATTACAGCATAACAAAGCACTAAAGGTAATTAGGGAATGAGAAACAGAAATTTTCAATAGGAAGGTAAAGTTTCTCTTTAAAATACCACTCATAGCAACCAACCAGGCTGCCTGGCCCTCTACTGCACACTGTGGCTCAGAGGTCACAACAGGATACAGTAGAGATGTTCAATGCTAAACAAATGCCAGTCAGCTTAACTCCTCGTGCCAAAAAATATTGATGGTTTGGGCAGCATGATGGCAAGTATTTTCTCCTTTGCCAGACGCCCTATTTTTGTTTTTTAAAAATAAAGACAAAGTCTCAATAGATGTTTAGTTAGCTATATGGTTTGCTCTATGACAGCCATCTTTTTACAGGAGCTGTGAGAGAACTGCAATTTGTCACCTTGGAGCAGGGAGTAACAATAAGGGACTCCATTCCTGAACGTGCATTGTAGCTTTTTTGCTTGCAAAATCCTGGATCAATGACATAAATTATCCCATCTATCGTCAGCGAAGTCTCTGCAATGTTGGTAGCTACAACGACCTTTGAGAGAAGAGGGGGGGGAAAAAAAAAAAGTAAGACGTTCACTTTCCTAGCAGTCTGTCCTCCATTTTGTTCCCTTTTTCAAATATACACTACCTTTCTGGCTCCAGGCGGGGTGGGATCGAAGATCTTGGCCTGCATGTCAGATGGTAAGTTGGCATATATTGGTAGAACAAGCATCTCTGCTATCTTGGAGCCAAGCCGGCGACACCGTTCCTGCAACATCTCAACACACGCCTCAATCTCTTCCTGCCGAAAAGAACCAATAGTAAAATACTTAGGTAAAAATCAAATGATTCTCAGTCTGCTGAATAACTGCTGATACAGTGAATTTTTTGCCCCTAGTAGTTGGCGGAACTAGAAATGGATTACAGCTCAAGCTCGTTCACGCTATGACCATATTTTCTATATGCCTTTTTCGCACTGCACTGGTGCATTGCATAAAAATACCATATGGCTGCATTGTTAAAGAGTGCACAAAACCATATCTCGAGCAGTGTGACAGTGCCTTATGCAAAATTTGCTGGTTTTAATGGGCCAAAATTTGTGATAATAAAATGTTTTGCACCAAAGTTTAATTTGCTTTGTCTTTTCTGGGGAATGCCTACACAGGCTGCAATCCAGTACTTCAAACATCCTGGATGTAAATGCATATAGATCTCTATAAAGCATTAAAGGTTCAACATTTTGATGAGTTTTCATCTCTATCCCTTGATAATGGTGGTGTCTGCCTTTTTTTTTTTTTTTAAATGTATTAAAAAAAAACATGACACATTTCTAGTGCTGCAATCTCCTATATATTAACCTAAGGACTACATATATCAAATCTTTGTTACAATATGGACTATACTAGCATTTGCTATTTAGGCTCCATTCACACCAAGGCGATTTGAATCGCGGGTGGAATCGCAGCTATTCTGCCTGCAATTCCAAATGCGATTTTGCTGCGATAAATTGCACTGCAATTGCAGCAAAATCGCAACACGATTGTTTAACTTAAAAAGAAACAGGAGCTTCTTTTGGGCGACCGCATTGCAATTTGCCGTGATTGCAGCACAATTTATCGCGTGGCAAAATTGCACCGCGATTGGGGTGCCATTAAGAAGTAATGGCATCGCAAACGCATCCCACGTTTTGCGGCAATTTGGAATCGCCGGACGAAATCGCTGTGATTCCGCTCACGATTCAAATCGCCTAGATGCGAATGGAGCCTAAATAGCAAATGTTAGTATAGTCCATTTTGTAAATCGCCTAGGTGTGAATGGAACCTTAGTGTTTTACTACATAAAAATACTTGTTGATCCTGCCAGAAATTCCATGACTTCCTGTAGTGAGCTGACATGTTGCTTCTGTGGCACTGAAATCCCAAGCAGTCTTGTCAGTCCGGCCGAGTTCTACCCTTCAGGGGTAGGTGTCCTATAACCCCATCAGGAGAGACCTGGGAAGGGCAAAAAAGCACTGCTTAGGATTTTAGTGCAGCAGAGGCAGCATTCTCTGCTCATTACAGGAAGTAAGGAGATCACTGGATTTTTGATAGAACAGGTAATGTTCTGTAGCATTTTAAGGCAAAAACACATGGGAAATGTGCAAGTACTGCAAAGATTTAATGAATACTTTTTTTATTTTTTTTACTTGCCCAGACCTACTTTCACTAATGACGGCCAGTTACACAGAATGCCAATATAATTGGAGCGCCCACAGAAAGTCCAAACAAACCTGAGGCTCACAACCCCATTCTTCTGTAAGGTTTCCTTTTTAGTTACCAAAAAGTAAAAAAGATTTCCCTAATTTTTTTTTCTATCCAATCCATTTTCTGCTCTTCTTTATAGATTTATATGACCTTTTAACGTTTCTAGTCTTTTGGTGAGTACGCCCCTCACATGTTTGTAACATTTTATTATATCTTTTCATATGAAAACACTGAAGAAATGACACTTTGCTACAATGTAAAGTAGTGAGTGTACAGTTTGTATAACAGTGTAAATTTGCTGTCCCCTCAAAATAACTCAACACACAGCTATTAATGTCTAAACCGATGGCAACAAAAGTGAGTACACCCCTAAGTGAAAAAGTCCAAATTGGGCACAGTGTCAATTTTTTTTTTGTGTGGCCGCCATTACTTTTCAGTACTGCCTTAACCCTCTTGGGCATGGAGTTCACCAGAACTTCACAGGTTGCCACTGGAGTCCTCTTACACTCCTTTATGATGACATCACGGAGCTGATGGATGTTAGAGACCTTGCGCTCCTCCGCCTTCCATTTGAGGATGCCCCACAGATGCTCAATAGGGTTTAGGTCTAGAGACATGCTTGGCCAGTCCATCACCTTCACCCTCAGCTTCTTTAGCAAGGCAGTGATAGTCTTGGAGGTGTGTTTGGGGTCATCATGTTGTAATTTTGCCCTGAAGCCCAGTCTCCAAAAGGAGGGGATCATGCTCTGCTTCAGTATGTCACAGTACATGTTGGCGTTCATGGTTGCCGCAGTTGAAGGAAGAGCAGAGAGTAAAGTCCCAGCAGTGCAGAACGCAAAGTCTGTCTCAGCAAATCCATGCATTTTCCAGTCTCCTCAGGGGTCTTACAGCCATTAACTCCTCTGTCCAACACTGTACAGTCTGTCCCCCTTCTTTGTTATCTATGGTACTTTAAATTCAGCTACACACCTCCTCGGTGCTGTGCTGTCTGGCTCTATCCTCAAGCAGGATACAATAATTTATGCGCTTCTTACTGAGTACAGCCACATGCCCTACCCCCTGTAGGGACACAGGAACCTGCAAACCAAATTATGCAGATAAGCTGACTGTTACACACTGCACCTCTGTTAGGGACTGTCAATTTTTATAAAACAAAATAAAAAACGAAAGAAACCAATATTTCTGACCTTTGTTACATGGTTCATAAAGGAGTGTAAGAGGACTCCAGTGGCAACCTGTGAAGTTCTGGTGAACTCCATGCCCAAGAAGGTTAAGGCAGTGCTGAAAAGTAATGGCGGCCACACAAAAAAAAAATGAAGGAGAATTACACTGTGCTATATTTATCTACCCATCTCTAGGGATGAGAGCTTCTCGCCTTCACCAAATTCTTTACTCCTTTCATTGATTCAGTGACTTTTGCCATCTTGATTAGCAAGCCCAGAAGGAAATAACTGCTGTGCATGAGAGTTAACTCCTCTTGGCACCAATGCATGCCAAGAATATACTCTGAGCTGCACCTGAGTGCTTAATGTAAATTCTGTGGGCTACAATGTCCATCAATGTCACAGTGTCCATCTTTGTCCCAAGAGGAAAGGTAGAAGAATTGAAGGTCTCTTGAGTGTAGTTGCACCCAAGCCACTGCTGGGATGCTGGCTGACATAAACCCCAGAACTCTCAGGATCTCTCTCCTGGAGCACGAGGTGGACCCTATCAGCCCTCTTAACAATTAGACTACTTTCTCTACCTTTTCCCTTGGAAGAAAACATTTTTGTACCCGCGAGTCTATCAGGTAACCTAAATAGGTCTGAAACTGAGCTGGCTCCAGGGAGGACTTTTCCATGCTGACCAACCAGCCTAGCGTTTGCAGGACTGTTGACACCTTCTGGGTGTTTGATCTCACCTGGATTGCTGACAGACCAAAGATCAGTAGATCGTCCAGGTAAGGAATTAGCGCCTTTTTTCCTGGAGATGAAGATAAGCCACCGCCTCTGCCAGGATCTTTGTGAAAATTCTTGGACTGGCCGCTAGACCAAAAGGGGAGTGCCCTGAACTGCCAATGAGAGACCCCATTCTGGGTTACCACCGTAAACCTTAGGAAAGCCTGGTGTTCCGGATGAATCTGAACATGCAAGTAGGCATTCCTGAGATCCAGAGTAGTCATAAACACATTTTTGAACAGGTTTTTGCGTACTGAATAAATACCCTCCATGGAAAACCTTTTGTACTCTAGGAACTTGCTTAAGTTTCTAAGGTTTATGGTAAGGTGGTATTTCCCCGAGGGTTTGGTACCACAAACACATGTGAGTAAAAGCCTTGGTAAAGCTGACTTTCTGGCACCAGAACTACCACTTGCTGCTCTGCCAGTTCCTGGATCCCATTTAAAAGGGCTCTCTTTTTTTTAAACACTCTTGGACTGGAACATTTTCCCTCTTAATGACCAGGCCATTTTTTGCAATTCTGCACTGCATTACTTTAACGGACAATTGTGCGGTCGTACAATGCTGTACCCAAATAAAATTGATGTCCTTTTTTCCCCACAAATAGAGCTTTCTTTTGGTGGTATATGATCACCGATGCAATTTTTTTTTTTTTTTGCGCTAAACAAAGAGCGACAATTCTGTAAAAAAAAAACAATGTTTTTCACTTTCTGCTATATAACATTCCCCAAAAAATGTATAACTACGGTGGCTGGTCGGCGAGTGGTTAATTTGTCCTTGGGAGAATGTGTTAAGAAAGTTTCTTGTCGGGGTTTGGTCGAGAATTCTAGGCAGTAGCCCACTTGAATGAGTTGAGGAATTTATGGACTGAGATTTCCTCCCACTGGGAAATTAAATGAGTCTGCCCCCCCCCCCCCCCCCCCACAGTTTGACTCGGTGTCACTTTGTATCTTTAGTGCTTGAACCTGGATAGTGGAAGAGCAAATTACTTCTTTGCCTACCTCTACCAAAACTCCACTTATCAGGCTCTATTTTGGTTGTTTGTTGGTTTTTTGGTTCTTTGGTAAATTTCCTATACCTTTCCCTCTTTCTCAGAGGATCTGGACAAAACTTTATCCAAGCCTGGGCCAAACAGCAAGGACCCTTCAAAGGTGAAGCTGTGTGGTCTTTCTTTTGAAGTAAAACTGCCTTCCCAAGCTTTAACCCAAATGGCCCTCCTAGCTGAATTAATAAGCACGTCAGTTTTAGCTGAGGCTTTAACCGACTCGACTGTAGCATCAGTCAAGTAGGCGACAGTTTTCCCTATAACTGAAAGGGAATCTAGCACTTCCTAAGACTTACTTCCCTTTGAAAGGTACTTAGTAAGTCTTTCTATCCAGAAGTCTGCAATCCAGGCAATGCAGGTTGCAGCCAGCGCTGGGGCCATAGTGGATAAATTGGCGTCCCATGCTTTCTTTAGCAGGGACTCTGACTTACGGTCCATGGCATCTTTGATACTCGCTGTATCCTCAAAGGAGAGGTCAGATCTTTCAGTCACCTGTGACAGGGAGGCATACAATTTAGGACTCTTTAGGAATTTCTCCACCTCCTCCTCAAAAGGGAAAAAAACACTTACCGGGCCCTGATTTGCTCTTGGCTGCAGCCACCTGTTCTGTCTTTCCATCCTCCTTCTCCATGAGGTGGGTCCAGACAGGCTTCACGCTCTTAGAAGCCTTCTGGCTCCTAGCAGCTGAAGAGCCTGTCACTTTCCCACTGCCATGCAGGTCCAGCGTCTCCTCCACGCTTAATTCCCAGTTCTGGGTCGCGCTGCGCATGCTCCGCCTCTTCCCTGTTCAAACCAGAAGTTCCTGTTTCAGAACGAGGCTTGGAGCGCGCCGAGTCCTCCCCTCATCGATGCTGCTGTTTGGCCGGCCCTTCACAGCATGGCGCCCACTGTATGCAGGGGAGGACAGGAGGCGGCCCGAGCTGCTGAGTAGAGCACCAAAGCGGAGGGACCACTACACTGTGAGAAGCTCGAGGCGTGCAGGTAAAGTGCGGCCCTCACCGGCGTTCCTAAACCTGCCTCACAGGGGTACCAATCCGACTCTCTTAGGTCTTCTTGTCAGAGAAAAAAAAAAAACAAACAAAATGTTTCGCTGTGGGAGAAACACAATCAATACTGAGGGACAAGGGGGAAGGGTGGGGCCTTTTAACAGCTGTTAACTGATTGTGTTTGCTGTAGGGTGGAGCCTCTCATCTCTCATGTGTTGCTGTCTTGGAAGGTGAGAGGAGAAACAACGGTTTTGAAACGATCGTACGATAATCAGATCGTTCGTACAGAGATTTCTGGAGCTGATCATGACATTCATCTGATATTATCTGTTTGAACATGTACGAACATTTTTTCCCATATGATACCAGATCGTACGATTTGTCCCTGCCGGTGTGGGCTCACCTGCCATTTTCAAGGTTTCCCTTATTGAAACAATCAGGGCTTCCACCAAAGCGCATTCCCACGCTGCAGCTGAAGAGGACAGGTCCTCTTCACCATCTGATTTCGAGGACAGCGATCCCTCAAGGAGGGGGGGGGGGGGGGGCGTCCGTGGCGACCATATCAGTCTCTGAATAAGAGGTCCCCACTGAAGACGGTGAAGGCAGCGGCCGTTTTCGGCTATAAACCTTTTCCATCACAAAATCAAAGTCACCAGGCTTTCCAGTGCTGATGAAATCGCGGCCAGCAACTGCGATCCGGAAGGTCCGGTAGTCGCACTAAGGGGGTTTGAGGGTGAAACCACTGCCTGGGACTTCATAATTAGTTCAAACGTAAACAGGTGTACTGTCTCTTTAAGAGCGCTGAGCGCGGTCCCCACTGCCGATCACTGCGCTATGCGGAGTCCCCCTTAAATATATACAGATAGAGTGCGCAGGGATATGCCCACAGAGACTCCAGTACTTTACCCCCTCTCTGAGAACCCTCCAGAGCCGATCTGTGCAGCAGGAAAGTGAAAGTCACAAAATACGAAATCAGCCTGGATAGAATGTGAAAGGTCACGCTGCCTGTGTAGCTCCATAGAGCTACACAAAAATGGCCGCCAATGCAAGTCTATGGGAAGCACGGGGAAAATGCCTGCACCATGCAAGTCAATAGGGAGAAATTTTCCTATGCCCACACCAAAGATGGCGGCCCCCACGGCATGCCATGCGGGCAGGGGACCCCAAATCGGAGGCCACAGACGATCTACAACAAGACCCAGCAGGAAAAGGTACCATTTTTACCCCCCCCCAGGGCGCCTGGCGCCACAGCAATAGTGCCCCCCCAGGTCGAAACCGCAATAAGCGCAGGGGGCCGGGGGCATGGCACAGGGCATCCTGACAGGCCAGGGGGATCTTTTAGGAACCACCAGTCCTATCATCCCCAGGAGTGGGCCCACGTCCCAAAAGACCACTAAGAGATATGGGAGGGTTGCATTTACTCACCATACCATGGTGCGGGACTATAACCTGCTCATGCTCGTAGGCCAGGCTGGGAGACCTTAAGGATCTAGATTATCCAGTGCGAAACCTCAGCCGGCTATCGCTTGTAGTTCACCAGGAGGATCCCCCTGAACACTAACTAGCAGAAGTGAGTAAAGAAAATAAAACTAAATATTCTTTAAAAGAAGTCCCAGCAGGAAACCTAGGTCCTACTCCTTCACTAGGCAGAAACAAACTGGTATGCTGGAGCAGGGTGTGTGGGGTTATGCCTATAGGGACAGCCCCCCTGGCGTGGTAAACTGTTTTTTTCCTGCCTAGTACTACTCATGTAGGGGGCAGCATAACCCAATGGTATAGGAAGCATAGGAGCTGCGTCTGTCAATGGACGATAGAGAAATAGGCTTTTTGTGTACATAGAAAGAAAAGTCTTAGATCTTTTAGTTCAGCTCATGAAAAATGGGGGCAAAAACAAGTGTTGCATTTATAATTTTGTTCAGTGTAGTTATAACACTCACCACAGTGAAGAATATATATGTACCCACCTGCCCTGTCAAGAACACCAATATGTCTCCGAATGGCTGCGTAACATGAATCTGTAGGACGGACACAACACATGCCTCTAGGTAATCAGCCTCCGGAGCCTGCAGGATAGAGTTTTTTGTGAAAATCAGCATATTTAGCACTGTTATGACACTTCTACAAACTGCTGAGACCTGAAACCAGTACATACAGTACTGTGAAAAAGCCTTAGGCAGGTGAGAAAAAATGCTGTAAAATAAGAATGCTTTCAGAAATAGAAGGGTTAATAGTTTATTTTTAACAATTGACAAAATGAAAAATAATTGAACAGAAAAGAAATCCAAATCAAATCAATATTTGATGTGTCCACCCTTTGCCTTCAAAACAGCATCAATTCTTCTAGGTACACTTGCACATAGTTTTTGAAGGAACCTCAAATCCATCTGTCTCTTCATGTAATACCAGACAGACTCGATGTTGAGATCACGACTCTGTGAGGGCCAAACCGTTGATTCCAGGATTCCTTGTTCTTCTTTACGCTAGAGATTGCTTTAAGAACTGAGTTCAACCCAAAAGTGGAGCTTCCACTCATCTGCTTCCTCCCCCTCCCTCTGGTGCTCAGGGGGAAGCGGGTACCTGTTTTTGACATTCGCTGTATATTTGGGATCGTTGTCCTGCTGCAGAATAAATTTGGGGTCAGTCACACACCTCCCTGATGGTATGGCATGATGGATAAGTATTTGCCTGTATTTCTCAGCCTTGAGGACACCATTAATTCTGACCAAATCGCCAACTCCATTTGCAGAAATGCAGCCCCAAACAAGCCAAGGAACCTCCACCTTGCTTCACGGTTGCCTGCAGATATTTATTATTGAACAATTCTCCAGCCCTTCGTAAACAAGCTGCCCCCTGCTACAGCCAGATTTTTCACATTTTGACTCATCAGTCCAGAGCACCTGCTGCCATTTTTCTGCACCCTAGTTCCTATGTTTTCGTGTATAGTTAAGTCACTTAGCCTTGTTTCTTCATCCTATGCACGAAAAAATAAGAACTGGGGTGCAGAAAAATGGCATCATGTGCTCTGTACTGAGGAGTCAAAATTTGATGTTTGGAACAACCTACCTGCAAAGTTCCTTCAAAAACTGTATGCAGGTGTTCCTAGAAGAATTGATACAATTTTGAAGACAAAGGGTAGTCATACCAAATATTGATTTGATTTGAATTTTTCTTCTGTTCATTTACTTTCCATTTTGTAATTCATAAAAATAAACTATTAACATTTCTATTTCTAAACGGATTCATTTACAGCTTTTTTTCACACCTTCCTAAAATGTTTGTACAGTACTATACACTGGAAATCCAAATTAGAGAACAACCGATTTCCTAAATTTTAAGGTCACTGTTTAATCCTATTTGAAATTATATAAACAGGAGTAATAGAGCAGTTTTGTTAGGCACATTTCATGAGTTACATATATTTTGAAGCACAGAATAAAAAACTTCAAAAAGATTTGAAAAAGAACATTGATCAAAATAAAAGAACACTTTCAAATACCTCCCATTTATTGGTGTTAATCTGGCACATTGTGCCATTTTCTTTAAATATCTGATAAGCCCTGTTTAACTGGCAGCCTAACTTTCCAGTTTTAACTGACTGCAAGATTGTGAGCCGTTCCAAAGCTAATGAACCCTCCGGCAGCAGGTTGTCCAGATGAAGGCCAAAGGGATGACCCTTTTATACATAACTAGGTATGTTTGTCGATCTAAATCTGTGATTTCTAGAATATTGCATCTTTACAATGTCACAAACTCATTCAAGTCCACCAAGAAGGCTGGTCGTCCACGAAAAACGAATGCAAGAGAGGACAGGATAATGCGGAGAATCTCAATGGGCAATCGGTGCAACACTGCAGCTGCGATTGCTCGCCAGTTCAGCGCTGAACAGAGCAAGGACCTGTCTCGTCATACAGTGTCTCGCCATTTAAGAGAATTTGGATTGAAAGCCCACTCTGCAATGACCAAACCGCTCATTAGCAGAAAGAATCAAAAGGCTACACTATCCTTTGCTGAGGAGCATGTTTTGTGGACAGAGGAGAACTGGTCCAAAGTTCACTTTAGTTATGAAAGCAAGTTTAATTTGGTTCCGATGGGAAACATTATGTTCTTCATCAAACTGTGGAAAGACTGAACCCAAAGTGTGTAAATAAGTCAGTGAAAAGGTGGAGGGGGAAGCGTCCTGGTTTGGGGGATCTTTTCAGCAGCAGGAGTTGGGCCTGTTATACAGCTACATGGCAGAGTGAATGCAAATGTTTATTACAACCTTCTTCGATAACATGCGATTCCTTCCCTGTCTTCGTCACCCAATCAGCTAGCAATTTTCATGCACCACAATGCCCCTTATCACACAGCAAAACGGGTAGAGCAGTTCCTTGAAGCTGAAAACATTGAAACAATGAAATAGCCAGCCCAAAGTCCTGATCTAAACCCAATAGAAAACCTCTGGAAAAATCTTTGGTGACAAAGTTATGGCCAAGAAGCCCACTACAGTCACCGAACTGTGGAAGAGACTGGAAGAAGAGTGGAACAAAATTACACCAGAGCAGTGCGAGAGACTAGTGGTGTCCTGTGGCCGCAGATGTGCTGAAGTCATTAAAAGCGAGGGCCTGTACACTTCCTACTAATTGCTGATTGTTGTAAGCATTAGAATTTTTAGTTGTAATCTTTGTCCGAGCTACAGTCATTGCTATTCTCTAGTTTGTAGAAAACACAGTGATCAAATTGAAACAAAAAATCCATCATTTGCTAAGCAATGAAGATTACATTATTTCTGAAAAAAAGTCAACAGTTCATACATTTTTTTTTCAAATTTTGATCTCCAGTATATATACAGTGGGTACGGAAAGTATTCAGACCCCCTTAAATTTTTCACTCTTTGTTATATTGCAGCCATTTGCTAAAATCATTTAAGTTCATTCTTCTTCCTCATGAATGTACACATAGCACCCCATACTGACAGAAAAACACAGAATTGTTGACATTGTTGCAGATTTATTAAAAAAGAAAAACTTAAATATCACATGGTCCTAAGTATTCAGACCCTTTGCTGTGACACTCATATATTTAACTCAGGTGCTTTCCATTTCTTCTGATCATCCTTGAGATGGTTCTACACCTTCATTTGAGTCCAGCTGTGTTTGATTATACTGATTGGACTTGATTAGGAAAGCCACACACCTGTCTATATAAGACCTTCCAGATCACAATGCATGTCAGAGCAAATGAGAATCATGAGGTCAAAGGAACTGCCTGAAGAGCTCAGAGACAGAATTGTGGCAAGTCACAGATCTGGCCAAGGTTACAAAAAGATTTCTGCTGCACTTAAGGTTCCTAAGAGCACAGTGGCCTCCATAATCCTCAAATGGAAGACGTTTGGGACGACCAGAACCCTTCCTAGAGCTGGCCGTCCGGCCAAACTGAGCTATCGGGGGAGAAGAGCCTTGGTGAGAGAGGTAAAGAAGAACCCAAAGATCACTGTGGCTGAGCTCCAGAGATGCAGTCAGGAGATGGGAGAAAGTTGTAGAAAGTCAACCATCACTGCAGCCATCCACCAGTCGGGGCTTTATGGCAGAGTGGCCCGACGGAAGCCTCTCCTCAGTGTAAGACACATGAAAGCCCGCATGGAGTTTGCTAAAAAACACCTGAAGGACTCCAAGATGGTGAGAAATAAGATTCTCTGGTCTGATGAGACCAAAATAGAACTTTTTGGCCTTAATTCTAAGCGGTATGTGTGGAGAAAACCAGGCACTGCTCATCACCTGTCCAATACAGTCCCAACAGTGAAGCATGGTGGTGGCAGCATCATGCTGTGGGTGTGTTTTTCAGCTGCAGGGACAGGACGACTGGTTGCAATTGAGGGAAAGATGAATGCGGCCAAGTACAGGGATATCCTGGACAAAAACCTTCTCCAGAGTGCTCTGGACCTCAGACTGGGCCGAAGGTTTACCTTCCAACAAGACAATGACCCTAAGCACACAGCTAAAATAACGAAGGAGTGGCTTCACAACAACTCCGTGACTGTTCTTGAATGGCCCAGCCAGAGCCCTGACTTAAACCCAATTGAGCATCTCTGGAGAGACCTAAAAATGGCTGTCCACCAACGTTTACCATCCAACCTGACAGAACTGGAGAGGATCTGCAAGGAGGAATGGCAGAGGATCCCCAAATCCAGGTGTGAAAGACTTGTTGCATCTTTCCCAAAAAGACTCCTGGCTGTATTAGATCAAAAGGGGGCTTCTACTAAATACTGAGCAAAGGGTCTGAATACTTAGGACCATGTGATATTTCAGTTTTTCTTTTTTAATAAATCTGCAACAATGTCAACAATTCTGTGTTTTTCTGTCAGTATGGGGTGCTATGTGTACATTCATGAGGAAGAAGAATGAACCTAAATGATTTTAGCAAATGGCTGCAATATAACAAAGAGTGAAAAATTTAAGGGGGTCTGAATACTTTCCGTACCCACTGTAGATATGCACTTACTATACCACGTACAACAGCATATGCATGAAAGATGCAACCTGCCACATGATACTAATCATAGCTTTCACCTATTGGTTGCTTTTTTGCTCTCTGTTCCAGTTAGTTCAACATTTAGGGCTTTTTTATAACCCAAATATGAAAACAAAAAGATACAATCATGCAATTTGATCATAAACAGGAAATATTAACTGAATACTAAATGATTTGTCCTACCTGGGAATATGCTTCTTAAGATTTTGGTTCAGGATGCGGGTTTAGGCTTGCTAAGGGTTAAAGAGATTGTAAACCCTCGAAAAAAACAAAAAAAAAAAACCTGTAGGACAAAGGCATAACGAGCTAGTATGCATCACATAATAGCTTATTACTTACCTTAGAACGAACCCTTCCAGCGGCGCCCGCTCACCAGCGACATCTTCCGTGACACGGCTGACATCTTCCCTGGTGTTTCTTCTGGGTTCGCGGGCCCCAACACGGAAAGTGGCCAGAGCCGTGATGACGTCACTCCCATGCATGCACGCGGGAGCCGCCTGTTTGCGGCACCGGCTCTGAAGGTCTGGCACGGTAAGCCGGACCTTAAGAGCGCATGAGCCGATGACCTCATCGGCTGCGTGCATTCTGAATATCTCCTAAACTGTGCAAGACTTTACTTGTGTCAGATCAGTTAAGACAGCTCTCATAGGGAAGAATTGATTTGTACACATCCTACGACATGCTCCCAAAGTAGGAGCGTATGTCGCACCAGTGTGAACCAGGCCTAAAACATGAATGTTTTGGGGGATTTTATATAAAGTATAAAGCACAATATTCTAAAGTATATACAATACACTTTTTTGGTGCCTTTGTCTCTGCTCGGAGGTGAACCCTCTCTGTCAAACTGTACAGTTGTCAGGAAGAGGGGGAGATCCTTCTAATAGATACATTCTTTCCAGTCTTAGTGGAAAGTTTGCCTCACATTAGAAGGACAGAAAGATTTCTTCTTGCTTCCTGTTGTGGACTGTGGCAATAAATCTCCCCAGCAAAAAAAAAGAAAAAAAAAATTCACACAAAATTAACAGTAATCCTAACAATTTGTTACTCTATGTTTTTGATTAAGCCCCCTATTAAGCTAATTTAGCGCAATTTCAAAGCCGCACATCAGTGCAATTTGCAGTGCCGATTTCACTGCAGCTTGCAACGTTACACAACAGAAGTCTATACAAGTGGCAATTAAATCAACAAACAGTAGTGCAAGAACTTTTTTCAAAGTTGCTGCAATTCATGAACGATTCAATTGCAGACAATGGGGTAGAACTTGTAATGCGATTTGGAACTGTCAAATCACATGACAAATCACACAGGTGTGAACGGGGGTTTAGATACTTTTTCAGAAGGGAATCTCTATAACTCTGCTACTCAGCCACTGTCCTCGTGAAACATTTGCCCTCAGCATCTAAGCAGCCTACCTTGGTGTAGTAGATATCCACAGGGTACCGACGTCCAGGAATTCGGAAAACTGGTGCATCGTCAAAGAAAGAAGAAAATCGCTCTGTGTTCAGAGTGGCACTCGAGACTAGGACCTTGAGATCTGGTCGGAAACGGGCAATGTCCTTAATGAGGCCAAACAGCACGTCTGTGTGAAGGGTCCGCTCATGGGCTTCATCTATAATTACTACACTGAAAAAAAAACATGCCATATACAAATTACTTGGATTACAAGAAAGTTCCTGAAAGAATCATGGAGGCTGTCATTCTGCTAATGCTAGCTTGTGTGGCTACTATGCAGATCTTCATGCCTGAATATACTGTGCCCCTGACATAAGGACTTTGGACTTTTTCGGAGATGCATATTGATTACAGATCAATGGCTCATAAAAAATTGTGAAGCCAAAAGGCTAGCGTAATAGTTAGACAAACAGCATCTTCAAAAGGAGCTCAGCAATGGCAAAACAATGGCAGTTGTAATATTTCTTGGAGTTTGCCTTAATCATGATTACCAGTGGAAGAAGGTGGGCAAAACTTTTGCTTAGTAGTGGGAGTTTCTTTAAATCGAGATCAGTACATCATACCTGTAACCAGCCAAGTCTGGTTCAGTGAGGAATTCACGCAGCAACATCCCGTCGGTCATATACTTCAACACAGTGCGCTCAGATGTACAGTCCTCAAATCTAATGCTGTATCCCACCTGGAATGGGGAGGGTAGAGGAGGAAAGAATTAGAGAGGATACGAAGATCCAGTGAGCCTATTGTAGGTGCTGCCTTTGCCGCAATGAAATCTCAAGCACTATTATCAGCTGTACCCAGTACCCTCTGTGGACTACAGAACTTTTCCCCCTATATCATGGAGATGAGGAGAGGGGGAGGAGTTGTTTAGTTGTGCAAGTTTAGAAGCGAGATGCCTAGGGTGCAAGGCTGATCCACAATATACACAGTACAGAGAGTAAATATTGCCACCCTAGGACAGGAAGGGTGTTCCTGACAAGATCACAGGATGAAAAGAAAAAGAAAAAGAAAAAAAAAAAAGGTTAACTCTTGCAATCACCACACTTAAAAACTGGAAAGCTTCAATATACATTTGTGTTTTTGGGTTTAGATTTGCTTTACTACACTTTTTTTATTAGCATCTACACAGCACTATGTTGTGTCTCCAAAAGAATATCAGAAATAGAAAAGGACAAACAAAAAAATGACAACAACATACAAAAAAACAAACTACAGTTATCACCGACAGCTTTATTACCTCATTGCCCAGTTTAACGGACATCTCCTGTGACACACGAGCTGCCACACTCATGGCTGCTACTCTTCGAGGCTGCGTGCATCCGATTTTCATTCCATTTTGTGTGTAACCCTACACAGGACAGATGAGAAAAACAGAAGCACTAAATATTGCCCTTAACTGCATGAATCTCTTTAATTACCCTATCTCCAGAAGGTTTTACCCCCTTCATTACCAGGCCATTTTTTTGCTATTTAGCACTGTGTTATTGTAACTGGTAATTGCGCAGTTATACAAACGCTGTACCCAAACGAAATGTATACATTTTTTTATTTTTAATACAAATAGAGCGTTCTTTTGATCATCTTTGTTTTTTTTTATTTTTTATTAAATAAATGAAAAAAAAAAAAAAAGACTGAAAAAATGTAAAAGCAAAAAATTAAAGAAAAATAAATAAATAAAAAATTACTTTCTGCTATAAAACATCCACATCCATTAAAAAAAAATCTAATTTATTCATAGATTTTGCCCAAAATGTATTCTGCTACGTGTCTTTGGTTAAAAAAAAAATTGGTTAAAAAAAAAAAAAAAAATCCCAATAAGTGTATATTGCTTGGTTTGCATGACAGGTATAGTAGTGTCTACAAACTATGGGATATATACTGGAATTTTTTTTTTATACTAGTTACGGAGGTGATAAGTAACATAGAATGGGACTGCGATAGTGCAGCGGCAAATATGACACTGAGTGGGAACTAGCTGCCACTGACACCAATACAGTGATAATACTATACACAGTCACTGTACTAATGACAGGAAGGGCTTAACACAGTGGATCGAACCCCAGGGGTTCGGTGAGTCAGTCTCGCGGGTTCGGCGGAGGTCATTTCTGAGCTGGTCTCTGAAAGACAACAGCAGAAGTCACACTGATTTGCAGTAAATACTGTATTCATTATTATGTTTTTGTGTGAAAATCATGTTTTAATGGTTTTGTTCTTAATGGTTTTGTTCATTTTGTGCACCTATGTATAAATATATACCTAAATATATACCTATGTTTTGAATTTGAAAAAATCATATTTTATTTTTCCAATTAAGAAGGGTTCGGTGAATGCGCATATGAAACTGGTGGGGTTCAGTCCCTTCAACAAGGTTAAGAACCACTGGCTTAACATCTTGGCAATCAAGAGTTTAAATGTGTGCTTAACAAGGGTTCCTTAGTGAAATGTGCACTGCTTTTTACTTGCTTTACAAGGAGACAAAACAGAAAAATTGTTCCCTCAGTACAGAGCCCTGTGTTGGATTATCAATTGGATAGTGGGCAGTAATTGGATACAGCCGATCAGCAGGTCCTGGCCATGAATCACTGGCTGGGACCTGCAGACAGTCTCCGGCCATGTACAATGATAGCAGGTGTTGGCGGGGGGGGGGGGGGGGGGTGGGGGGTACGCATGCGCGCACCTAAACCTGGAAACAGGCAGCTGTGCCTCTACGGACCAAACATCCGCAGTACATTGCGGGCAGGTGGTACAGAAGTAGTTAAAGTAAACCTGCCCTGGCCTAAAAAAGCAACAATAAAGCTAAAGTGCAGGATCTTATGGTGAATGCAAATCCCGAGAACTTTGTTTTAGCTATACAAACTGTTTAACCGTTAAATTAAAGGGGGCGAGACTAGCACCAAGACAGGCTGAGGCTTAATCATGACTGAATAATAATAAACATACTTGCAGGCACCACAAGCTTTAGCTTTTCAGCACTACTGCCATCTTGGAAATATATCAGATCTAGTCAGTACACTTTAAGGGTTTGTTTATACCTGTATCAATCTTTTAAAAGCAATCTGTGGTCGATCAGTTTTCACAGAGAAATGCAATTGCCACTGACAGGTTTTTAGGACACATTACCGCTGCCCCCTGAATACCTGTGTGAATTTTTGGGGGTTTTTCTGGCCTGCAATTGTGGTGCTGCCACTCAACTTCAATGGGTAGTGTTCAGCAGCAGTACTGGTTGCTAAATGCAACAGAGGGGTTGTTTTTGCCACAGCATGTGTACATTCCAATCTGGTCTTGTCTTTGTGGCTTAACCACTTGCCGACCGCCGCACGACTATCTACGTCGGCGGTCAGCCCCTCACAGGCAAACTGACGTAGGTCTACGTCGCTTGCTTGTGAGTCACGGACCCCCCCGCGCGTGTGACCGGCGGACCCGATGTCCGCCGGTCACTCTGCGATCGGCGGGGGAGAGGGAGAAAGTCAGGCGGCTTGTGTAAACAAGCTGCCTGTCATTCTCCCCTCTGTATGATTGATGATCATACGGTTCTACTATGTAGAACCGTTGATCACCGTTCATACAGCTGAAGCCACAGCCAATCACAGTAGAAAGCACGCCCCTAGGGACACACATAGCCCCTCCCTTTCAAAAAAAAGTTAACCCCTTCACTGCCAGTGTATTTTTACAGTAACAGTGCATATGTATAGCACTGATTACTGTAGAAATGTCACTGGTAACCCCAAAAGTGTCAAAAATGTCAGTCAAGGGTTCGATCTGTCCGCCGCAATGTCGCAGTACCGCAAAAAAAAAAACAACAAAAATGACAAAAATCTTTCCATTTGTTAGTAATCGCGATAACTTTTGCGCAAACCAATCAAAATACGCTTTTTGCGATTTTTTTTTACCAAACATAGGTAGCATAAAACAAATTGGCCGAAAATTTTAAAAAAATTTTGATTTTTACATTTTTTTGGGGGGGAATTTCATATAAAAAATTTGAAAAATATTGCTATTTTTGCAAAATTTACGCTCTTTTTTTGTTAATAGCGCATGATCAAAAAATCACACAGGTGATCAAATACCACCAAAAGAAAGCTCTGTTTGTGGGAAAAAAAGACGCCAAATTCGTTTAGGTACAGCGTCGCACGACCGCGCAATTGTCCGTTAAAGTAACGCAGTGCCGAATCGCAAAATACCCCCTGGTCGTTTAGCAGCCAAATCCTCCGGGGCTTAAGTGGTTAAGGGGGGTGGGGGGAGGGGGTGTGCCCCAAAACATCAAGTCTTAATTAAGCCTTTACACAATAGGTTATATATCGAATAGTAAAGACCCACAATTTAATCTGCACAAAAAAAGCATGCAATAAGAACAGAATTTGAAGCATGGACAACTCACTTCCTCATGCAGATACTGTGGGATCTGGGTTGTCTTGCCAGATCCAGTCTCCCCTTCAATAATGAGGATTTGATGCTCAGCGATGGCTTTGAGAAGATCTTCTCGGTACGGGAAGACAGGAAGGCTGCGGCGCACCTCTTGCATGGACAATTTCTTTTTTTCCAGCTCGGAGAGTGCTTTTTCATTTTCATCTTCCTGACAATTTAGAAAGAAAAATATATATGCCTTAACCTAAGAGTTCAAATTTGCCCTAAGATAGATGTGAAACCTAAGACCATATAAACACGGCAATTTGTGTTGGGACTGGTAAATGTTATTTAATGACATTCTGAAGTAAAAGGCACACTATTTTACAAAAAGTATTGGGACGCCTGCCTTTACACGCACATGAACTTTAATGGAATCATAGTCTTAGTCCGTAGGGTTCAATATTGAGTTGGCCCACCTTTCGCAGCTTTAACAGCTTCAGTTCTTCTGGGAAGGCTGTCCACAAGGTTATGGAGTGTGTCTATGGCAATGTTTGACTATTCTTCCACAAAGCGCATTCTCCGCTCCAATTAATCCCAAAGGTGTTCTATCGGGTTGAAATCAGGACTCTGTGCAGGCCAGTCAAGTTCTTCCATCCCAAACTCGCTCATCTATGTCTTTATGGACCTTGCTTTGTGCACTGGTCCAATTCATTTGGTGGAGGGTGGTGTGGGGTTGTTTTTCAGGGGTTGGGCTAGGCCCCTTAGTTTCAGGGAAAATACCAAGACATTTTGGACAATTTCATGCTCCCAACTTTGTGGGAACAGTTTGGGGATAGCCCCTTCCTGTTCCAACATGACTGCGCACAAGTGCACAAAGCAAGGTCCATAAAGACATGGATAAGGGAGTTTGGGGTGGAGGAACTTGACTGGCCTGCACAGAGTCCTGACCTCAACCCAATAGAACACCTTTGGGATTAATTAGTGCCTGACCTCACAAATGCGCTTCTGGAAGATTGATCAAACATTCCCATAGACACACTCCTAAACCTTGTGGACAGCCTTCCCACAAGAGTTGAAGCTGTTATAGCTGCAAATAGTGGGCCAACCCAATATTAAACCCTACGGACTAAGACTGGGATGCTATTAAAGTTTATGTGCGGATAAAAGGTAGGCTTTCCAAAAATAGTGGATCCAATTGAAGAAAAAAAAAAAAAACAAAACATACATGGACTTTCTTGGTACCCTATAGACAACTCATTCCAAAATACAGATTTTAGTACACAAGTCAAGTTAAAGCAGTTGTAAACCACTGGTTGCTTTTTTTTTTTTTTTGGACCTGCAAAGTAAAGGTATAATGTACTAGAATGCATTGCATACTAGTACATTATGTGAAACTTACCTGAAAACGAAGCTCTCCAGCAATGCGATGTAATCATTAGAGGCAGCGTTCATTTCCTTTTTCTTTCCGGGTCCACAGGCTTCAGCTGTGTGACAGGCCAAAGCCGCGATGACGTCACTCCCGCATATGCGCAGGGGAGCCGTCATTCACGGCACAGGTTTCTGAAGGAACGGGTGGCTGTTCCTTCAGAGCGCATGCGCCGATGATGTCATCGGCTGCATGCAATGGAAATATCTCCTAAACGGTACACGTTTAGGAGATATTTACAGTACCTATAGATAAGCCTTATTTTAGGCTTACCTAGAGGTACAAATTATAGCTTAGAGTTTACATACTCTTTAAAAAAACACAAATAAAATATTGATTTGGCGCTAACCCAAGGTCTAAATAAAAGTAAAGAAATTTTAAAAATTCTGAAAGTTCTGTGGTTTCACTTTGAATAAATGATTATTTTTTTTAAAAATTGGGCCTCACATATTTCTTACTTTTGAGATATTACACGCTTTTCTACTGTTAAATGGCTTTGTTTGAATTGATACTGCAGCAACACAAACCCTTCTAGCTCCACAGAACGCTAAGCAAAGGTTTGACATGCAGACATCCAACACAAACACAACCAACCAATGCACTCCAGAAGCCAATGCTTAACTATAACCGCCCACCTCTGAAATTTTAATTACAATTACATTTTTATTTTTTTCACAGGTACTTTTGTGGAGAGATCTGGGGGTCTAAAAGCATTTAAAACGCCATGTTTGGCTATCTTGAATGCAGTCATTTATTTTTAATCTGGCGCCAGACAGTATCCAGAAGTGAAGTCACTCATGACATCACTTCCGGGTTTTTGCAAGGAGACCCAGAGCCGAATGTGGCTTTGATCAGGTCTTCGGCGGCCGTGCAGGCTGGTTGCCCAGATCTCCCGGTGGGACTGTAATGACAGCTGCATCGGTTGTCATTACAAGACAGCCGACTGTCGGCTATGGATGCTGTTACCGGGGCGATGCCTCTAGCTGCAGGCATCACTCCGGTACAAGATCTTTCCCAAAATATCAGCAATATTGTTAACCTCCGGGGCCGATTCCGATATATCGGGAAAAGTGCATATCGGCCCTCGATATATCGGCTTTGCCGATAATCGGTCGATCCATAATTTAGAGTAAAGCTTATTTTATGCTGTGCTCCCTATCCCCCCAAAAAATGAAAGAGTGAAACATTGTCAAGGTCATATATGAAACATTGTCAAGGTCATATAGAAAACAAAAACAGGAGAAAATGTAGGGTTTTAGCTAGACAGGCAAACACACAGCAAGGTCATAGGACAGCCATCTATTAGGTCACCCAGTCAATTTTAAGTAAGCCTTTCCCAAAAATAATATGAAGGCTTCCACTGCGGATCTTTTACTAAAACAACAATAGTTGCCTAGCTGTAATACAGTACTGACCTTATGGCTTCAGTACTTTCAGTCATAAACCCAAAGAAAGTATACAGAAGTCAAGAAAGACAAATTATTGCAGGTCTGTAGTCATTAATAATTAATTAAAGTGAAATTAAAGGCAAGTTGTTTTGTTTGTCATACATCACCTGCTCTGTGCAGTGGTATTTCACAGAACAACCCCGAGTCTCCTCTTCTCAGGTCTCTCGCCGGTGCTACTCGTTCCCTCTCTGCGCCCAGAGCAAACAGCTTGTGATACGAAACTTGTGTATTGCAATCAGCATTTTCATGATTAGGCACCCCTGATGCATTTACGTTCATACGTGTATATGTGGAGGTGGGCTAAAATTATTATTTTTTTTTTTAAATTTTACTTAATTTATTTTTTTTTCCCTATCACATAGGCCCATCCACAACATCGTCCCCCAGTTACATCAATAGCCTTATCTGCAGATATTGTCCAAATCGTTCTCTCCGCTCCTCCCAAGACCTCTAGCTCTCGGTACTGCCTCCCACGCTCACCTCCAGGACTGCTCCAGAGCCTCTCCCATCCTCTAGAACTCCCTGCCCCAATAAGCCCTATCGGCCCCCTATACCCTGTCCACCTTTAGGCAATCCCTGAAAAAAAAAAAAAAAAAAAACGTACCTAGTCAGGGAAGCCTACCCCACCTCCACCCAAGAACTATACCCGAGTCACCTCCATCAGATCATCCCCAAAGCTATTACCTTTTGTACCACCTCCCTTTCCCTTTAGACTGTAAGCTCCATGAGCAGAGTCCTTCTATTCTTACTGTAATAAACTGTATTGTAATTGTAAAGTCCCCCACTCTAGATTGTAAAGCTCTGCGCAAACTGTTGGCGCCATATAAATCCTATATAATTCTAACAACGATAAAAAAAAATAAAACGCCCTACTGTTAGTTCCGTATGTAGTACAGACCTGGCAGTGAAAGGTCAAATGCAACACGTTTATTTTTGACTGGATGGCATCTGTAACCAATGGCACGAATCAGTGCTCTTTGGAGTGTAAAACAGGGACAAACATGTGACCGCGGGACCTCTCACCTTCTCAACAGTTCCTTTAATTTGCGTTGCACTGACAAACTGTATCACCTCATCTTCCTCCATCACATAGTCATACTGCTTTTGTCCCCGTGCACGAGCATCCTTTGCACCAAATGTCAGAGAAGCTGCTCCAATGTGCTCCTCCTCCCATCGCCTCTGTTCTTCACGAGGGGCAAAACGCTCTTCTGTCACCGGCTCCTCATAGCGGTCTGGAATTTTCTGCATAGTATGAAATACAACCATTAGAAGTACTTCAGTAAGTTAACTGGAATATAGCATGTAGCAAAAATACCCTTAACACCTGGTAAAATTTTAAACATATCCGGGGACAAGTGCAAATAAACAAAAAATTTTACTTATCCCTTTTGCCCCTTTACCCTGATGTGGCCTAACCTAACCCTATCCCTCCACAGATGCATAACCTACAAACCAAAAGCCACAGCCTGAGCCTGAAGATGCAGCCCCACAGAAGTCTATAGGATTAAAATGCAAAGGTGCAGGTATAGGACAGTGAGACTTGTGTTAGTGGATGTAAAAAAAATAAAAGCACTGGGAGGTTGCGTTACATAGTTAACCAGGGTGAAAAAGGACACAAGTCTAACCAATATAAAAAAAAAAAATGTATATTATATATATCATACAATCCCATATACATTATCCTATACCCACAGTTGATCCAGAGGAAGGCGTTCATTGGATCGAGGTGGGTTAGAGATGAGGTCATGGTAAAGGGGCAAAAGGGATAAATGCAAACTGTGAATCCCCAAACAGGATTAATAGGAGGGCATTAGAAGTGTACTTTCTGAAGCTTAGACAGTGTAAATTTCCTGTCTCTCCATTTTCTGCATCACAAACCACATTCAAACTTACAGTAGTACAGATTTTGTTTTTTTAATGTAAAAGTAAAAAGCCTGCAGAGAGTGTTCTAGCATCACAAGTAGGTACATTCCAGAATCTCCAGATTACTGACAAATGTTCTTGGGTGGATTATTGCACTACAACTATACCTGGATAAACTAAGGCACTAAGTAGGCTATGTTCCCCTTAGGAATCTTAATGCGTAATCAACATTTTTTACAGTTTTGTGAATTTAGGTAGCTGAATAAAGGGCCCTGTGTTGAGGAGCTTTGGGTTTGTGTTAATTGCATCAGTGTAAGGTGCTTTTGAAATCATTCAAAATGTATTAATAGGTGTATTTAACCTACAAATGACCTCTAACTGTATTTTGCATACCTATACTGTAGACTTGTATAGGGATGCAAAACCCATACAAAGCAAACCAAAGGTTGAGCTAGTTGCCTGTTTTATCTAAAAAGGAAAACTACAGCCGACGTTTGATTACAGGCCACTTTTAGTGGCAATTTTCTTGTTAAAGTGGAGCGCCAGGCTCCTCCCAAAAAGTTAAAGTTAGTAGCTACAAATACTGTAGCTGCTGACTTTTAGTATAAGGACACTTACCTGCCCCTGGATCCAGAGATGTCCTCACCCGAGCTGATGTAAGGGAAAGCGGCAGTGAAGCCTTCCGGCTTCACAGCCGGTTTCCTACTGCACATGCGCAAGTCAGGATGTGCTTTGTGAATGGTCCCGCAGTATTCTGGGACCTTTGTGTGCTCCAGAAATCTGCAAGGGGGGGGGGGGAGGTGGAGGTGCCGAATTTCTTCGTAGATCACCACAACGACCTGACCTAAAAGTGGGAGTGGGTACCTGTCAAAACCAAATACTCAATCCCCCTCCCCACCAAAAAAGTGTCTTTTGGGTGGTGCTCCGCTTTAAGGACAGAATTATGAAATTCTTACTCAAACACTCACAACTACTAAGGAACAGTTTGTCAAAAAAAATGTCTTTTTCTTCTGATACTTATACATTTTTACAAGGGTCAGGCACCTGTTACATTAGGTATGCAGATTAGAGTCAGCCAAACCAACCATAAGCCAATTTGTCTCTGATCTGTACACCTGACATCAAATGCCCCCTCCCTGTTGTCAGATTGGACAGAAAAAGGGTCTTAGAAAGATAACATTACACCCATCACAAGATGAGCTTCACGAGTTCTGGATCAAATCTGTGATGTACCTTACTCCTTGTCTCCTCGGGCATAACGTAACGGTCATGTGTTTCCATGTGCTGCTTCTTTTCGGCTTTTTTGTATTCCTTCGCCAGATCCATCACTTTGCGCTTATACTCCAAATTTTTTTTCTCAGGCGCGGTCAGCCCAGGCCCAAACAAATATTCTTCATCTGCTATCTCAGCCTCCAGGTCCTCCAGCTTGTCCTTTTCTCTCTTTACCAAATAGTCCCGCCGAGACTTCTTCCTTAGTTCTGGTACCTTTATCAACACAAACATGTAAAAATCTTTAACCATTTGACCTCCGGAAGATTTACCCCCCTTCATGACTAGGCCATTTTTTGTGACGCTGTACCCACTGAACTTATGTATTTTTCTCCCCACAAATAGAGCTTTCTTTTGGTGGTATTTGATCACCATTAAGTTTTTTTTATTTTTACGCTTTAAACAAAAAAAAAAAAAAACAAAAAACAAAAAAAAAAAAAAAAAAAAAAAAAAAAAAAGGCCGACAATTTTGAAAAAAAAAGAATTTATAAAGAATTACTTTACCTTCTGCTATAAAACATATCCAATAAAAAAAATCTAATTTCTTCATAAACTTAGGGCAATATGTATTCTGCATATTTTTGGTTAAAAAAAAAAATCCAAATAAACGTATATTGATTGGTTTGCGCATTTTGTGTATGGCGTGTGGTGCTTTTACTAAGGCATGTGATGGATTTTCTTTCCCTGCTTTGCAAGCAAGAAAAATCCATCACATCCCCTCTGACAGGATGGAGCTCTGCCTTGTTTACATATTCAGAGCTCCATCCAGCCTCTCTCCTTAAAGATCTGCTTCTGCTGTGATGCGTGTGCCACCTACCAGGAAGTGCAGAATCATGTATGTATATATAATATATATTTCTATATATATATATATATATATATATATATATATATATATATATATATACATATATACATATATACACACACACGCGTGATTCTGCACAGAACGGCCACCCTGTAGCAGTAAATCTGCTATGGGACAGTTGTTAAGTGGATAAAAGCCTTACTGAAAACACTTAAAAGAATGAGCATTAATCACAATAGACACTGCTGGCCCCAATCCTATGGGCAAAACCTCCATCTCCATCTTATGGACAAAACTTTCAAAAATGCCCACGTAAGAGTTAATTTGGAACTCTTTAAAACTATAGCTCACTAAATGGTAGCTTAACCTTTCTGTCCTAGACAACATTGACTGAACATCCACCTATGCAGGAACAATGTTGCCACCCTAGGATCTGTTTACTGAGCACTGCACCCAAGCACTGTATAGCACAGGGACCTGTAGTCCAGGAGGGGCTGGACATCTAACTATTAAGAGACTTGCACTAGCAGCTAAATGTCAGGATGCAGCTGTCGAGAGCATAGGAGCCTTGCAAACAGCTAGATAGACTTACTAGTCATATAGTCATGTTTTTAAAAAGAAACACAAAAAAAAAAATTCTTATGCTTACCTGCTCTGTGCAGTGGTTTTGCATAGAGCAGCCCAGATCCTCCTCTTCTAGGGTCCCCTGCCAGCGCTTCTGGCCCCTCCCTCCTGCCAAGTGCTACTTGCTCTGGGGCCACCCAAGCAGGCTTACACATGAGCTGCGGCTTTGTGTCTATTCGCACACAGAGCCGTGGTTCAGCCCCACCCCCAACTTCTACTGATTGGCTCACTGACCTTGATTGCCAGAGGTGGGAGCCAATGGCTCCCTGCTGCTGACTCAGCTAATGAATAAAAGCCCCCAAAGAGCCAAGGCCCTCATGTACAAGTATTGGAGGGGCTTCTGCACACAGGTTTCTACCTTCATGCATAGAATGACCACTTTAAACCCCAGGCAAAAAAATGTTAAACGCTATGACATAAAATGAATAAGGTTTACCATTTGTTTTCGATCTTCTTCTGCCATCTTCAGTCTCTTCTGTGCTTCTTCATATGCCTACAATGTAATTGTACAGAACACAAATTAAAATAGTAGTTCTAGAAATACAATGAAGGAATGACAGTCCTATCCGTAATAAAATGTAACTGGTATGGATATTTTTAGCAAGTAGACTACTCCCCCACAGTGCCTTCTCCCTATAGCCAGCTTCATGTTTCAGACCACCTTACCTTCTTATCTGACCTCTCCACAATATTCCTAGTTTTTTCCTTATCTCTCTTCTTTACTCTTTCTGCAAAAGCGTCTCTTTCCTCCAGATCTTTTAGCCGTTCAATCTCTTCTTGGTCTTCTTCATCTGAGATTATCTGAGGAGATGAAGCTTTTTCTTTTCTGGAAGTCATTGAAAGATGGACAAATCAGTACGAAGAGCAGAACCTATTCGGTCCTGTATGACATTCTTCAGCCCATGAGCTGAGAAGTGTCACTAGAGAGTGGAATCTCTCAGTGCCATATGGCCGCGCCAGGCTTTAAACCTAAACACTGCACTGATGGCTTTAATCTACCCATATTTTGTAAACTGTGACTTCTAAAGACCAAACCTCTGGTGTACAAGCACACATTGTGTTGAAACATGTCTCAAGAACTGCAAATTGGAAGAATAGTCTGTATTCATAATAATGTTGGCCTCATACACTATATTGCCAAAAGTATTAGGATGTCTTCCTTTTCACGCACATGAACTTTAATGGCATCCCAATCTTAGTCTGTAGGGTTCAATATTGAGTTGGCCCACCCTTTGCAGCTATACCAGCTTCAACTCTTCTGGGAAGGCTGTCCACAAGGTTTAGTAGTGTTTCTATGGGAATGTGTCACTATTCTTCCAGAAGCGCATTTGTGAGGTCAGGCACTGATGTTGGAAGAGAAGGCCTTGCTTGCAGTCTCCTCTCTAATGCACCCCAAAGGTGTTCTATCGGGTTGAGGTCAGGTGCAGGCCAGTCAAGTTCCTCCACCCCAAACCCACTCATCCGTGTCTTTATGGACCTTGCTTTGCACACTGGTCCAAGCCATTTGGTGGAAGGGGGATTATGGCGTGGGGTTGTTTTTCAGGGGTTGGGCTTGGCCCCTTAGGTCCAGTGAAAGGAAATCTGAAGGCGTCCGCACACCAAGACATTTTTAACAATTTCATGCTCCTAACTTTGTGGGAACAGGTGGTCTCTTCCTGTTCCAACATGACAGAGTACAAAGCAACGTCCATAAAGACATGGATGAGCGAGTTTGGGGAGGAGAAACGTGACTTGCCTGCACAGAGTCCTGACCTCAACCTGATAGAACATCTTTGGGATGAATTAGAGCAAAGACTGCGAGCCAGACCTTCTCATCCAACATCAGCGCCTGACCTCATAAATGCGCTTCTGGAAGAATGGTTAAACACTCCCATAGACACACCCCTAAACCTTGTGGGCAGCCTTCCCAGAAAGAGTTGAAGATGTTATAGCTGCAAAGGGTGGGCCAACTCAATATTAATCCCTAAGGACTAAGACTGGGATGCCAATGCCAGTAGAGTTCATCTGCATGTAAAGGCAGGCTTCCCAATATTTTTGGCAACATAGTGTATGTGCAGTTAGGGAAACTCAGACTAGTCCAAGTAAACACCATCTATTGCATATGCTAAAGATATAGCCTTCCATTTGGGTGGGGTTGATGCTTGTCAAACACAGGCTGGCCCTAAAGTTTGTCTGTAATCAGACCAAAAGGGAAAGTACACCTCTGGCATATCCTAATAATCACCACCAGCTGTCTCCACTGAGTCACCATTCTACTGAGCACAATGAAACCCCCAAAAACTTCTGGTCCTCTACCATGCAAATTTCACCAACTTACCAATATAGTAGGGTACAGGAAAAGGCGAGTTTAAATTTTGATCAAAAGGTGGGAATTTGTATTTTAGAGTTTCCTGGGTCTCACAGTTCTCAGGTGCACATTAAGAAATCAGAACGAAAGTAAAAAGAACCTGAAAATGTTTGCTGTGCCATAACAATGGCATTTTAGCAACATTATCTATGTATATAGGTGTATAAAGCTACTTCAAGATTTCATTTGAGCTGTAGAATGTGCATATAAATTCAAACAGAAGTTGAAATATTTTTAAATGTGCAACTTCCATTTAAATAATATACAGTTGTGCTCAAAAGTTTGCATACCCTGGCAGAAATCGTGAAAATTTTGGCATTGATATTGAGAAAAATGACTGATCATGTCTTAAAACTGTCTTTTATTTAAGGATAGTAATATATGAAGTGATGTTTTATCACATATTTGGTTTGGCTCCTTTTTAAATCATGAAAAAACACCCAAATGGCCCAGGGGAAATGTTTTCATACCCTGGAATGTTTGCCCATGGTACAGACAAACAAGGTGACACACATGGGTTAAAATGGCAATTAAAAAGGTTAAGTTCCCACATCTGTGGCTTTTTAAATTGCAGTCAGTGCATATATTATATATATATATAATTAAATAAAAAGTTCATGAGTTTGTTAGCGTTCACATGAATGCATGGAGCAGGCTAGATACTGAGCCATGGGGAGCAGAAAATAACTGTCAAAAGACATGCGTAACAAGGTCATGGAACTTTATAAAGATGGAGAAAGGATAACCTTAAATATATGCCAGTGAGTGCTGATCAATCACTTATTTAGAAGTGTAAAAGTCAGGGATCTCTTGATACCAAGCCAAGGTCAGGCAGATCAAAATATTTCAGCTAAAACTGCCAGAAGAATTGTTCAGGATGCAAAGAAAAACCCACAGCTAACCTTAGGAGAAATACGGGCAGCCCTGGAAAAAGACGGTGTGGTTGTTTTTAACCCCTTCCCGCCTACCCAAGTCTTGCTGAAGAAGCCCAGCAGAGGGCGTAACGCATACAGGTGAATGAGCCGTTACTTTTGGATGTCCTTTGTTTGTATCAGCAACATGTGCTGATGACAAGCATGGTTTTTTTTTACACTTTTGTAAGTATTTTTAATCTGTATGTGTTATGTTGTTTACAATAATTAGAAGCAGAGAGCACTATTGTTTTCTTTTATAATTTTTATGGCCGCATATGGCTGATTGAGACCCTAAGGCTCTGTTCACATCTAGGCGTTTTGGGGCGTTTTTGGGGAGTTTTTCTGCTCTAGAATCAGCTCTCAAAACGCCCAACAAGACAAATCCTATTCATTTCAATGGCCCCTGTTCACATCTGAGCGTTTTGACGCTGTAAGCAAAACGCCCAACGCTCAAAAAAGTACATGAGCTTCTTTTTGGGCAGATTACAGGCATTTTCCATTGGTTTCTATTCAATCTAAAAGCGCCTACACAAAAAACGCCTGTAAAAACGCCTGTAAATCGCGGTAAAATCGCGGTAAAATCGCTGTAAAATCGCGCGAAAACGCTACGCTCAGGTGTGAATGTAGCCTAAGAGGAGGTGAGCGAAGCTTGCAAACACCTGGAGGAGCACCCCGATGGCATCCTGTGGGACAATTTTATAGTGCATGTGACTCTGTAGTGGGGTCATAATTTGGAGGTGAGCAGGCAATTTAGCCAGAGGTGGTAGCCACCGAATTCACTGGATCACAATATTTTTGGGTTTTCTCATTTGATGTTCTTTCAAATTGCACTTCTATTGATTTCACTACACCGAATATGGTATATGTTTATTTGTTTTGAGAGTTAAAGGTGGGCACACTAACAGGTGAGGGCAACAATAATTTCTTAGCCTTAGTGAGGTAACTTTTTGAAATAGAATTCTGGCATTTAATCTAATATTGCGCTGATTATACACTGGCTTATATTGAACAAAAATGAACTGCATGGTTGAGTTGCCAGAAAGAAGCCTTTACTGGGGCCAATGCCACAAAAAAAGCCAGATGAGGCGTGTCAAGGTGTCAGGCATATTTCAACCGGGCTTTTTTGTGGCATTGAAGCAGTAAAAGCTTCTTTCTGGCAACTCAACCATGCAACCATCATTATGATTTAAAAAGGAGCCAAACAACTATGTGATAATAAATGGCTTCAAGAAATGACCATCCTTAAATAAAAGACAGTTTTTTTGGCAAGATCAGCTATACATTTAATATCAATGCCAAAATGTCACAATTTCTGCCAGGGTATGCAAACTTTTGAGCACAACTGTATAATAATCATGCAGTAAGTTTTTTGTGCTGACACTTCCCGTAATAGGGTGACAACACTATCTCTGTATCCATTTTGCATTCATGTGTGGTCACCCTGCATCACACTCCTCCATTGGAGACTACCAGCTGCCTTGCCAACCCACACATCACAGGTATGGCAAACTGTTGTCAGAAGATCAGCAGTGTTTACCTAAAACAACTTAGGACAAAAAAAAAAAAGTGACAACTGTATAAGGCTACATTCACACCAACGATTAAAGGCAGTGCAACTTGTAGCACTTTGTGTGAGTCCAGCAGCAACCACCACCGGTAATCCCTGGCTATGCTGAGAGCTATGAATAGCTGTGGCACCTAGCCGTGCAGAGTCGCAGCAGGAACAGAAGATTCCTGCTGCTACAGTCCGCAACGGACTAAATCGCAGATCTAAATGAAGCCTAAATGTGTCATAACTCTATTGGTGGGTTTACTGCTACAATCAGATCTGGCTACTACTGGAATACTTATCGCTGCATTCTATTATTCTGTATTCTTTTACAGAACTACCTTTTTCCTTTCTGCAGGAAATGTTTCCAAATATCTCATATCTTCTTTTCAGAAAACAAAATCTACATTTAAAGTGGTTGTAAACCGTAACATCCAGCCAGTGAAGTGACTGACATCAGGTGAACCACAGTGATGAAAAAACTCCTTCTACATAAGCTGTACCTTTTTATCTGCCTCACTCTCGAACAGCCATTCAAGCCCCTTTCACACTTGTGAGACTTGTCATGCGATTTGGGACTGCAAACATCGCATGACAAGTCGTTCATTATTTCTAATGAGCCCCATTCATATCTGTGCGACTTGAAGTCGCACCGACTTCAACGTAGTCCCTGCACTACTTTTGGGATGATTTTGGTGCGTTGAGGAAAAGACATTATAAGCCCAGTCAAAATCGCATCAAAATTTGTGGCAAAAATCGCTGTACAATCGTGCGACTTTGAAGTCGCACAAGTGTGAAAGGGGCCTCAAAGTCCAGAATTTACACAGCATTTCTGAACTTCAGGAGATGGGAGGCGGGGAGCTGAAGTTACACTTTGCAGATCTCAGTGAGGAGAGCTGAGAACTGAAAAGAGGAAAGGGACACACCCCATGTCACACAGCACACAGGATAAGATCTGAGGCTGTCAATCACAGGCTGCTTGATAGAATTCCTTCCGCTGTCACTTTTTTACCTCTGTGTCAGGAAAATATGTCAGAAGTGATAAGGCAGCAGACTGATATGTCACTTAGTGCTCTGGATTGAGACAAGTTTTATTATTATTATACAGGATTTATATAGCACTGACAGTTTATGCAGCTCTTTGCAACATAAGGGCAGATGGTACAATTACAATATAGTTTAATACAGTAGAAATTAGAGAGCCCTGCTCAATAGACCTTACAATGTAAAGGGGAGGGTGAAGAGATACAAAAAGGTAATAACTGTAGGGGATGGGTTGATGGAGAAAATAAAAATACAGTAGTTACTAAAAAGATACATTTTCAGGGATCGTCTGAAAGTGGACAGAATAGAAGATGGTCAGACAGATTGGGGTAGGACGTTCCAGAGGATGGGAGAGGCTCTGGAGAAGTCCTGGATGTGCGCATGGGAGGAGGTGACAAGGGTGCTAGAGGGCTGAACATCTTGGGAGGAAGGAAGAGAACAATCTGGTTGGTATTTTGAGACTAGGTTGGTGATGTAGCTGAGGTCCGAGTTCAGGATGGTTTGTAAGAAGTTGTTAGTATTTTTAATTTAATTTGCTGGGTGAGCGGAAGCCAGTGGATGAATTGGCAGATAGGGGTAGCAGACGCTGAGCGGTTTTTAAGGTGAATGAGTGACAGCTGCATTGATGATGGACTGAATATAGCCTATGTAAAGGTAAACCAATGAGGAGCGAGTTGCAGTAGTCAAGGCAAGAGATGACCAGGGAGTGAATTAGAAGCTTTGTGGTGTCATTGGTTAGGAAGGGGCTTATTTTGGAGATGTTGCAGAGGTTAAGGCTACAAGCTTTGGACAGTGAATGAATGTGGGGCTGAAAGGATAGCTCAGAGTCCAGGATTACACCTAGAACCTTGGCATGAGGGGACGAATTGATAGTTAAGCCATTGATTTTGACGGAGGCGTCAGGGGAAGGCGCAGGTGGGGGGGGGGGGGGAGTTTGAGCTCAGTTTTGGATAGATTGAGTTTGAGGAAGTGGTGTGACATCCAGACTGATATGTCTGTTAGTAAAGGTGAGGAGACTGAAGAAGTGAGCTGAGGGGTAGAGATAGATTTGGGCATCATCAGCATAGAAATGGTATTGAAAGCCATGGAAGGCAAACAACTGACCCAGGGAGAAGGTGTAGATTAAGAATAAGAGAGGCCCAAGAACAGAACCTTGGCAAACCCCCTCCCCCGACAGAGAAAGGATGAGGAAAAGAGGAAGTATATTTGTAAGTGACACTGAAGGTGCAGTGGAATAGGTAGGTTAAAAACCAGTATAGCGTACAGTCACAGGAGTGGATCACCATGTCAAAGGCAGCAGAGAGGTCAAGGAGTAGGAGTACAGAATAGTGTCCATTGGTTTTAGCCGGTAGTAGATCGATTGTGAGTTTAAAGGAGAGCAGTTTCTGTGGAGTGTTGAGGGCAAAATCCTGAATGAAGGGGATTAAGAAGTTTGTTCTCAGTCAGATGGTCGCTCAGTCAGTTGTAGACCAGACATTCAAGGAGTCAGAACGGAAAGGGGGAGTAAGGAGCTGGGATGTAGGTTGTTAAGATTGGTGGGGTCCAGTGAGGGCTTTTTAAAGATGGGGGTGACTAGTGCATGTTTTAGAGAGTTGGGGGGGGAAGATGCCAGAAAAGAGAGAGACATTGAAGATGTAAGTTAGGAGAGATTGTACAATAGGGCCAGAGGGTGACTGTAGCATTTGCGAGAGCACAGGATCCAGGGAGCAGGCAGTTAGGTGGGTTTTAGAAAATAATTTTAGCAACCTCGTCTGAAATAGCAGGGTTGAATATGGGAAGTAATGATTGTACCTGTGGACATGGGGTGTTAAGTGGAGGAGGTATCTGCGCATTGGAGATCTCCTCACAAATTGAAACAATCTTATTTTTGAAGTCCACACAAGTACACACTATAGAGGAATATGTTTTGTTCATAACACTTAAACACAAAAAAGATGAAAACAGGTATTTCATTTAAAAAGAAAATAGCATTTAATGAATTATGATACATAGTAGTTTAGCAAACTAAATCTTAGCCACTTAGATTTTACATCTAATTGCCAGACAAGACATCATTAATGTCTATTTGAACAAAACAAGCATTGCACACTTGCCACATAACTCTATTTTCACATATGGCATGACGATTGGGAATAGATTCTTTGATAGTCTACAGTTTTTACTGAATATAACATAACCGATACACAAGTCACAGAACAGATGTACTCACTGTGCGTGGTCACTCTCACTGTCAGAGGACTCTTCTTTCCTCCTCTTCCTCAGATGTTTCTTCTTTTTTTTCTTGTCATATTTGTTCTCTTCCTTTGCCTCGTCCTCATCGCTATCCTCCAGAAGGGTGTAGGATTGGTTTTTCTGTTGCATGGCCAGGGCCTCTCGTTCTGCTGCCCGAGCTGGGCGTTCAACTGGCACTTTACGGGGAAGCTGTGCAGAAGAGACAACAAATCAGGATCATTATTAAATAAGACAGAGTGATCTCTATGTGGTATCCATCAGTACGTAACTGACAATGTTGCTGTAGAGGTGTACTGTATGTATTGAAAAGGTACAAAAATGAATTCAGTGGAACCAGTAGGCATCTATGATGAGGAAGTATGAGCAGCCAGGGTAAATGATTACTAGAGAAACTTCACAGCAGGCCACGTAAGCCGATGCACCAAAAACTCTTACCAACAAAGACAGAAAAAAAAAATGGGATTTTTGACTTACCGTAGAAACCATTTCTCTGATGTTCATTGACGGACCCTATGTGGGTTATACTGCCCCCTACAGGAGTAGGACACTAAGCAGAAAATAACTTGACTACGCCTATGGGGCAGTTCCAGGAGGTATACTCCCACTCTCTGCTATAGGTATTCAGTTTTGTTACAAGCAGTGTCAGAAGAAAAAACCCAACTCCATAGAGGGATGGGTGCTATGTCCATCAAAGAAATGGATTTTATGGTAAGTTAAAAAACCCATTTTCTCTTTCGTTCATTGAGGGACACAGCTCCCCATCTTCTTGACAAAACCAGAGCAGACTTCTGAAGATTCAGAATCCAACCAAACTCCTGCAGAGTTCACAGAGTAACCTCCAAGTCATCCAGAAGAGCAGTCGGAGACTCCTGCTCGCAAAAGCAGATCTTCCAAGTACCCCAGTACCGCAATCCCCCCGCTGACGCAACAATGCTAGCTCCGGGGCGAAGGCTTTTGTAAGGAACTGAGGAGCTGAGACGAGACCAAAAGGGTAACACCACAAACTGATAATGCTCCTTGCCCAAGGCAAAGCAGAAAAAGCGCTGGTGTCCGACATATTGGGAAGTGAAGGTTGGCGTCCTTGATGTCAATGGAAGCAAGGAAATCCCCCTGATGTAGGGACATCACTACCATGCGAATGGACTCCATTCTGAACTTCTGTACCCGCACAAAGCAGTTTAGCGCCTTGAGGTCCAGTATTAGACGTACCTTGCCTTCCTTCCTGGGAACTGTAAACAGGTTTGAGTAAAAAGCTTTAATCCGAATGTGAACAATCAACCCTTGCAGTAACAAGTCTCGCACTGCCCCAAAGAGATCCCCTAAACGATCTAGGGACAAGCGCAGATTGGAAGGGAAGAATCCTTCCGGAGGATAAGATCTAAACTCAATCTTGTAGCCGGAGCGAATGACTTTGTGGACCGACTTTTCCTGTGTCAGGGAGGTCCACAGATCCGGAAACCAGCGAAGACATCCCCCCACCACAGACACGGGTGAGGGCGCCCCTTCATGCAGAAGAAATCTTGTCCACAGTTCTGGCAGAACTCGCTCATGACTTGCCAGACCAGGTACTTTTAGAATCCCCGGCGGAGGCCCTGAAGGGCTTAGAACCCTTGTCTTAAAATCCCGAGGGACGAAAATGCCGCTTGTGAGCTGAAAAAAAAAAAGGCCCCCCGTCTGCAATGGGGCTCCTTACCCTTGGAAGCCTGTGGAAGAAGAGTATTCTTTCCCCCTGTAAGGCCTTTGATGATAATCCAAGAAAGCAAAACAAATTCACCAAACAGACGATCCCCCACAAATGGAAGATCGGAGAAGGCCTTTGTAGAAGCCTGGTCCGCAGACCAGCATTTCAGCCAGATATTATGCTGCAGGACCTCTGCTGAGACAGGCAGTCTCACTAGGCCCAGCCCCCTCCCAAAGTTCAATTGTTTGGTCGCCGGCAGGGCGCTCCCCACCCCCCCCCCCACATCGCCAGCTCAACACCCCAGACCGACCTAAAACGGTATGTCAACCCCCATGGGGGGGGGGCAGATGGGGGGGTGACCAAGGCCTGCAGAAGACCACCGAGAAGGGTGGGAACTAGGTCCTTACTCCTGACTAGGCAGAAAATAAAAAACTGAGTACCTAAACCAGAGAGTATAACCCCTGGGACTGCCCCATAGGCGTAGTCAAGTTATATTCTGCCTAGTGTCCTACTCCTGTAGGGGGTAGTATAACCCACATTTTAAAGAAGATGAGGAGCTGAACCTCCCTATAAAGTACAATTGCTGACTAGTCACATGGAATCATCAGATGTCATTTCCTAACTTAATTTAACATATGCCTCATCCATCCACATAAAGCTATTTTTTTTTCAAAGAGACACTATAAAGGCAAGGTAAGGGGACAGTGTCTCTGGAAAGGACTCACCTCTGATCGCCATAAACTCACCTAACCTGCTCCCTTGCAGCTTCTTGCTCCTATTAAGCCAGCAGGTATACTTCTGCATATGGAAGAGAATGTGACCTGCTCCCTCGTGATGGTGCCAAGGCCTTGCAGCTAATCACTGGGCCCAAGCACTGTTAAATCACTGATGCCTAGGGACTCACAACACAGCTGATCACAGCAGGAGCAAAAAAGTGTGTGTAAGGGGATCAGGAGATGCCTTTTCCAGAGACACTTGAATAGTTAGGGTGACGTGTGCCTTTAAAACAAAACTATACCTAAAACATTAAAAACTGTGAGCAGGCACATCTAGGTCTCTTCTGCTATAAGACACACTTACCTGCCTATTCACAGCACAACTCGCAGCTCAGCATGAATTCCCGCCACACTGTAGCTGTGCCAGAATGACTAAACTAATAGGGTTTAACCGCCTCCCGCCCGCCATATAGTAATATGACAGAGGAGTGGGCAGCTATCGTTTTCGGCCGATGTCATATGACATCGGCCCATTCTGGCGAAGCATGCATGCGATTGGGAGCGGCGGGGATGTCGGTGCCAGCGTGACCCCATTACACAGCCTGTCACCGTCAGTGGTAAACAGCCAATGACCACGGCTGTTTACCACGTGATCGGCCGTGATCGTGATCAATTCATGGCCGATCACATATGTAAATACAGACCGGTAACTGGGCTGTTACCTACTCATCTCTCCTCACACACCGTTTCCAGTGTGAGGAGAGAAGAGCCGGGATCAGTGAGTTACCGACCTGTGTTCTGTCAGTGTACTGCACAAGCACTTGAATAAAGAGAACCAATCACATCTCCCCATCAACAGTGTAGTGTCCTCATCAGTAACCGCCAGTGGTGCACCAGTCGCCCATCAACGACCGCCAGCGGTGCACCAGTCGCACATCACCTATCAGTACCATCACCAGAATACCCGTCACGCAGCCACCCATCACCAGAGTATGTGTCACACAGCCACGTATCACCAAAGTACCCGTCACACAGCCCATCACCAGAGTACCCGCTACAAACCAGTGTCTATGGCAATGTTTGACCATTCTTCCAGAAGCTTTGTGAGGTCAGGCACTGATGCTAGACAAGAAGGCCTGGCTCACGATCTTCGCTCTAATTCATCCCAAAGGTGTTCTATCCATTTGAGGTCAGGATTTTGTGCAGGCCAGTCAAGTTTCTCTACCCCAAACATGCTTATCCAGGTCTTTATAGACCTTGCTTTTGTTCAATGGTCCAAATCTATTGGTGGAGGGAGGGGATTATGGTGTGGAGTTGTTTTTCAGGGGTTGGGCTTGGCCCCTATAATTCCAGTGAAGGGAACTCTTAAGGCGTCAGCATACCAAGACATTTTGGACAGTTTCATGATCCCAACTTTGTAAGAACAGTTTGGGGATGGCCCCTTCCTGTTCCAACATAACTGCACACTACTGCACAAACAAGGTCCATAAAAACATGGATAAGAGTTTGGAGTGGAGGAACTTAACTGGTCTAATAGGAGACAAATTAATACCTTTGATTGTTTTCTCACTCTACAGTTGACGAAAAGCAGAGCGCTCTCTTACCTTCAACCAGAGTTCCTCCGCAAAGCTTCGCACTTTATCAGTGACATCGATTGCTCCTGTGCTGGTTAGACGGCTTAGGAAATCTACAGAGCTTGAACTCCGTCGAGCAGTGCCAACAAGGAACTGGGCCACATGACGATCACTCATACCCAGAACTTCATGGAGCTGATCTCTCACCCAGGTTTCAACCACATCCATTTTTAGATTCTTAGTCAATGGCAGGTTAGAGTAAATCTTGTAAGCCCAACTGGAGGGGCTGAGCTTCAGCAAGAGGAGGCAGGGCCAGCTGTAAGAAAGAAAGACAGAAGAGTCAGATAAAAATCAGACACATATCAGTCTTGCCTGATTGTCTTTGCCATAACTAAAAGTACCCAACTTTGCCCAAGAGTCCCGATGAAAAACAAAAGATATGCCTTATGTAGTTCTAACTACAAGTTTAAAGGGATTGTAAAAGGATTTCTTTTTTTTTAAACCGCAAACATGGTATACTTCCTCCTCCTCCAGGTTCCCCCGGTGACATTCCTGGCTCCTCCCCCTTCTGAGTGCTCCCATAGTAAGCCACTTGCCATGGGGGCAGTCATGCAGGTTTGATCCTGAGCTGTGCTCTGTGTGTCCATTGACACACACAGCATGGCTCGCCCTGTCCCCCGCTCTCTACTCACAGGCTGTGACTGACAGCAGCAGGAGTCAATGGTTTCCGCTGCTTCCTTCATGGCCAGTGAGGAGAGAGAGAGCCACTGCTCTTGGGCACATTGCTGATCATCAGTGCCCTGATTATCAGTGCAGCCCCAACAGTGCCCAGCAGTGATGCCAGTCAGTGCTGCCTTTTAGTGCCCATCAGTGCCTGCTCATTAGTGTCACCCATCTGTGCCATATATTAGTGCCTTCTCATCAGTGCACCCTATCAGTGAAGGAGAAAAAATTACTTATTTTCAAAATTTTTCAAACAAAACTAAGAAAAGCTTTTTTTTTTTTTTCCAAAATTTTCTGTCTTTTTTTTTTTAGTAAAAATTAAAAACACAGGGGTGAATAAATTCCACCAAAAGAAAGCTCTATCTGTCTCAAAAAAAAAATTCTAAAATGTGATATTCCTATTAAGATATTAGAATCTAAATTTAAAAAGCTTAATGTCACTAAGTTGGGGGATTACGGTCTATTACTCATATCACAACTCTACAGAAATTGTAGGCTTAAAGAAAAAGAAGAAATTATCCAGGAATTCTCCCTTCCTCATGACCTGTAACTCACCATCTCTAAAATAATTTTCACTCTAGCCAAACATCCACTATCAGAACTATTAACCAATTCCCAAACATGGAATTTCATCTCCTCGGTACCGCCCCCAACTAAAGGTATATCCCTCTTTTACTCCTGTCTTACATCTGATTCCCTCGAAACTAAATCGCCACATATGCTGAAATGGGAGAAAACGCTTAATCACTCTTTCACCTTAAAGCAATGGCAAATAGCGATCAACTCGACCCACAAACTATCACATTGTACAAACCATTGGGAATGCCCTTCCCTCACAAGCTTTTGGAAAGCCATTTTCCAATGTATGGCATCCATCACTGGTATCTTAACTCCTCCCAAACCAGAATTAGCATTGTTGAATCTAAACATTGAACTATACCCATTGACATATAGACAAATGATTGTACATCTCCTTTCGGCTGCCAGAACTTTAATACTACGTAAGTGGAAAACCACCGACACCCCAAATCTTTCTGAGGTAATTACCCTAGTTAATGAAAACTATAAACTAGAAAAAGCTTTATCCTTCAACGCTTTAACCCATCACAAATTTCAAAAAGCTTGGTCGGAGTGGCCCTATATAACACCTGATACTAGAAGCTTATAATGTAACCTTTTATTAAACTTAGTTCTACTCATCCTAATCCGGAGGATGATGGGGGGTGTCGACAACTCGTGGCTTGGTGACATTGTTCCCCTAGGGCAGTGATGGCGAACCTTGGCACCCCAGATGTTTTGGAACTACATTTCCCATGATGCTCATGCACTTTGAAGTGTAGTTGAGCATCATGGGAAATATAGTTCCTAAACATCTGGGGTGCCAAGGTTCGCCATCACTGCCCTAGGGGTTCTGAGACGGGGTGGTTCGACGCCTCTTCTCCTCCCTTCATCAGAATAAACTATGTTAACCTTTACATGCATGATGTCAAAGCACTCTTGTACGAAGCTTATAACACTGTAACATCCACTATTGGATAATGTTCTACCTCGTTGTTGTTATTTTCTTATATCACATTCTATTGATGTGATTTTCTATTTTTCATCTGTATTTGAAATTCAATAAAAATTGATTGCAAAAAAAAAAAAAAAAAAATTCTAAAATGTTAATTTAGACACAATGTTGCATGACCGCGCAATTGTCATTCAAAGTGTGACAGCTTTAAAAGCTGAAAATTGGCCTGGGCAGGGAGAGAATGAACGTGCCCAGTATTGAAGTGGTCAGAGAGACCCCATCACTTTGCCCTGATTGAATATTGTAACAGGGTCTCTTTAAAGAAAACGTGTTCTAAAAGATATATAAAAGTTGCCATTACTGACTTCACACGGAGAAAGTAATTGCTGATTCAAGTCATGCTGGTTCTCTTACTTCAGTCCTTTGAACCATAAACCCAGGACAAGAATGTGGATAAGGACTTCTGATTTTACTCTGACTTTCTTAATATGCAGATTGTTCAGTGTAAACAATAAAAACCCTCTATATTACATAAGTAGCACTTACTAGTTACACTGATTGTTGCCACGTGCACAGAATACAGAGTAAAGGGTCAGTGTACTCATAACAAAAAGGACTTCTATATCCAATAGCAAAAGAAATATACATGCATGCAAAAGTTCATACATTTTTAACCACTTGCCTACTGGGCACCTTCACCCCCTTCCTGACCAGGCCAATTTTCAGCTTTCAACACTGTCGCACTTTGAATGACAATTACTCAGTCATGCAACATTGTGAAAAAAGTGCAAGGTTGTTGGTGTCGGCGCTACCACATATAAAAATATTGAGGATAAAAAATGTGTATGATGTGCGTATTAGGGAAAATAAAATATATATAAAACCATACGTCTTAAGAAAGTGAATACAGTGCGTTTAGTAGAACCATATAGTGTTGCCACTTAAATGCAAAGTGCTTAGTGCTGATATCCATAAAAAACATCAATAAAGTGCATAAAATGTGCTTAGTAAAAGCCAGGGTGGTGGAGCACACCACTAATCTTAGCTCCTTGCAAACGAAGATATGTGCCCTAGAATATAAAGCCGAGGATGCAAAAAATGGCAACTGGAGGAATAACCTCCGAATCGCAGGCCCGGCAGAAGATGTAGAAGGCCCCCAACCCGACATTATTTGTGAAGAACCTGCTGCGCATTTTACTGCCTGCAGCCCAATTCTCTCTTTTCTACATGGTGGAGAAGGCCCACCTTATACCACCCAAGCGCGGACCCCCTGGGGCGTCACCCCGCACCTTCATACTAAAATTCTTACATTTTTGGGACAGAGATGAAGTTCTCAGGGCGGCTAGAGTGCAAGGAGATCTAGCACAACAGAATACTAAACTACTCATCTTTCCTGATTATTTTGTGGTGACGCAGAAACGGAGATCGTTTGACCAGACTAAAGCAGCCCTGCGCACCTGTGGTATTCGCTACAGTATTCTGTCTCGTCTGCGGGTTCAGGATGGGGAAACAACCCAGGTCTTCACCTCTCCCTGTGAAGCTCTGCCTGGCTAGAATCATTACCTCCAAAATAGCTGAAGGAAGGGTTTGTGCTCTGGATTGCAACCCTTTGTTATTAGCTGTTGCTAGACACGGATTCCTCTGTTTCTAGATGCCTTTCCTAAATTAGTGTGATCAAAAGTGCAATACCTATAGACACTAAGTTTTACAACTCCATGCACCTGTTGTGCCTGTTCACATGCTGTAACATACCCAAGTGATGTACCCCTGGCTTGCCCAGGTGATTACCGCAACTTTAAAACGTTGCCTAATCGGTTGAGGATCCCAATGCTACAGCCTCATCTTCTAATACAGCCGTTATCTTCTCCTTTAACTGCTTGCCTGTTTATTCCTGCTCTGGAAGTTAGACATTGGCAGACTCTAGTGGCATTACTGCAGAATGTTTTACCTCCTTCATACTGTGAGATGATGCAGATTTCCCTTCTGTGCTCTTCCAGGGCCTGTACAACTACTGCTGATGACACTGAGGAGGATTTTTAATCTTTACAATTTTTCCTTTTCATAGGAGAGCCCCCCTTTTTATTATTGAGTTAGTATGATGCGGCTCCAGTTTATCCACTGTACCTGCATATTTTAGCTACAGGACTACATCCATTGGTCTACGCCTCCATTCATTGGGTGTTTAACTGTTTTGGGATATGAGCATTCCTCTGTTGGGGTTGGGAATGCGGGGTGGGGGGGGGTTATTCTTCTGCTACTGCTTTTTGTTTTTGTGGGGAGGGGGTTGTTCACTTTGTTTTTTAGATTAAAAAAGGTGCTCTCTTCTGGTTCTCTATACCGGACATGGGAAAAGGATGCTATCCATGCTTGTTGTACATGACTAGCCAAGAGATACCCTGGTCTTTTGACTCTGACCTTACTAATATTGTTTCAGGGCAGCTGTCCCCTATTCGTTGTTCCAGCTTATTTTTCAAATTCCCCAATGTCCCAGGTTAAGGTAATCTCCTGGAATGTCAGGGGTCTAAACTCGGCTGTCAAGCGTTCCTTGGTGTTCCGTTTCCTTCAGAGGTATAATCCTCATATATGTATTCTGCAGGAGACACATCTCCATGGACCCAGAACAATCAGTCTCAAAACAATCATGGATGGGCCTGACTCTGCCTCTCCCTCTATGGTATGGGATTCCTTTAAGTCATGGGCTGGGGAGGTATATATATATATATATATATATATATATATATATATATATATATATATATATATATATATATATATCTCGTATTGCACATAATTAGAGGGAGGCATCCCGCTCCTTGGATGAGCTGGAGAAGAAGTCAACTAGGCTTGAGACGGCATAGGTTTCCAATCCGGACCGAGACCATTATCAGGCATGGCAACAAACGTTGCATGCTCTCTCCATCGCCAGAGTAGACCAAACTAAGAAGGCACTTATATACTCAGCCCAAAGTTTTTGAAAACGGGGACAAAAATGGTAAACTGCTGGCTTGGCTAGCCAGAGGTCACATTCCGATTACTCCTATTGGTTGTATAAAAGCTAAAGAGGGCCATTTGCTTACATCCCCTGATCATATCAATGCCCAGTTCCTTGAGTTTTTTCAAAACATATACTCATCGCGGGTTAATTTTTCGCAATCTGCACTCTCTGATTTTTTAGATACTATATCCTTTCCTCAACTAGATGATGTTGTGAGAGGAAACGTTTGTTGGGTGCTTCTGCTGGGAGATGGATCCCCAATGCAGGGGTTTTGATGGGAGAAAAGCGACCAGACTGATGACCGGACCACTGGGGTGCACGGATGCACCACACCAACACCGAGGCAGAAGTGAAGTCCCACTGGCAGGCAAGAGAGAAAAATAGGCACCGCTGAGTGTGGCAGATGTAACTTTATTGCATGACAATAGCATAGACTTACATGGAAGCTGATGTATATCCTCGTGGCTCTGGGGTTCCTTCCTGGTCCATAGCGGTTCCGTCTGACCCCAGAGCCACGAGGATATACATCAGCTTCCATGTAAGTCTATGTTATGGTCATGCAATAAAGTTACATCTGCCACACTCAGCGGCGCCTACTTTTTCTCTTTTGTCAACTAAATGATGTGGATAGGGAAAGACTGGAGGTGGATGTCACTCTGTAGGAGGTTCAAGCGGCACTCGGATGGTTGCAAGGTGAGACAAACCTGGGGGCAGATGGTTTGCCATCAGAGTTCTATTCTGATTTCATGGAGTTGTTGGCACCTAGGCTTGCTTCTCTCCTCTCTGACTTTTCATCCCTGGAGTCGCTAACTAATTCTATGGATGAGGTCATTATTGTGTTAGTTCCCAAGCCTGGCAAGGATCCTCAGGATTGTGCCTCCTATTGGACCATATCCCTATTAAACATGGATGCCAAGAATTTTTCTAAAGTCCTGACAAGTTGTCTCTCACAGTTGATCGAAGACTTAGTTGATGTGGATCAGACTTGTTTCATGCTGGGCAAAGGAACTGATATCAATATTAGACGCCTCTACTTGAACTTATCTTTCCCCTATGATAATCCGGGCGCTAGAGACATTGTTTCGCTTGAGGCCGAAAAGGCGTCTGATTCAATAGAGTGGTTGTATCTGTGGGAGGTTATTCGTCGTTTTGGGTTTGGCCCCAACTTTCTCCATGGGCTTCAGTTGCTCTACAGGGCCCCCAGGGCGAGGGTCTGTACAAATAATTGGCTTTCTGATTCCTTTCGTCTGCATCGAGGTACGCGGCAGGGCTGCCCACTTTCCACTAGCCCGTTTGCCCCGGCTCTGAAACTTCTGGCTATTTTGATCAGGGATGCTCTGGATGTCCTGGGCCTAAAGGTGGGGAAATTGGAGGAAAAATTGTCCCTTTATGCAGACAACGCACTATTATATCTCAATGATACTGGATCTTCACTCCTGGCTGCCCTTCGGATCTTTGATACCTTTGGCGGAATTCCCAGGGATCAGAATAAACTGGTCCAAATCAATTCTATTCCCTGTTGATGAAGATTCTGCAAATATGGCAAGCCCCTCTCGGGGTGAACGAGTTCCGCTACCTAGGGGTTTTGATAACCAAACAGGAATCTATTTTGACAAGAATCTTCTCCCCCTATTATCGACCTTGACGCAGTGTTCTTCTTCTCCCCCCATTATCGACCTCAACGCAGTGTTGTTCTTGAACAGCCCTTCTTCTGAACCTATCGGATGCATCAATCTCATCAAAATAATGATTTTGTCCAAATTCAATTTTATCTTCAAGAAACTGTCCAGTATGGGTCCCCAACTCCTTCTTGGGGGTCCTAGCCATTTCCAATTTTAAAATGTATTTTTGGCAGCAATGTTGATTTCAGTACAGTGGTGGTTCATGGGTTCTAAATCTAATGTAGCAACATGCCTAGAGGTTGCCTGCCTGGGCTCATTGGCAGATCTGCAAAACCTAACATAGAGGGCTGAAGGCATATGACAGGGTCCCTGGTCAGACGCGTTCCACATAGAGAGTGCGGGTGGCAGCTCGGCAACATTTTTTTGCATCCCAACCAGTGGTTACCGGCTCAACCCTTGTGGGGGAATCCAAGCCATTTGCACTTCTGTAATTGTCGGGACCCACAGGTCTGGGCACGGTATGGAATTAGGTCTCTAATAGATATTATGCCTATGGGTATTTTTCTCTCGTTCCCTGAGCTTTCCCTCAAATTTCATCTACCTACTTGGATGCGTTTTTCGGTACCTGCAGTTACAGCATGCCACAAAATCTCAGTTTCCTCAGCTGCCTCTCCTCCAAGCTGATCCAATAGATAAGCTACTAGGAGATCTAGGCAAACCCCTAGCATTCCTGGGAACAGACTCCCCTAAGTTGAATGGGCTGTGGGAAGCATGGCATACTGATATTCCATCACTAGACAAAGAGGATTGGGAGGAATGTCTTAAAGAGGGCCCCAGGTTAGTTATTTCTTCCTGGGACAAACAAATTCAGGTAAAATTCCTGCACAGAGTCTACTGCACCCCCAAAGACAACTTATTTTTATGGATAAGAACCCCACATATCTGCGATGTAAAATGCATGTTGGGTCATTTATACATATGTTTTGGGATTGCCTGGTCAACTCAAACTACTATTGGTCGGAAATCTTTTCAGAGATTAACCTTAGATTGCAACTGTCTTTACCGGTTTCACCAGAGTTGGCCTTATTAGGGGTTCATGACGATGCTCAACGCTCTCACCATACTAAGTTGCTGATCTTCTATCTTCTGTTCGATGCTAAGTAGGAGATCCTCATGAAATGGATCTCCTCATGAGGCCCCATTCACACCTGGGCATTTTGGAATCGCGCCAGACTCGCGATTTTGCCCGCAATCACAAAACACAGATTCAGGTGCCAATGCCATTGTTTTTAATTGCATCTAAAATGTGATGCCTATTTGCCACGATTTATCATTCAGCAAATCATATCGCGTGAAGCTTGTCGCCCTAAAGAAGCTTGTGCTCCTTTCTGGGCAACAAGCTTCACGTGATGTGATGCGCCGTGCTATATACTGCACAGCAAAACCGCACCGCATTTTAGGTGCCATTGAAAAAAATGGCACCTGAACCTGCGTCTTGTGATTGCAGTGCGTTTTCAGATTGGGGAAAGAAGAGCAAATCTGGCACAATCCCAAAATGCCCAGGTGTGAACGGAACATGAAAACTGAACTACACCCTCCTATCCTTTTCAGCCAAGGAAGCCGCCATCTTGTTTCATCATCATTTGCCATGGTGCTGCACATGTGATCAGTTATGACACCAGCCATTGGTCTGACATTTTGGATAAGGACACAAGAAAAACTAACAGTTGGCAATCCTAGTATGCCAGGAACGCAACTGTTTTTTTAAACTGTTAAATCGATGGCTTTAATTCCACTGAGCTACTTTGGCGCATTTTTTGTGCTTAAAGCAGAGTTCCGGCCACAAAATCGACAGTCGATTTTGGGCCATCCGCTTGCTTATGGTCACCTGAAAAATAAATGGATAGTTACGATTTTTTTTTTGTTTACTTACCTGGTTATTGAAGAAAAATACACTCACCTTTCTTCCACTTCCTCCCTCTGCGGCCGCGGCCCACGCCGTCACTTCCAGAAGCTGTGGAGGGATGATGCGCCCGCACCGGAAGTGACGGCGGGGCCGGTTCAGGCGCATTCTGGGAGAAGAGGACACGGAAGAGGACGCAGAAGAGGACGCAGAAGAGGATGCAGAAGAGGGCGCAGAAGAGGACGCAGAAGAGGACGCAGAAGAGGACGCGCTGGCTTCAGCTGCCCACACCTGAGATGGCAGCACTGGAGGAGAAATTTTCAAGGTAAGTATTTCTTCTAAAAGGTAAGTGCGACCCGGGAAAGTACAGAGACTATTTATTGTGGAATGTACTAGCCCTGACTGTCCCGGGGGATTTTCATTGAAAAAAATTTTTTGTGGAACTCCGCTTTAAGGCAGTTTGCGAGAATAAACTTCCATATACTGCCGCAAAACAAATGCACATCGCACAGGTGTGAATGAGGTATTAATATGTATACATTGGGTGGGGATTTTTTTTTTTCTCACATCAAAACTTTTCACCTTATGCAGGCATTATTCTTCTTACTGAAAAACAATTTTCCCATGTCCATAAATACACGTCATTTCATTGGCCCTTTTGTGTCCCCTCTCCACTACAAGTCCCAGCTTGCCTTTCCCACCCCCACCATCCTCTGGCCCAGTACAATGGTGAAGCCTCCATATCCAACACTTCTAATACTCACCATGTAAAACAGCCGCCTCCGTACCCTTGCTCCCCTCACACTCCGTTACGATAAAAGCAGCCTTTGGCGCCTATTGATGACATCCTCCACAATATTCACTACACTTCCGTGTTCTGGAACGCACGCTGCGTTTCAGCAAGATCTACAACTGACGTTTCCCATAACGGGAATTGGCGTAGGGCGGGCTTAGGACGAGCGGTAAAGAAGCTTAGAATACACGTAGGTAAGGCGTAGAATAGGCGTAGAGTGGACGTAGGACGAGCGTAGGGCGGGCTTAGGACGAGCTGTAAAGAAGCTTAGAATAAACGTAGGTAAGGCGTAGAATAGGCGTAGAGCGGACGTAGGACGAGCGTAGGGCGGGCGTGGGACGCAGGCGCAGAAAGGGTACAGACATGTAAGGTTGGACGCTTTGTTTACGTAGGGCAGGCGTAGAATCGGCGTAGAACTGGCGTAAAACAGACGTAGATACAGGAACTTGGCTCACGTAAGAAGGGAGCAGGACAGACGACTGGCGTAGAAATGGATGCTTGGCTTACTCACATTAGCACCCCCTCTTTCACATAAGAAAGTGAACCCGCCCTAATGCATATACAATAACAATTGTTTATGTATTTTTTAAGTGCCTGCCTATACACACTACTATAGTTGCATTACTGGAAGGAACTATGTTAAAGCAGCCTGTTTATTTTGAATAGGCTGGCGGCGCACATAGAAAAAAACACACTAAGCTGGCCATACATTATACAATTTTCTTATCCAATTTTCCTTTAGATTTACCAAAACCATATAATATGAGCTCAAACCTAAACACTTTCAATGTGTATGCAGTCAGACAGGCCCTTGCACTACATAGTTGAAGGTAGTGTAGCGTCTTTGAGCGGTTTTTGTAGCTTTTTTTTTTGGCATGTTTTCAACGTGTTTTTATACAGCGTTTTTTAACTTTGGTGCTTTTTTATTAGCCAATAGAGAAAACTATCATCTGTTGCATAGTTTTTAGCTTTTATTTCTTTTTTATTATTATTATTAATTTATTATTTTTATTTTTCATTAGGGTAAAGGGATAGAGTTAAGGTTTACGTTAGGATTAGGGGTATTTATTTATTCATTTTTTTTTTTTTTGTAGGGTTAGGGTGTTAATACTACTACTAATTATTATTATACATAATTTACTGTATATAGCGCCAACAGTTTGTGCAGCGCTTAACAAAGGGCTCTTTCACACGGCCGCTCCGTGTGAGAGCTCCGCTGCGGGACTTTTTTTTTTTTTTTTCACTGAGCGGATGACATTTCTGTCACCCGCTCCGTGTGCCCGCATATCATCCCATCCGTTTGCGGATGATATGCGGACATAATGTAAGTCTATGGGCATTGCGGATGTCAGCGGGTGACACCGCTGACATCCGATTTTACTTCCTTTCCGTTTTTTGAACGGAAGAAAAATAGGGTTCTGTTCCATTCCAAAAAACGGAACAGAACTGAAAGGAGGAAAATCGGATGTCAGTGGATGGTATTCCGCTGACATCCGCAATGCCATAGACTTACATTATGTCCGCAAATCATACGCAAAAAAATAGGATGATTTGCGGACACACGGAGCGGCCGTGTGAAAGAGCCCAAAAGGCAGACATTGCAGTTACAATAAAATTTGGTACAAAAGGAATCAGAGGGCCCTGCTCGTTAGAGCTTACAATAATAATGATAAACAAATAAATACAAAAATAAATAAGAATCAAAAATAAATAATAAATACATTCAATAAATGAATACTAAGTAATAATACATAAATAATTGACCCCTAAATTTAACCCCTAACCCTTAACAAAAAAAAGAAAAAATAAGAATAATAACAAAACACCCTAACTCTAACACAAAATAAATAAATTATTATTATTATTTCTTTTTTTGTTCAGGTTTGTGTGTATTTATTAATATTATTATTAATAATAATAATTTATTCAATATTTAGGGGTTAATTATTATTTGTTTAAGTATTATTACCTATTATTAACTTATTTTATTTATTTATGATGATTTTTAGTTATTTGTGTATTTATTTTACATTTATTTATTCATATATTATTATTATTTTATTTTTTACATTCCTTCATTTTAGCCGAAAATCGCACACAGATGCGCAACAAAACGCACAAATGTTCACAAATGGTGCATGTCATGTGTATGGCAGCCTGATCAAATGAATTGGCTGCACTATGTGTGTCGCACAAACAAAAATACACGAAAAGACTCACAGTCACATGATGAAGCAGTGTAAATGGGACCCTACACATGAAAAAGCAAACATCACTTTTTTTTTAAATTCAATATACAGCACATACATTGTGCTCGGCAGTGTGGGTGTGTTGCCATTACCTAAAGCGGAACTTCACCCTAAAGGACACTGAAGAGGACGATCCGGCTTCAGCTGCCCACACCTGAGATGGCAGCGCTGGACAAGACATTTTCAAGGTAAGTATTTCTTCTAAAAGGTAAGTGCAACCTGGGACAGTTTAGAGGCTATCCATTATAAAATGCACTAGCCCTGACTGTCCCGGGGGTATTTTTATCTAAAAAAGTTTCCGAGGCCGGAACTCCGCTTTAAGATGGCGGCATCTGTACTTGAAGCCAATTGAAGAATTGGCTCCCGTGAAGATATCGCTGGATCCATGGACAGGTAAGTGTCCTTATATTAAAAGTCAGCGGCTACAGTATTTGTAGCTGCTGACTTTTAGTTTTTGGGGGTAGCCTGGAGCTCCTCTTTAAAGTGGAACTTGAGGTCAGAATTAAACATGGGCAAACAGGCAGGAATTTTAATGCAGAAGAGACATGCCTCGTCTCTTCTGAATTAAATTTACTCGCCTGCCCGTCCACTCCTGTACAGTGAGCTGCACATGCAAAGTTCACATAGATGTCAGTGGCCGGGTGGAAAGCTTTGGGATGCCGCATCCCTGGAGCCAAGGTGAGTATAGTTCCGCTTTATTAGAGAGTTATCAAACATCCAGTGTCCTCAACTGGTTAAACCCCCTGGTGCACCAACCTGCAGCTCTTTGTCACCTGCAACCCCTGCCTCTGCATGCAGCCTTCTGCCACATTTTGTGTGGCCCTCAGGGCCCCTTTAGACACTAATCTGTTTCTCTATTTCCCAATTATAGCAGTGATCTCTAGCAGTCTCCTGTAATGTGTCTCCAGTCTATGACTGTCTCTTGAAGTATGTCCCCAGTCTCCAACAACTCCAATAGCATGTCCACAGTCTCCGACAGTCTCTCACCATCTCTTTTATCATGTTCATTGTCAATGACTATCTTAAGTATCATGTCTGCAGTCTCTGATCATCTCTTATATCATGTCCATAGTCTCAGACCATCTCTTGTATCATGTCTGCAATCTCTGACCATCTCTTGTATATACATAGTTAGTCAGGTGGAAAGACGACACAAGTCCAAACAAAAAAAAAATATAAACAGTAAAGAAAACCCAACCATACAATCCCATATACACAATCCTATACCTGCAGCTGATCCAGCGGAAGGCAAAAAAACCCCAGCAAAGCATGATCCAATTTGCTACAGCAGGGGAAAAAATTCCTTCCTGGTCCCCTGAGAGGCAATTGGATATTCCCTGGATAAACTTTACCTATAAATATTAGTACTGTGACAGGAAGTCAGGTAAATCTGGGAATGTAGTCACTGAGAGGAGACACATTCCCACCTGCTTTGAAAAGTTCACTGATACTATAGGGTGTTGGCTGCAAAAAGAGCCAGCAGGAAGTTGAAAACCATTCAGCTGTTCAGAATGAGGAGATCAAGGCCTCTATAATTTGTCCAGAGAAAATCTATTGAGTGCTGCCTCCTGTCGCTGTGTGAGCTGGGAAGAGGAGGACAGACATACGTGTACCTCCCGACGCCGTGTGGGCATGGGAGAAGGACTGCTGCCTCCTGTCGCTGTGTGAGCTGGGAAGAGGAGGACAGACATACGTGTACCTCCCGACGCCGTGTGGGCATGGGAGAAGGACTGCTGCCGCCTGTCGCCGTGTGGGCTGGGAGAGGGGGACAGTCGGATGTGTACCTCCCGACAAGCTGGTGAGCATGGGAGAAGACCCCCTAAAGCGATGTGAAGCTAAGGAGGGTAACCACGAGTGAAGACGTCTCAAAGGTGAGAAGACAAAGTGTTCCATGTGAAGAGTGTGAAGAGTAAAGGGACCTGTTAAATGAACTGTGTTCAATATGAAGAATCTGAAGAGTAAAGGATCCTGTTATAAATGAACATGTGCTGTGTGAAAGAAAACAAAGGGACATGTTCAATGGACAATGTTTGTGCTGTGTGAAAAGCAAACAAATGGACATTTGAGTGTCTGCTGTAGGATCAGCAGTGTCGGCCCAACAGTAGGTTGGAAAGACTTCTTAGGTAGGTTCCAGCGTGAGAAGGTAGACGCCCACAGAGGCAAGGATTTATTTTGTCTTTTATTTTATTTTGGATGTTTTGCTGCATACAGCCTGGTGAAGAAAACACCATTTAATAAACCACACTGTTTGTTTGCAAGCACTTGTCGGCTACCTCTCTGGGAAAACGCACCCCCCAAGGGGTCATCCACACCCGCCACCGAGCTAATCCCTTACATATGGTGGAGGTATGCAGTGGGCATAAGCAGAGATCCCTGCAAGGAAGTGCAAATGTTTGATGAACTTTATCTGGTGCATGAGATTGCACAATCTATGTGTGCAGGAGAGAAGATCCTGACAGAAAAAAAAAAAAAAAAAAGTGTTTTAAAGAGACAGGGGTCTCAAAATTTTTTGATGAACTTTGTTGTGTCTGGTGCAAGTGACTGCACAAACTGTGTGCGCAGGAAAAGAGATCCTGCAAGAGAGAGAAAAACTACATGTGTTGAAGAGACAGTGGTCTGAAAATTGTTTGCTGGACTGTGAAAAATTTGTTTGTGGAGTTATTGAAGATGGGGCGGTCCAAACGCCTGAAGAATGCAAAGATAGATGAAATGAGAGACCGGATTCTATGGATGGAGGGGATGTTACCGTCTGAACCAGCCCCATCCATGCCTAAAGAGAGTATACTAAAGAGGAAGGTTGTTGTCCCTAGCAACACTGATGAAACTGCTATGGAGACGCAGTGTGCTCAGATGAAAAGTAAGCTCAAAATGGAGGAGATGTTGAAACAACTGATTATATCAAATACAGCTCAACAGCAGGCAAATGCAGCTCAACAGCAGGCAAATGCGGATTTTCAGCGGAGCTTTGCAGCTCAACAAAAGGCTCATCAAGAGAGCATGGCAGGCTGGAAACAGAGACGCCAGCAGCCAATGGAGGCCATCGGTTTGGAGGAAACCGAGTATGTGTGCAGGGCTGAGTTGGATGCCTTGCAACGGAAAATGGAAGAAAAGGAACAAGCCTTGGAATTGCTTAAAATGGAGCATAGAAACTTGCAGGAAATGAATGAACTACTCAAGTCTCATGTGTTACAGTGGGAAGAATCCACTGCTCTTCTTTTGGTCGAGTTGCAAAAACGCAGAGAGACTATAATGGAGAAAGATACCATCCTCATGGAAAAGGAAAGTGAAATTCAGACTTTGCAGAAGCAAAGTATGGCTGATATGTTGGAGTTGCGTAATCAGCTGGAAAAAAGTCTTCAGTCTTTGGGAGCTACAAAAATAGACCTGCAGGAGTCGCAGGAACAGAATGTCGCTCTGAAAACGACATTGTCTCTCAGCGACAACGAGAAAAGTGAAAGAGAGGCTAAATTACTGAGTACTGTGTATGAGCTCACCACTTTGAGCAATGTGGTAGATGAATTACGTGCAGACTGTGAAAGTTGGAAAGGTGAAGCCCAACGTTTCCAGCAGCAGTTAAAGGAGAAAGAAGCCTGTGTGGCAGAATTACAGTCTCATTCCCAGAAACTAGCCAATGAGGTGAAGGCTCTTATGCAGGGAAAAGGAGATTGTGAACATAAGAGGGAAAAAGTAGAGGCACAGCTTCTGGAATCGCAAGTCAAGGTGTCAGAAGGTGACCGATTGTGTGCTAAGCTGTCAGAGAAGGCAAACCGACTGCAGGTTGAGTTGGACAATGTTACAAATCAGCTTTCTCAAGCAGACAGAAAATCTAGAGAAATTGCGGAAGATTTTTCTATCTTGGAATCGCAGCTGCAAGACACGCAGGAACTCTTACAGGAAGAGAGGTGTCAAAGGCTGAGTTTTAGCACAAAGCTCAAACAAATGGAAGATGAGAAAAATGGCTTCCTGGAACAATTAAAAGAGGAGGCGGAAGCAAAGAAAAACCTATCAGAGCAAGTCGCAACATTGCAAGCTCAGATAGCGGATATGAAAAAACGCATGGAAGAAAGCGTTGGTTCATTACAGTGTGTTGAAGATGTGAAAAAGAAGTTTGATCAGTTGCTTGGTGAAGAGAAGACTGTGTCTGCAAAATATGCAGAAGAACGCGCACGTGCAGAAACGGAGGTGCGTGATAACGAGAGCAAAGCCCTGTTCTTGGCTCGCTCTTTGGAGGAAGCTCTAGAGTGTAAGGCTGAACTAGAAAGTGTTAACAAACAGCTGCGTACAGAAGTAGAAGAGATGAATATTCCGTTGCAGGAACTGGAAGAGGAATTCCAGGCAACAGAGGATCTGTCCCAAAGAGGGGATAGTGTGCCTGATGCAGTTTTTAAAAGGATCAGTGTTTTGGGGTCTGTCCTGAGTGAGCCTCAGAAATGTGATGACACGTGGCTTGAATCACCCCTTTGGAATAAACCGTTCCTTCAAAAACTTCAAGCATTGGAAAATGTATCATTAGAGCTTCAGCAAACAAAAGAGTTGTGTAAGAAATGTGATGATTTCTCAGTTCAGGCTGAAAACCTAGTGGAGAAAACTAAAGCGGAGAAAACTAAAGCAAGTGATATAAATCTGGGAGAAAAAAGCAAACGCCACCTAGTGGAGAAAACTAAGGCTGTTGGTGAAAACGTGAAGCAAATGAATAAGTGCCTTTCAGGGAGTGTTTCCAAAATGGAACTGGTGAAAGACGGGTGGCAGAAGTTTGATCGTGATCTTGAGATACATTCCATGTGGAATTCAGATAGAGAAAAGGAACTAGGTGACCTTGAGCGGTCAAATAGTTCAGCAGAAAGTGCATTGAAGAAACCTGTAAAAGAATGTGTTGCAGTTCCATGCTTCTTCACTGATGCAGAGAGGAGGTCTATAATGGATACCACCCAGATCGCTGGGTTCAACTGTGTTGTTGCCTTTAACCCCTATGTTGGTGGAAGGAAAGTTGATGATGTTCTGGTTGGCTACTTCTGTGAAGAGTTTGGCAAGAAATATAAACTGAATATCAAATCAAATAGTAGGCCTTTACTGCGACTCGCTCAGGAGGGCGAAAAGTTTAAGAAGTTGATGAGTGCAAATGCTTCAGATCTGCCTATGAATATGAAATGTTTGAATGATATTGATATCTCTGGGAAAAGGAACAGGGGTCACTTTGAAGAAATGTGTGACAGCCTGTTGTCTCAATTGGAAAATCCTCTGCACAGCATCTTAGAGCAAGCAAAGCTCAAGAAGGAAGATCATTCCCTTTTACAACAAAAAGTCAATGATTGTGTACAGCTGTATGGAGAGGCAACTCAAGTCACAGAGGGATGTCAAGAGTCCCTACTTGGAACAAAGCTTAGTGAAGCAAAGGTTCTCAAAGTTTTGTGGAAAACATTTATGGATTGCAGAGAGAGGCGTCTTAAGAATGTTGAAGACCTTAAGACTAGCCCAATTGAGTTGCCTATGGATCACGGTCCTCCATGGTGGATTGGACAGACGGTTATGAGGGACAAGCTGTCTGACATTTATGAGAAAGCTGTCAATGAAGATGACAGAAACGAGAAGGAGCAAAATTATGCCAAAAATGCAGTTGAAGAATGTGTATATGAGATGAGAGACAAACTGTGTGGCATTTATGAGAAATCTGTCAGTGAAGATGACAGAAACAGTTTCATCCGGAAGCTTGAGGATAATAGGAGGCTTATCAGTGAGTCAGCAGTGCCTGACACATGCGTGCCTGGAAATATGTGTCCCAACCCTAGGGTTGAAACAAGAGGGGGGGGTATGTGACAGGAAGTCAGGTAAATCTGGGAATGTAGTCACTGAGAGGAGACACATTCCCACCTGCTTTGAAAAGTTCACTGATACTATAGGGTGTTGGCTGCAAAAAGAGCCAGCAGGAAGTTGAAAACCATTCAGCTGTTCAGAATGAGGAGATCAAGGCCTCTATAATTTGTCCAGAGAAAATCTATTGAGTGCTGCCTCCTGTCGCTGTGTGAGCTGGGAAGAGGAGGACAGACATACGTGTACCTCCCGACGCCGTGTGGGCATGGGAGAAGGACTGCTGCCTCCTGTCGCTGTGTGAGCTGGGAAGAGGAGGACAGACATACGTGTACCTCCCGACGCCGTGTGGGCATGGGAGAAGGACTGCTGCCGCCTGTCGCCGTGTGGGCTGGGAGAGGGGGACAGTCGGATGTGTACCTCCCGACAAGCTGGTGAGCATGGGAGAAGACCCCCTAAAGCGATGTGAAGCTAAGGAGGGTAACCACGAGTGAAGACGTCTCAAAGGTGAGAAGACAAAGTGTTCCATGTGAAGAGTGTGAAGAGTAAAGGGACCTGTTAAATGAACTGTGTTCAATATGAAGAATCTGAAGAGTAAAGGATCCTGTTATAAATGAACATGTGCTGTGTGAAAGAAAACAAAGGGACATGTTCAATGGACAATGTTTGTGCTGTGTGAAAAGCAAACAAATGGACATTTGAGTGTCTGCTGTAGGATCAGCAGTGTCGGCCCAACAGTAGGTTGGAAAGACTTCTTAGGTAGGTTCCAGCGTGAGAAGGTAGACGCCCACAGAGGCAAGGATTTATTTTGTCTTTTATTTTATTTTGGATGTTTTGCTGCATACAGCCTGGTGAAGAAAACACCATTTAATAAACCACACTGTTTGTTTGCAAGCACTTGTCGGCTACCTCTCTGGGAAAACGCACCCCCCAAGGGGTCATCCACACCCGCCACCGAGCTAATCCCTCACAGTACCCATTTATATTATGTACACCCAGGAAAGAATCCAGGCCTTTTTTAAAACAATCTACTGAGCTACCCAGAACCACCTCTGGAGGGAGTCTATTCCACATTTCCACAACTCTTACGGTGAAGAAACCTCTCTGTATTTGGAGACAAAATCTGTTTTCCTCTAGACGTAAAGAGTGCCCCCTTGTCCTCTGTGTTGATCTTAGAGCCGGTTCACATACAGGCGACTCGACTTGCCGGCGAGACCTGTGAAGTCACGGTGCACAGCGCGCACCGCGACCTCGGAGCGACATGCACGGACTTCATATCATTGAAGTCAATGCAGGTCGCTCCAGGTCGCCCCAAAGTAGTACAGGACCCTTTTTCTAAGTCGGAGCGACTTGTGTCGCTCCTATTAGAACGGGTTCTGTGCTAATCTATGGCAGGCGACCCATGGCGACTTGTCAGGCGACCAAGTCGCCCCAGTGTGAACCGGCTCTAAAAGTGAACAACTCAACACCAAGTTCACTATATGGACCCCTTATGTATTTATAATCTCCTTTTCTCAAGAGAGAATAAATTCAGTTCCTCTAACCATTTCTCATAGCTGAGCTCCTCCATGCCTCTTATCAGTTTGGTTGCCCTTCTCTGCACTTTCTCCAGTTCCCCAATATCCTTTTTAAGAACTGGTGCCCAAAACTAAACTGTATATTCCAGATGAGGTATTACTAATGATTTGTACAGGGGCAAAATGATATCTCTCTCTCTGGAGTCCATGCCTCTGTTAATACAAGAAAGGACTTTACTTTCTTTGGAAACCGCAGCTTGGCATTGCATGCTATTATTAAGCTTAGGATCTACCAGAACACCCAGATCCTTCTCCGCTATGGATTCCCCCAGTTCTACTCCCCCTAGTATGTATGATGCATGCATAATCTTAGCCCCCAAGTGCATAACTTTACATTTATCAACATTAAACCTCATTTGCTACATAGTTGACCAATGAAACAGTGCATTGAGGTCAGCTTGTAAATTGAAGACATCCCGTAAGGAAGTTATTCCACTGCAAAGCTTGGTGTCATCTGCAAAGACTGAAATGGTACTTTTAATCCCAGACCCTATATCATTTATAAAGATATTAAAAAGTAAGGGTCCCAACATTGAAACTTGGGGTACACCACTAATAACTTTTTCAACCATTCAGTGTAAGAATCATTAACCACTACTCTCTGAATTAAATTTTTTAGCCAATTTTCTCTCTGAACACTGAAGTCCACAAAGGAAGGTATTGGCTGAAACAGATTCCCAGGAAAGGAAAAGCTCCAAACAAATGAAGAAAGGTGAAGATCAGGTGTGCCCAGGAGAAGAAATGAATCCACCAGACAATATAGTGAGAAATGGCTCCTTACCAAATAGCTTAGGTTATAGGTGGCTGAATGCTCATATGAAAGAGAGATCCTCCATTGTAGTGGAATGGCCAGGCAGGAGCATAGGTCACTTTCTCCGGGGACAACCAATCATAGGTCACAGGGATATCCAGTGTATAACCATGGAAATAAAAAGGGGAAACACTCCCACAGTGCATTACCAATGTATAACTTTAATAAATAAAAAAGGAAGCACTCACATGTAAAAACTTCGTATGTCAGCGGAACAAACAATGACATGCAGCCGCAGCGTTCCTGCAGAACATTCCTCCTCGGATCATAGGTCCCCCGGCAGTATGGTGGAGAGCTAACGCTGATGATTCATCCAAACACCAGGGACCAATACGAACACTCGCGCCGTCAGGATAAACCACTACATGTTTCGTGATAACTCACGTCCTCTGGGGGTTGGTCCTAGGACTGTATATGTTAACATCATACTTTGATTCAGTATAAGTGTTTGTCATTCATAATTTAGCGCTACACCATTCTGTTTTTATTATTTTATTTGGAACTTGTACTATTGTTTCAGGTGTTAGCTGCTTCTCCTAAAGCGCAGTGTTTTTTCTGTTTTTATAAAAATCCAAGTATACTACGCCCACAGCCACCCCTCTGTCCAAGGTTTTACTTTCCTCCTCATAAAAAGAAATCAGGTTTGTTTGACAACTTCTGTCTTTCATGAATCCATGCTGTCTGTTGCTTAAAACATTTTTTTCCAGCAAGAACTCATCTATGTGGTCTTTTAATAAACTCTCCAGTGTCTTCCCAACTATAGAAGTTAAACTAACAGGTCTATAGTTAATTGGCAAAGACTTTGATCCCTTTTTAAATATAGGCACCACATTGGCCCTACTAATCCAGTGGTACCATTCCAGTCCTTAACGAGTCCCTAAAGATTAGAAACAAAGGCTTTGAAATTACAGTGCTCAATTCTTTTAGGATGCGTGGGTAGATGCCATCTGGTCCAGGCACTTTATCCACCCTTATTCTGTCTAAATATTTCTGGACCATATCACTTTTGAACCATTGTGGATCATTTGGGGCTGTGTAAATACCATCCTCATTATGGTCACGATGAGCTCCCCCATGCTCCTTTGTATACACAGACCTGAAGAAAGTATTTAATAAATGATATGATATTATGGTCACTGCTACCCAGATGTTCTTTTATATGAACATTATTAATAAGCTCTGCATGGTTTGAGATTACCAGGTCCAACAGAGTATCATTTCTAGTGGGGGTCTCAATAAACTGTACCATAAAATTGTCTTGTAATAGGTTTATACATTTTTGCCCTTTAACTGTTCCAGCAGTGCCATTAGTCTAGTCAATATCTGGGTAGTTAGAATCCCCCATTATTAACACTGTCCCAGCCCTTACAGCCCTTTCTATCTGTGCCAGGAGCTGAGTCTCCACCTCCTCATTAATACTGGGAGGTCTATAACAAAATCCAATGATAATCTTTGTATTACGCACACCCATGTACATTTCCACCCATAGTGCTTCAGACTCATCAAACTCTCCATCAACTAGGTCCTCTTTCACACTCACTTTGCGATCACTTCTCACATAGAGACAGACACCACCACCCCTCCGTTTTATCCTGTCTTTCCAAAAGAGAATATTAATAGCCCAGTCATGTGAACAAAGTCTCTTTCCATCTTCTGTGTCATGCCCGCAGTCTCTTATAATCTCTTGTATCATGTCTGCAGCCTCTAACCATCTCTTGTGTCATGCCTGCAGTCTCTGACCATTTCTTTTTTTAATGCCTGCAATCTCTGGCCATGTTTTGTATCATACCTGCAATCTCTGACCAACTCTTGTATCACGTCTGCAATCTCTGACCAACCCTTGTATCATTCTCATAGTCTCTGACCATCTCTTATATCATGTCTGCAGTCTCTGACAATTGCTTATATGATGCCCACTGTCTCATAAGAGACCCTTATCCAAACATACAGCCCAGCAGGCAAGCGAGCGAGCACCCCCCCCCCCCACACCCAAAAGCACCTTGTCCCCATGTTGATAGGGACAAGGGTTTTTTTCCCACAACCCTGGGCTGTGGTTGTGAAAGACTGCAGGACTGCAGGCAGGGAGCTTATCGGAATCTGGAAGCCTCCCCTGCCGAATGCTCCAGCCATTCTGGCAGCTCCTGTGTCTAACAGTTCTTATATAGCTATGGAGAATAGCCATACAGTGACGTAACTCAGAGACCCCACCCCCTTGTGACGTCACAAGGGGCGAGATCTCCGGGTTGCATCACCACATAGTCATGCCCCATAGAGGCAGCACGGAAGGAGGAAGACATTGTGATTGATGTTGGGTCTACATCTGGGGATATTATTCACTTTTAATAAAGGACTTGTCAAAGACCGTCTCATGTATTTATTACACTACACTGTCTTTTTTTGGGTGAATGGGTAGGGGTACAATATACCCCATTCTCATTCACATAGGTGGGGCTGGGACCTGGGGGCCCACTTTCCTAAAAGAGACTTCCAGATTCCGATAAGCCCCATGCCTGCAGACCCCCACAACAACAGCCCAGGGTTGAGGGGTAGAGACCCTTGTCTCCATTAACATGGAGACAAGGTGCTCTGGGGTGGGCAGAGCCCCCCTTCCCCAAAGCATCCCCCCTATGTTTTTCAGGTGGCCCAAATTAGACCACTCATTGTTCTCCATGGAGCGGCGGGTGTCAGTAGACATGTGTCTGCTGTCACCCGCCAGCATCCAACCTGCTAAAAATAAATGGATGGGGATATGTTCGCCATCCGTCTGGCGGATCCATCTGGCCTAACCCCCTGTTTACATTGGAGCGACTTGTCTTCAAATTGCATGGCAAGTCACAGCCTATTGCCAGCAACCGTTCCGCCGTGCAGGGGGTGCGGACACTTGCCACTGAGGGGAGGCTGAGCACTGGAGCCCCACCTATCCTCTCCAGAGAGAGACAGAAGCCGTGCAGGAAGGCGGAGGTGGACACTGGAAAAAAAAATGTCAGCTGACACCAATAGAGTTAAGGGGGAGGAGCTTTCTCTGACAGACAAAGTAAGCAATAGCTAGGGAAACTGATCCCAACCACCCCCCACCCCCCCCCCCCGCCACCACAGATCTCATCCCTATTCCCCCCATCACCTCTACAACAGGTAGGAATAGGAATGAGATTTGTGGTGGTGGGGGTGGGTGGGAGGATGACACCACCGCTGCCACTGATCCCTACCCCCCTCACCACTGCCACCAATCCCACCCCCTCCCACCACTACCACTGATCCCACCCCCCTCACCACCACCTCTGATCCTCACCCCCCTCACCACTGCCACCAAACCCACCCCCTCCCACCACCACCACTGCCACCGATCCCACCTACCTCACCACCACTGCCACCGATCCCCACCCCCTCACCACTACCACTGATCCCACCTCCCTCACCACCACCTCTGATCCTCACCCCCCTCACCACTGCCACCAAACCCACCCCCTCCCACCACCACCACTGCCACCAATCCCCAACCCCCTCACCACCACCACTGCCACTAATCCCACCCCCATCACGACCACTGCCACTGATCGCATCCCCTCACCACCACCGCTGCCACTAATCCCACCCCCTCTCACCACCACCAGTGCCACTGATCCCACCCCCCTCAATACCACCACTGATCCCACCCTCCTTCACCTCTGCCACTGATCCCACCCTCCTCACCATCACTTCTGCCACTAATCCCACCCCCCACACCATCACCACCACTGCCACTGATCCCACCCCTCCTCAACACCACCGCTCCCACTCATCCCACCCCCTTCACCACTACCGCTGCCACTCATCCCACTCCCTTTACCACCACCGCTGCCACTGATCCAACCACCTTTACCACCACCACTGCCACTCATTCCATCCCACCACAGCTGCCACTGATCCCATTCCACCACCACCGCTGCCACTGATCTCATCCCATTATTACCACCACTGCTGCCACTCATCCCAACCCATTTCCCCCCACCACTACCACAACCACTCATCCAATCCCATCACCACCACTGCCACTGATCCCATCCTATCCCCCTACCACTGCCACTCATCCCATCTCCCCACCACACTACCACTACTGCCTCTCATCCCATCCCATCTACCCCACCACCACTGATGCCACTGATCCCATTTACCCCCACCGCTGCCACTCATCCCATCACCGGTGCCTCTGGTTTCATCCCCCCACCACTGCTGCCACTCATCCCATTCCATCCCCCCATCACTACCACCACTGCTGTGACTCATTCCAACCCCATGCTCCAGGGGGCCCATGCCTCACACCTTTACACCTGGATAGGAGGGGCGGGATGGCATATAGAGGAACCAATCCCCTCTCCGCTGCAGGAAGAAAATGGAGGGGATCAGTTCCTCTATATGCAGCCCCTTCTATCCAGGTGTACAGGGGTGAAGCATGGGGCTGGGGTGCCCCAGTGGTCAGGGGTGCCTTTCATGGTTTCTTGCACCGGGCTCTGAAGGTTCTAGTTACGCCTCTGTATGCACAGCTGCATCAGATTCTGTGTGCACCAGTTTTAGTAAATCTCCCCCTGTGTATTACCTTGTGAGTACTTTAGGGAATGATTACTTGCCCAAACCAAAGTAATAGGTGAAAAGTCTAGTAGGCTCCACCTTTTTCTTTCAGAGTAGCCCTCAGGATACTTGGAACAGGTTGTTCAGTTCTGTTCTAGGAAAATTACTGAATCTGATAGATAATTTTTCCTGATTTCCTTTTCATGGGGAACCTCCCAGTTCAATACTTGTTTGTAGCTGTGCAAATTGTTGGAACTATAAAATAAAGCATAGCTTGCATAGGTGTAGTTAAGGTTTGGTACAAAATGAGGTGGAGTTTAGGTGTAATAGAGTTCAAGTGAAATAGTTCTTATGTGAAATCAATTAGCGAGCTGCTAATAATATCCAGAAAACATATTCACTTTACATAACCAGAGTTACATGTAATCCTTTGTAACCTTGAATGTGCAAGTTTTACAGCTTCTTGTCATAAAATATAGGCTGTGCAACATCTGTCTTCCAAGAGCACAAAGATAGGAATACCTCGCCTGTACAGTCATTAGGAATAGGCTCTGGCGTGTTCGGGATCCCACCAGGAAGCCGACATTCCACACGGCTAATCACAGGCAGTGAGACATTTCCCAATCTGTGCAGCTGCACACTGGAAAATGTCTCAATGCCTGTGATTAGCCGTATGCAGTGTCGGCTTCCTGGCGGGATCGGGCAGGTGGGATCCTGAACACGCCCGAGCCTATCTCTAACAGTTACATAGTCACATGGCTTAGCAGTTAGTGTTCCCAAAAAAAAAAAACAGTTTGTTGGCACCAAGCTGTTTTTTAAAATACAGCTATATCTTTTTTTTAAATAGGGAAAATAACCGCGCTTGCAAAAACAAGCAGCAACAATATGCGTGACAACACAAGTATACAGTAAAAACAAAAAAGTTGCACTAAATCAATCGTTACAATTCAAAAATATCATTAAACAAAATATTTACAGTAAAACCTTGGTTTGAGAGTAACTTGGTTTGAGAGCGCTTTGCAAGACAAGCTAATTTTTTAAATACATTTTGACTTGATATACAAGCGATGTCTTGATATACAAGTAGCGTCATGTATAAAAAAGAAGAGAGGAGCCTCTAAAGTGTAGCAATATGGTTACATTTAATGAAGGTTCAATATTTAGCAACTCACATGGTTGATGATTAAAACAGGCACATCTAAGTATGCAGGCATCTGGGGTAAAGCTGTCCACATAGACCATCCTCTGCACAGACATCTTCATCATCCCTTCCCCGCTGCACTCCACGAGTGATTCAAAGCCTCACTTTCAGATCACTCTACTGCAGGCTATTCTTCCCGGTCACGATTGCAGACTGACAGTGGTGAGAGCCTGTGGTCCAGAAGATGGTCTATGTGGACAGCTTTACCCCGGATTCCTGCATACTTAGGTGTGCCTATTTTAATCCTCAACCATGTGAGTTGCTAAATGTTGAACCTTCATTAAATGTAATCATATTGCTACACTTAGAGGCGCCTCTCATCTCTCTTATATTCTGTAGCTCTGCTAGATTTTGCTTCTATTCCCCTTGGGAAGGCTGCAAATTGTGGATGGACATTTTATGGTTACACAACCTATCACATTGCTATAATCTTTGTATATAGCTTATTAACTGAAGGACTTGTGGAACGAATCATCTGAGATTCCATTATTTCTTATGGGGAAATTTGCATTGATATAAGAGTGCTTTGGATAACAAGCATGTTTCCAGAACGAATTATGCTCGCAATCCAAGGTTTTACTGTATAGTGAAAAAAACGTACATAGTTCTTAAATCCGAGACACCAGTGAAGTGAAGAGTATCTGCAAATGTATTCCTCTCACAAGTGTTCAATCGGCATCACCCAAAGTGAAAATCCTCCACCGAGATAAGATGGCCTCTTACCATAACAAGGAGACCACCTCAAAAACACCTGTGGTGTAACCCCAGCAGGGCCTCTATTATTGAGGAAACACAGATAGTGATCCTAAAGATGATATCTACACGTCCACTTCCACATTCATATAGATGTAATTTCCCATAAAAAACAATAATATTCGCCATAGCGTAAAACCTTATTAATTTATTGTGTAGAATGTAAAATTGCACTTACAGCAGATCCATAAAACAGTGCATATATAGAAGCGTTAGATGCCGGCCGGCACTTCAAATCCACCAGTCCTTCCAGGACACTGTACGCGGTGATGTCAGCACGTCGCGGTCCGACGCATTTCGTCACAGAGGACGTTGTCCTAGGGGCACGCTTAATGGGGTTTTACACTATGGCGAATAATATTGTTTTTTTATGGGAAATTACATCTATATGAATGTGGAGGTGAATATCATCTTCAGGATCACTATCCGTGTCTCCTCGATAATAGAGGCCCTGGTGGGGTTACACCACAGGCGTTATTGACCTCTTCACGTGACTGGTGTTTAAGATTTAAGAATTATGGACACTTTTTTCAATATATATATATTTTTTGAATTATATTTTTGAATTGTAACGATTGATTTAGCGCAACTTTTTTGTTTTTACAGCTATACATTTACCTAAACTATAGCAACCCTCAGCCTCCTTACTCCAACTTGGCGTTCAATTAAGCCTGGAATACACAAATACACAATGAGAATATTGTCTGTTTTTTTTTTTTTTTTTTTTTTTATTTATTTTTTTTTTTTTTTAGCCTCCATATCGAAAATTAAGAGGGTACTCAACTTACGAAAATTCTCAGAAGACAAAATACAACTGCGGAAGTGATGTGATGTATTGTATCTGTATTGTATTTTTGGAGGAATATGGTACTAATTAAACATAAATCTCACAATCTGGTATTGTACGAGAAACATTTTCGCGTTTGTCCCTTCGAATAATTTCGGATAATCTGCCGTGATCTGCTCTCGAAAAGCTCTGTACTAGCAATCAGGTTATTATACAATCGCTTTGAAAGCAGTATTTTTCGTACGATTTTCTGATCGTGTGTACTAAGCTTCACTTTCATAACGCTTCCATGGCTTTCTCCGGTGTTTACAGCCTGTCCAGTGAAACTCTCTTTAGACTTGAATGTGGGTTGTCTTGCTATACTGCTCATTAAAGCATGAGGACTTATTGCCCAGGCGTGGCCAGAATTAATAGGGCAAGGTGTAAAAATTTGGCAAAACTTCCATCCTGCACCTTAACCCCTTACGCTTTATAATGGGTGTACAGCCAATGAAGACACCATGTATATCCGAAGACAAAAATCTATAGGGTGTAAATCATGAGAAGCTGGGTTGGGGGTTTGTACAAACTATATTAGGGGAGCTGGGGGGAGGGAGGCACTGTCCTTTAATCCTTTTGCTGCCACCAATGTATGTCATACATCAGCAGCAGGGGGTTTTACGCATACACTGTGCCTGTAAATCTGATGAACTGACTGTCAGGTGGAAGTGAACTGACAGCAGTACAACCACCTGATTGTTTCCATGAACCCCTGGTAGAGCAGCCTCCCCGCACGTGACCCTCCTTGTCATGTTTCACAGGCTCCACTGCGGGCCCAGGACCCCCATGGCGGATGTCACTAGGTACAGAGGGAGGGTGATCCCTGATCTCCCCTGGCTAACACAGAGGCAGTGTGCAGTACGTCACTTCTGTTTTTCAACTGTCACTTTTCCTGGCCAGGGAAGAGGCTAAAAGTGTGTGATCTGCCTTTCATTAGCTTCAGTGAGAGGAAGGTGAGACATTAGGGGTTCCTGTGGGGTCATTGAACATTTAGAAGATGGTCATGTTCCAATATGGTAAATGGCATCACCCAGAGACCCCACTTCTTTGCTTATATTGCAGTGACGAGGAATAGTGGATGACATTTGTTTGGAGTCAAGGGTTTTTATTTTATTTTTTTTTCATTTGGTGGGTCAGTGCTGTGATTGACATGGCATGCATCAATGGACACTGGTATGAGTTTGGGGGGGGGGGGACTTCATGCTATTTTTTTTTCACTATCCCTACTGTTTGTTTACATTCACCGGTGAGTTGGGGAGTCCCTGACTGACAGCTGAAAGTGGCAGGCATGGATGAGCCACTGGATGTTATGATGCTGGCAGGTGTCGGCTCCCTAAGGCCTGGTTCAAACCTCTGCATTTTTGGTGCTTTTTGCAAAAACGCACTACAGTCCATTTAATATGGTTTCCTATGGGACACGTTCACATCTATGCTTTTTTCAGCCATTGCGTTTTTGGAAAGGGTTAGGTTTTAAACGCAAAACAGTGCTTTTGTGGATCAATAGACTTATTGGTAAAGTCTCCCTTATATTATTTTCCCGGCTGGTTGAGAAGGCTATTAACTTTGATGGTTGAATGTTCTTTAGCAATTTTTTTCTTAATATCACACATATGACAATTACGGGAATTATTCATTACATTTGCATAAATGTTGAGATATTTGCAAAGAGAATTTTTAATAGTGTAGCGCCACCCCCGCAGGGACGGCTAGAAGACGCTTGCTCACAGAGGTAGCCGTGACCTCGCAAGCCCCCCAACACCTGATACTCTGGCTTCCTAAATATTTCAAACAGAAGTTACAAATGCAAAATACACCAATAATTAATAGGATTAGTGGGTTAACACTTTTTTGGATGATTAAGTCAACAAGACCATAAAAGCTATGGGTATGCCCCAAATTGTGTAATATAGCAGTGAATGAAATGACAAGGATATACAGTTAAACAACAGTAGCAGTGGGTCAAATAGCTATAACAACAGGCTCTGTACAGGTTTATGACCCCAGAAGCAAGAGGGGGAAGAGAAGACATTTAGTCAGTCAGCTCCCTCAAGGCCCTGATGCCACAGAAAATATAAAGAAAACAATCTATGCAATTTATATAGGAGTTCCCCTTAAATCTAACGGTGATAACTATAGAACATTAGTCAAACACAAGGCCCATAGGCCAAATCTGGCCCTCCAGGCCATTTCATGTGGCCCTCACACCTCTCCTGCAGTTGGGTCACCCCCTTGTGTCTGCCCCCACCGTGTCTCATCAGTCAACAGAAGAGAGGTGGACAGAAATCCTTCAACAGATCCTGTGCTTCTCTGTACAGACGAAGAGAGACTCATTTTTGAACCCACCACCCTCCTGCCTCAGCAGCCGGAAGCAGAGAGAATGACAGAACTCTTCTTACAGATCCTGCGCCTCTCTGTGAAATCCCAACACCCATTTGTCTCCGCATCCCCTGGTCTCATCATTAAGCAGACTCTGGCAGCTGACTCAAGCCCTCTTCTGGTCCTTCTCCAGACCCTGTACTTTTTGCTGCTCAGCTCCGCCCCATTCTTCTTCCTGGCAGCAGCATAAGGGGGGTGCACTGCGATGTAGGAGGAGGACTTTTGACTTCTGTTGTGGAGTGCTCTGGACATCTGCTTAGAATTATTATGAGAAGAATACAATTCTATGTCAGTTAAAAAGGAGGGGCACACACCGCTGGTATCACCACAAGAAACATCATTGGAGGCTGCTCAGACAGACCATGGTTCTGCAACAAAGTTCCCTGTGGATGATAGCAGCAGTGTGTGACCCTCCTGTTCAGACTTGTATCATCTGCTACAAGAGTGTGAGTTGGCTCCGTGCGGGTCTGCACCTGCTCTTCACAGCTTTAGGCTCAGTTGACACTGCCACGACCTACAGTGCGACTTTCGTAGGCGACTTTGGCAAGACTTCAGCACAACTTTGAAGCAACTTCAGGGAATGCCTGTGTAATCTTCCTGTAATGTCAGATCTAAATTACATAAATTAGGATGAGGATCCTGATTTGGGGTAGCTTCCATTAAAGTCTATAGGTACAAATCGGATTGAATCTCACCTTGAAGTAGCACAGGAACCTTTTCTAAAGTTGGAGCGACTTCAGTAGTGCTAATTAGGACAGCTCTCATTGACTAACATGGGATTTCACATCACGTGACTTGGGATCTCCCAAGTCGGATCCCAAGTCGCGGCAGAGTGAACCGAGCCTAAGTCTTAAGTTATTACTAAAGCCAGTAATAATTGAATGCAGAGGCAATTTTTTAATATGATAAAGAGTAAATATATTTATATAGTCTTACGGATACATCCAGCCCTTTGGGGGCAACCATAATGCTGATGCAGCCTGCAATGAAAGTGAATTCAACACCCCTGCTCTAGGAGATTTCTATCACTCACCTTAGAACGAAGCCCTCCAGCGACGCGCTGTCACCCTTCTGGGTTTGCGGTCTCTGGCTGTATGAGTGGCTGGAGCAGCGATGATGTCACTCCCGCGGCTCCGGCACTGAACTCTGAAGGTCCGGCACAGTATGCTGGTCCTTCAGAGCGCAGGCACCGGTGATGTCACTGGCAGCATCCAGTGTGAATATCTCCAAAACAGTGCACATTTAGGAGTTATTTATTTTACCTACAGGTAAGCCTTATTATAGGCTTACCTGTAGGTAAAAATCACAAAGGGGACTTTACTACTGCTTTAAGTCATTGTGGATCAACGCACCTGGTGTGAACAAGCCACTTTGCTGCTAAGAATGCAGAATAACGTGACTGCTGCTTGTACAAGAGTGGTGTCATGTGTGACTATTACTTGTGATGACAAAGCCATGCTTTTATCCCAGAAAAAAAAAAAATGACACCATGGACTTCTCTGCCAAACAAGACAGACAAGTGATCGGTAATCCAATATCACCTGGGAACCTTTTTCAAGAAAGCATGTTTTGACAAAATAAATTGACACATCTTTAAACACCTCGCGGTGCATTCTACATGTGTGAGTCACTGATGATTAACCTCCGACTGCGGGTGGGAAGAAACATTTTAAAAGCAGCTGGATTCCTTGATATTTTTCACAAGTCTCATGTCACAGCAAAATGTATTAATATAATTGTCATCCTTTATTTATAAAAGTGGTTAATTAGAGACAACCAGCAAACCCCGAACAGAGTCATGGGTGGCCAGGGCCTACTGATGCATAAGGGGAGTAAAGGCTGGCCCGTGTATTTAGATCTAATATAAGAGCTACTGTATCCCAAATTGCTAAAAAAGGTAATGCTTGTTCCCAATAGAAAGATGTCAGAACACACAGTACATCGCAGATTGTTGCTTATGGGACTGCGTAGACGCCAGGGGTGGACTGACAACTCATGGGGCCCCCTGTGTCCACACTCAAGCCACACAAAGCCCCACCTACAAATTGCAACTCAGCCACATAGAGTGGGCATAGCCTGCATGGCAGTCCCTGACTGTCTCCTGTAGTATGTCTGCAGTCTCTGACAATCTTCTGTAGTATGTCTGCAGTCTCTGAGGCTCTCCTGTAGTACGTTTACAATCTCTGACCCTCTCCTGTAGTATGTGTATTAATGTGCCGCTTTACTTGCGCAATTATTTGGGATTGCTCCACTGCTCAGTCAGTGGTAATATTGTGCAATTAGCTGTAGCAATCAATAATCAGTGGACAGTAGTGATCCGCTGTAATCTCTAGCAACCAATCAGTGAGCAGCAATAATGTGCAGTAACCTTTAGCAACCAATTGGCAAGCAGAAATGATGTATTGTAACCTCTAGCAACCAGTCTGTGAGCAGTAAGGATAGACTGAAACCTATGGCAACCAAATGTAATCACTGCATGATCTGCTGCCGTTACCTGATTTTGAGTCTACCTGCTATTTTTATGTATGTCCCAAGAACGGAGGTGGGGGGGGGGCAAGAAAATTTTTGCCCAGGGCCCAATCAATATTAAAGACGGCCCTGGATATGAGTCAGCAGCCTCATCACTGCCTGACTCCTTCAGCCAATGGGTGCAGAGAGGAGAGGGCGGGGCTCAGGCTGAGGGGGAATTAGTCGGTGACACAGCAGCGTGCATCTGTGTGTGTGTGAACACACTGGGAGGGACAGGTCCTCACAACAGGCTGATACAGTGAGGAAAGCAGAAAACATCAAATCTGCAATGAATTCATTTGTCTCCAAAAAGGTCCAGTAACACCTTTCACCTATGCCATGTCCTTGCTGCTGCCCAGCCACCAGGAGGAATTATACAGCAGCTAAATGTGTTTCATCATCATTATCATCATCATGATAATCACACAGTACAGATGCATTGAGCCATAGTACCTGTAGGTATTGTGTGATTATCATGATGATAATGATGATATAGAATGACAGTGAAAATAATCTTTCAGCCTCATTTACAGTGCCTTGCGAAAGTATTCGGCCCCCTTGAACTTTGCGACCTTTTGCCACATTTCAGGCTTCAAACATAAAGATATAAAACTGTAATTTTTTGTGAAGAATCAACAAGTGGGACACAATCATGAAGTGGAATGACATTTATTGGGTATTTCAAACTTTTTTAACAAATAAAAAACAGAAAAATTGGGCGCGCAAAATTATTCAGCCCCTTTACTTTCAGTAGAGGTGAATGGTGTAGCGCTTATATTAATATAAAATGAACTCCACAGTCCATGTACAGATAGATATAATCCTTGGGTGGAAAACAAGTCTGTCCAGAAAAACGTGCTACCAAAAGTGTTGCCAAGTACTCCACACTCCGACAGATCAGTGCATAGAGACCACCACCAAGAGAAAAGATGGCCCCTTACCGCAATATATGGATCCCCACTACAGAGATCAAATCCAGCTCATTTCACACATCAATGGAACCCTTGCAGACAGTACCCGGCTTGTGGCGATATCCACATCGACTCCGCTCAATGCAGGCACAGGTATGGGTGTATGTGTAAAAAAAGGGGAACAACTCCCATAGTGAAGTACTGTAATGAATGTATTTATTGATGCACTAACGAAAATTGGCAACTCGCGTTTCGTAGTAAGTCAAACAGCATGTCTCTCTCAAATATCGCCTTCGGGACCTGGTTTCCAATCGAGAATCTGTGAAAAGAACTGAAAACTGCTGTTCACAAACGCTCTCCATCCAACCACACTGAGCTTGAGCTGTTATGCAAGGAGGAATGGGCAAAAATTTCAGTCTCTTGATGTGCAAAACTGATAGAGACATACCCCAAGTGACTTACAGCTGTAATCGCAGCAAAAGGTGGCGCTACAAAGTATTAACTTAAGGGGGCTGAATAATTTTGCACGCCCAATTTTTCCGTTTTTTATTTGTTAAAAAAGTTTGAAATAGCCAAAAAATTTCATTCCACTTCATGATTGTGTCCCACTTGTTGTTGATTCTTCACAAAAAATTACAGTTTTATATCTTTATGTTTGAAGCCTGAAATGTGGCAAAAGGTCGCAAAGTTCAAGGGGGCCCTGTGAAGAGAGAATGACAGTCTGCAGCTGTAAACGCAGCTGACCGTTGCTGTCTCAGAAATCACTGCAGAGCTCCAGTGTTCCTCCTATTTAGGAACACAGGTCTCTGGGTTGATATTACAAGCCCCCCCCCCCCCCCACAGTTAGAAAGCACCCCCTAGGTTCACACTTAACCCTTTGATCGCCCCTGGGTTAACCCCCTTCCCTGCCAGTGTCATTATTACAGTAACAGTGCATATTTTTAGCACTGATTACTGTAGTAATGTCACTGGTCCCCCCAAAAGTGTCAAAAAGGTCAGGTGTCTGATCTGTCTGCTGCAATGTCGCAGTCCCGCTAAAAATCACTGATCACCGTCATTACTAGTATATAAAATAAAAATAAAAATGACCTAAATCTTTGCCCTAGTTTGTAGACATGATAACTTTTGCACAAACCATTCAATATACTGTATGCTTATTGGGATTTTATTTTACCAAAAATATGTAGCAGAATACATATTGGCCTAAAATTATGAAAAATTAGATTTTACATTTTTTTAGGGGAATGTTATATAGCAGAAAGTGAAAAATATATATATTTTTTTTTTTTTCAGAATTGTCGCCTTTTTTATTTTGTTTATAAACAAAATAAAAAAATAAAAATCACAGAGGTGATCAAACACCACCAAAAGAAAGTTCTATTTGTGGGAAAAAGGACATCAAATTTATAAGGGTACAGCGTCGCACAACTGCACAATTGCACAATTGTCTGTTAAAGTAACGCAGTGCCAAATTGCAAAAAATGGCCTGGTCATTAACCACTTGACCCCCTGCCCACCGTACATATACTGCGGCACTCTTCCGCTGCTGGGCAAAGGGACGTATCCCTATGTCGCTCGCTCAGGCGCCTGTGGGGGGTAAGCGCGCGCTGGCGGCGCTCTCCCGCCTCTGCTCGTTACCTGGGGAGCTAGCGTGTGTGACCGGCGGCTCTGATGGCCACCGGTCACTCACGATCTCCCGCAGCAGAGGGAGAAAGACAGACGACTGATGTAAACACAGCCATCTGTCATTCTCCCTTAGATCATCAAAGAGGCTATGCGATCCTGCTATGTAGGATCGCATGTCTCTGTGATGATCTAATAAGCCACGCCCCCTGACAGTTAGAATCACGCCCCTAGGGTCACACTTAACCCCTTGATCACCAATAAAGTTAACCCCTTCCCTGCCAGTGTCATTTTGACAGTAACAGTGCATATTTATAGCACTGATTACTGTAGTAATGTCACTGGTACCCCCAAAAGTGTCAAAAATGTCAGTTAGGGGTCTTATCTGTCTGTCGCAATGTTGCAGTCCCGCAAAAAAAAATTCAGATCGCCGCCATTACTAGTTAAAAAAAAAAAAAACAATAAAAATGACATAAATCTTTCCAGTAGTTAGTAAACGCAATAACTTTTGCGCAAATCAATCAAAATACGCTTATTGCAATTTTTTTACCAAAAATATGTAGCAGAAAACAAATTGGCCTAAAATGTTAAAAAATTTTGATTTTTACATCATTTTTTTTGAGAATTTCACATAAAAAATGTGAAAAATATTATTATTAATATTATTATTTTTTCAAAATTGTCGCTCTTTTATAGCGCAAAAAAAAAAATTTGCACAGGTGATCAAATACCAGCAAAAGAAAGCTCTGTTTCGGGGGAAAAAAAGGACGTCAATTTTGTTTGGGTACAGTTCGCACAACCTCGCAATTGTCCGTTAAAGTCACGCAGTGCCGAATTGCAAAATAGGGCCTGGTCATTGAGCAGCCAAATCCTCCGGGGCTATAGTGGTTAAGGGGGATAAAACCTTCCAGTCCAGAACTGGTTAAACAAGGTTAGGACTGGGGAAAAATAAATAGCAAATAAAGAAAAACAATATAGCGTATACAATTGCGGCACAAATCATATTGTAATTGAATGTTATTAAAAATTACCTTTCCATTTCAATCTGTAATTTTCTGAAAATGCAATATGGCCACTCTATTCTGTACACAGAATATGTACTGACCACACCCCAGAAACATAATTTCCTGCTTGTGTGATTGGCTCACTGATTTTCCCAGAAGTCTACACTAAGATACAAGTCAGATTTCTGGCATCCCCTGCAACAAAAATTTCATTTTTGGGTAAGATACTCCCAATAGGAACACGCCTAAAGAGATGCAGGCCTAGAGGCTTTCCTCATTAGTGCTCTGAAGCTGCACAGCTGATTGATAATTATGAAAACACTCCCATTAGACCCACTCAGCACAGAGGCACAAACAATGATTTCTTCAGAATAACAGAAGGTAGGAATCTGCAACAAAGTTTGTTATAATCCTTGCAATATACAGAGATCACCCAGAGGGGAATGTTTTTTTTCTCAACAAAAGTTGCGTTACACTTTAAATACAGTTCTGTAACCAACACCTTATTTTCTGGCAGTGCCCCTCCTGAGACTAGACTCTGGATCCGCCCCTGCACAGGCTAGAAGCTTTGTTCATCTCTATTACATGGCAGACTAATGGTACTAGTGATTACATAATACAGATAAGGTTTTTGTGCTTTCTGTTATCTGACAGGAAGTGACTCGATCTTGCCAGAAATGCAGTGTCTAACAAGTATTTTCTGACTTTGCTGAAAATGTTCTTGACCTGATTCTGAAATATTAAAAAGAATGCAACCACCACCCATAAGGACTGAAATATAATAAATAAGTGTTCTGGGGTTTAGATATGATTTACTTGTTAAATTCTATTCAATTCCATTCTAGACATAAATGTTTTGGCTGCACAGACACTTTATTACATTGAGTAAATAACACAGTAAGGCCTCAGTCACATGGGCGCACCTATCCGTACACTTGTGCGAAGGACCGTCTTTGCCCCCACAGGAGTTCCGTGTATCCGCATGCAGGCAGTCGCATTCATGTCTATTGAGATGCAGTAGCTGCACAGATACAGCTGTTGGTCCCAATCTGACAGCCATGCAATTGCAGTGCATTTCCCAACACGGTCTGTGTTCAGTGACACGCACCCGCACAACTGTCAAATTATTACCAGCGACTGGGCCGCTGCACCCTAAAGACATAAATGAGACTGCACAGAACAACTTTGCACAGGAGTATGGATAGGTACACCTTTGTGAGTTAAGCTTTAAAAATAATATTTTCAAAGCCAACTCAAGAAATGTTTTTGCAGGCCACAATCTGGAACTTGGAACCTCTCTCGTACCCCGTCACCAGACCATTTATTTCAACAATCTTACTATAACTCCTCGTTCACACAGGTGCGACTTGTCATGAGATTTGACAGTTACAATTCACATGACAAGTCGCACTCCATTGACGACATAGGAACCACAAGTCATGACACAGCGATTATGGAAAAGGTTCCTGCACTACTTTTTACCGATTTCATTGCGACTTGCATAGTCTTTTGTTAAATGAAGTCACAAGCCACAATGAAATCAGCAGTGGAAATCACACTGATGTGCGGCTTTGAAATCCCATTGAAGTAGCGCTGTTTTAAAGCCACACCGGTGTGAATCAGGGTTTAGACCATATGTACATTTAACATACTTCCAAAAGCCCTGAGACTCCTACTGGGCGCCTCCATCTTGGATGTGCTGTCAGGAGCCCCTACAGACTTATGCCTCGTACACACGCAACGATTATCGGCCGACCGATCAGCCGACTTTTGTCCAGTGTTGTTGTGTTGCTTGAAATGTGCTCTAGACTGCACACAAATTTTCTCGGCCAACAAAAATCTACTTCAGAAGTGATGTCATGTGATGGTTTACTTTCCGTGTGTTTTTTCTTCTCTGAGCATGCCCAGTCTTGCTCATCAGATTTTTGTCTGCCGAAATCTGTACTGACTGACGGAAAATCGGCCATTGTGGTGACGGCCAACAAAAACTTTATAGCCTGCACGCCAGATTTTTTTCGGCTGAAAAGTCGTAGTCGGTTGTCGGAAGCATCATACTAACAAGCCGAAAATCGGCCGATCGGACGTTGGCTGAAAATTCACGGCCAACTATCGACGCGTGTGTACGGGGCATTAGAGCTGTCAATCAAGTGCTCTTCACTGCTCCACCAGGTTATGTAGTTAGGTAAAGAAGAAAGGAGCTGGGCCAGCAGAAACAGTAATGTGACACTACCAGAAGAGAAGTGGGCTGTAAATGCAAGGATAGAGGAGGCTGCGCAAAGAAAAAAAAGGGCTAGTCAAATTTTCTAGCAAGTTCAAAGTCACATTGCAAGTAAATAAAATAAGAAACTGGAAAAATACTGCAAAAAAATAATTTAAAATCCTTGTTTTATCAATGTTTTTGCCTGCAATGTTGTTAAGTTGGTGACAGGGTCTCTTTAAAATTGTATTATCTTCAGTTCAGAATATGTATGCATCACTAGTTTACTAAATGGTCACATAAGGTCCAGCAAGAAAGGATCTCAGTGCTAAGGCCATGTGACTGTGGTTAATCTATGCAGGCTCATGTAAGAATGCTCTGAAATAGATCTTAATTGTGGCTTTTGCATTTCCTGTGTTCCGGGATTTTAATAGCAGCGGCTGACTCTCTATGATCGAAGATATGGGCAGAACAGACCGGATCACTTGACTGCCCTTGATGCAATCTGTATTGAAAACACACCCTTTCAGGAATAAATATAATTATTCAGTACAGGGACCTGCGATCAAATTGCAGCGTTATTGCGCTTGATTAAGTTTTAAACTGGTTGTAGCAGGTTTGGTAAGTTGTTCCATGTGATTGCCTTAACATTTTAACCCTAAAGTGGCAAACTAAGCAAAACAAAATATATACATTTAGGATATTCCATACAAATATAAGATTGGATAAGGCGTAAAAAAATTAAGAAAAAAAATAGCTTTTTTGCATATTTGTGTTTTTTATTATTTTCAGCCATCAGTGCTTGTCTCTTTCTCATGATTCCAAGCTACTTTGTAAGCTTTTCTGAAAAGGGTTAACAATAGTTTGAAGTCAGTCTGAAGCTTGGTAATAATAGTCTGGTCATACATCCTTAGTTATTTTCATTCATCAGATTGGATACAGCCATTGTTCGGCCAACAATTTTTCACCTAGTTTCTATGGTTTTTCACCTGAGAATGTCGGGTCGGAGCAGGCCAACAAGAGATATTCAGCTAGCTCATCAGGAGCAAGGCCAATTCAAACAGTTCAAGAAAAAGCCTTCTTAAAAAGTGTATGTAAAGCCAAAACCTTCTAGTCATTCTTGGCAGCTTGTGTCTCATAGACACAAGAGGTATGGGGAAATCATATAATTTGTGAATGATTTGGTGGTGTACTTTTCTTCCAGCAAAGGTGGCAGACCACTCTCGTTGGAGAATGTGGGAAAAGGATGGGGCTTCTAGCCCCCCACTTTTCCTATGGGATGGTGGAAGGGGGGGGGGGTAGTAGGCCCTAGTCCCTTATTTTAATTAAGCTAGGAGATGGTATAACCATTTAATGTATTTGGACTTGAAGTAATGAACTTTTGACCCCTTTAGCCCAGGCAGCCCCTCTTCCCGCTCTTTATTCCCGCTTTTTGTGTATCTAGGGAGTTTTAGCCAGGTTTCTGGGCAGATGTTTTGCTTACCTCAGGTTGTTTGACAAATAGGAACGTTGCTGGTCCGCCTTCCCGCCCCCCTAAGCCCGCGCTGACCAGCTCCAGGGGGCTATATATTCGGCCCGCACATCAGGGGATTTCAATCTTTCCTGTGACCTTCGTATCCTGTTTTTCCCCTCCCTCCCTCCCCTTGTTTGTCGCGGCCTATGATAATTACGTGGTAAGGTCACCTCTGAGTTTGAGGGGGACAATGTATTGTTGGTTTTAATACGTGGGTAAATTAATTGTTTAAAACACAGAAGATATAAATGTATTGTTTGGTATTACGGCCCGAGTTGTGGTGACTGGGCTGTCTTTGTTATTTAATTGTTTGTTTTTATGCTCTTTTGTCATTAAACCAGTAATAAACGGCCGCGGCCTTATTTTTGCCAAAAGCCTTTGTCTGTTGTGCCTGACTTGTAAAGTTTGTTATTTTTATTGTTTTAAATAGTTTTAGGTTAAGTAAATATTATGTTTTTAGCATCCTTCCTGCCATCCCATGACACGGGTGTTGTGCTTTGGTGTTGTGCCCACAGGGAGCAGTCCTTAAGCCCCCGTTCACACTGGGGCGACCTGTGAGGCGACCTGGTCGCCTCACAGGTCACCGCAGGTCGCCTCCCATAGGGAAGCTGCGGACCCGTTCTGATAGGAGCGACACAAGTCGCTCCGACTCAGAAAAAGGGTCCGGAGCTTCTTTGGGGCGACCAGGAGGCGACCGCCATAGACTTCAATGTTACGAAGTCCGTGGCGGCCGCTCCAAGGTAGCGGCGCGCTGCTCGCACCGCGACCTCGGAGGTCGCGGTGCGAAGTAGCGTCGCCCCAGTGTGAATGGGGGCTTATGGCCTGGACTCACAAAGGAGGGGTAGATGATACTTACTGGGCATTATTCAACCTGAAAGAGGAATGAAGAGTGGGTGTAGTGAAGATGCAGAGGGCAGTACTGGAACATAGAGGGGGTGAGTACAGCTCAGAGACATTTTTTTTTCAACCAAGGAGATTAAAAAAAACAATCACGAAGTTGTTCTCTAAACTTCTCTGCAGTTGACATTTGGAAGTAGTAAATGCATAGAAACAGTGCTGAACCTGCTATCAGCCTGCTAAAAAACAGAACCAGCAATTCTGTTTTCAGTGCTCCAAGCTGACACTGTAGAATACATTTAGATGGATGCTCCAGAAGATGTTGTCACCATACTGTATATACTAGTAAAATCACCTGAATGTAAGCAACATGGTGTGGATGCAGAGTTAGTAACATGCTCCCATGGTGGTTATACACTTTAGTTTCTTTATTTAGTACAAATAAACTACACAAATGGTTTGAATACTGCTTTATTAACAATACAAAAATCAGGTGGCAGCTGCTCTTTGCATCTGAGTAAAAAAACATCCTCATCTACCCCAGCAACCCCAATGCACCGGAGGGCATTTCTACATTCTGTGCCACCTCAGGCAACACACGCAATGGCCTCCCCTTAGACAAGGTAAGAAGTTCTGCCCCTAAACATAACCCAAGCTCTGTTATGACTACTTTTTGTGCTTGCTAAAATGGATAGTTAGAATTGGTAGAGGTTTATCAGGTTGTGCAAGCCTAGCAGGTTCCCCAGTGTCCATCCTAGCAAAGAGGCAGCTGTGGGGGGCACTAGGCAATGCAGAAAACATTTTTCATGGAAGCCCTAGAGGCGAAGCCATCCGATATGCAATTCTCAACTTGGCCTATGGCAAGAAAGGCTAATTGTCACTGAGTACAGAATGACATCAGTAAGATATGTCCTTAGGTCATATCTTCTACGTCAGGGGCATAAATACATTATTCCTGGAGGTGCTTCTGAGGACTTCACTTATACCAAGGTTCACTTGGAAATCTATGCACACTCAGGATCAGCATACAAAGGACCAGAATGGCCTGCAGAAGTTACAAGGGGTACAGTTGTGAAACCATAAAGGATTCTGGAACAGAAGAAGTCCTGCCTGCACAAATGTTCTAGCAGAGGCATAAGATATTAAGGATCAAGCTATGTCAGCCCTTTTAAATTACATTTACAAACCTTTTCTGGTTTCACTAAACAACACTGATGGACTAAAAATTAAGACTTTTATATATAAACAGTGGTTTCACTGGGCTACCAAAGAATAATATGTTCTTTCATAGTACTTTAAAAAGACATGGTTTTTGCTAATATTGGGCCTAGTAATAAAAGTTTGTAAATGTGCTCTATAAAGAATATGCGCTTTCAGAAAAAAAATAAATGCACACAGGAAAAAAACTCTCAATTGTTGGAAAACCTATTAAAATATATATATATATATATATATATATATATATATATATATATATATATATATACACACACACACAGTTTTTTTTTCTACATTTTGAAAGATTAGAAAAGGGGTTAAAATCTGTCTGTGTCCCAGCATTCTTTTTCTCCTCTTCCTGAAACAGGAAATTATAGAAAATCTCTTCAAAGAGAGAAATTTCCCTCTTAGACAGTTGGCAGGGATTCTAAAACACAAAAGGGCTATACATACAGTAGAGTACAATTAAAGAGTGTTTCCACCTTGTCAGCCAAATACTTTATATTAGTTACATGTTCCTAGGCGCATAGCATTCATTTAAAACATAATTAAAGTTGTTGCTTACCTTTCTATTTGCTAAAGTCCTTTTTGTAATTGTACCTACAGGTAAGCCTATAATAAGGCTTACCTATAGGTAATGTGAATATCTCCTATACTTGCACAGTTTAGGAGATATTCAGAGTGCATGCAGCCGATGACGTCATCGGCGCATGCACTCTGAGACTCGGTTCACACTGGGGCGGCACGACTCCGTACTACTTCGGGGGCGACTTGTGCATTCCCATGCACCACGACTTTGGAGCGACTTGCATTGACTTCACATAATGGAAGTCTATGCAAGTCGCTCCGAGGTCGTCCCGAAGTAGTACAGGACCCTTTTTCTAAGTCGGAGCGACTTGTGTCGCCCCTTTTAGAACGGGTCCTGTAGCAGTCAATGGACCGCGAGGGAGCGCGACTTGTCAGGCTGACAAGTCGCCTGACAAGTCGCGCTGGTGTGAATGGAGTTTGAATGTCCGGTTTACCGTGCCGGACCTCCAGAGCCTGTGCACGCGAACGTGAGTGGAAGTGACGTCATTGCGGCTTTTTTTTTCATTTTGGATAGAACAGGGGAAGGCTATAACGTTGTCACATTTTTTTTTTTTTTTTTTGCCATCTGTGTCCCATTGCAGAGATTTCCCTTCACTTCATGTCCCATAGTCAAAACAGCAGTGAGAGGAAATCCTTGCAAATTAAGGGATTTCCATGGGAGTCCCCCAGGTCACAAGAACTATTGTTCCCCTTGGAAGCTTTTCTGGGGACAAACCAAAATGTAGGATTTTCTTTTACTTTCAATGATAAGAGTAAACGGCACAAAAAGAGAGGGTGAATCGCCTTAATGAGGTCACAGACAGCAATAAAGACTGACAAGTGTTCAAATCCCTCACTACTCAATCCAAAATGAAAAAAAAAAAGGTTTTGCCTTTAGTTATACTTTAAATAAGTTGCAAGTGAAGCATAAGGCCTCATTTACTTGGGCATCCTACAGTGTATGCCTTTATGAGGGCCGTGTTTAGCTACACAGGGATGCACAGGTGTTCTGTGCAGCACCGTGCAGGTAGTCCCATTCATATCAACTAGGACGCAGCAGCTGCATGCATTCCATGCGAGTACACGGCCCACATACGGGCATGCCCATGTGAACGAGGCCTTAACCAAACCTTGGCTCAATGGTTCCTTTCGCTGACCTCTATGTCACTTCTGTGTCCTTTAGTGATGTGGAGTTATGAGAGAAGAACGACTGAACATCGCAGGGAACACCAGAGACTGATACTCCTGTAAGTGTTGGTTTCCTTACAGACTTCAGGAGATGGGTTCACTGTTCACAAGCATGGGCAGCAGGAAAAGGTATTTACTTGCTTCTTTACAGGTAAACCCTGTACAAGAAAACATAGGAAAGCGACAAAGAGTTGCATTTAGTAAGAAAGAGAATTCTATCTCAGTATAAAGTTTGAAAAATCCCCTGTCCCTTAATTAATAATGAGGCGCTGAGGGCAGTGAAAACAATCTACCCACGATTCTTTTCATTAAACTCAGATGCAATTTCGAATTCTGCCATGCCACATTCATGAAAAAAAAAAACTCCACATCTCAATCATGTAACATGCTGGAAATCATATGAGGACTATATTCTTTGATTTTCCCACCTGAGCATCAGATTCCATAACCTATACTAAGAGCTCCAAGCAAATGCACAAACTCCAGTTTAAAACACTGTGACAGATGGATGTTCTGTGACTATGTAAAGATACACAGATGCACATAGGGACTACAGAAAAGCTTGGGCATCCTTCCAACTCACCATTATGCAAAAATAAAAATACATTTTTTTTTTTAAACCCCAATGGGCTGCGAACCAGGTGAATCCCCGTCCTGCAGCACATGTAAACAATGGGGTGGGATGCTAGTGATATAAGTGCCCTTATATGCACACATGCCCATATTTAACCCCGCCCTGTATTTAACCCCGATGATTCCCCGCCCTGGGTGCTGCAGGGCGAGGAATCATCCAGCCCACAGCTGATTGGAGTAAAAAAAAAAAAAAAAGTGCACATTTTATGTTCAGATAAAGATGAGTTTGGAGGATGCATGGGTTTATCTCTAATAGTGACATGGATAGAGTATAGGCTAGCATGCAAATGGTCTCTAAACAGGTGCATGGTGACACGGTGGATCAAGATAATTGGAGATTCCGCTACCAACACAAACAAGATGGAGGAATGTTCTTTGCTGCTTAACTTTTAATTGGCAGTGCTATTAATTTAGAATGGCACCCTAATACATTATTACAATAATGAGCAGTGCATCACATCACAAATGCATTGTGGTGTGTTACAAAAAAGACTGATTCCATGCCTTAATGTGCAAAATAATTTGTCTGTCCTAATGAACCTTAATCCTGAGCAATTTCCAAATTTCATGCTCCCTGCTGATTGTTAAGCCCCCACTCTGACTCTGTAGAGAGACCACTGCTTCAACAGAGAGAGCAATGGCCCTTCTCTACAGTAGGCTGGCAGGGAAAGGCGTTTCTTTTCAGACTGTGGCTAAAGCAAAAAAATTAACATTTTGTACTCCTTTTATTTAGATGTACCTGGAATGTATTTTGCTGATTTAAACCAAAGGTTCAATTAGGCTTTTAAAACTGTTTAACCACTTGACCTCCGGAAGATTTACCTCCATCATGACCAGGCCAGTTTTTGCAATACGGCACTGCGTTATTTTAACTGACAACTACGCAGTCATGTACTCAAAATGTATATCATTTTTTCCCCACAAATAAAGCTTTTTTTGGTGATATTTGATCACCTCTGTGTTATTTTTTGCGCTATAAACAAAAAAGACCGACAATTTTGAAAAAAAAATAAAATTTTTTAACTTTCTGCTATAAAACATATCCATGAAAAAAATTGAAAAAAAATCGAATTTCTTCACAGGTTAAGGTCAATATGTATTCTACTACATACTTTTGGTAAAAAAAAAATCTCAATAAGCATATATTTATTGGTTTGCACAAAAGTTAGAACATCTACAAATTATGGTGTATGTGTATATATATATATATATATATACATATATATATATATATATATATATACACATATATATATATATATATATATATATACACATACACATATATATATATATATATATATATATATATATACACACACTGGAATTTTGATTTATTTTTTTATACTATTAATGGCGGCGATCAACGATTTATAGCGGGGCTGTGATATTGTGGTGGACAGTCAGACATGGACACTTTGTGAGAACTAGCGACACTAATACAGCAATCAGTGCTAAAAATATGCACTGTCACTGTACTAAAGACACTGGCTGGGAAGGGGTTAAACATCTAGGGTGATCAAATGGTTAACTGTGTGCCTAACCAGTGTTTTACTGTAATATGCGTGCTGCTTTTACTCAGGATAGTGATGGCTTTTATTACCTGCTTTGCAGGGACACAAAACCCATCCCTTCCCCCCCTGTCAGAACAGAGATCTGCCTGGTTTGCATTGGCAGAGCTTTACTCTCTCTGCCCAACGATCGGTGGGTGCTGGCGCATATCCAGTGCCTGGCACCCGCAGTTCGGCTTCTGCTGTGAGTTATCACAGCAGAAGTGGCATGTCCCCTAGGCGTAAGTGCAGAATTATATATACACACACACACACACACACACACACACACACACACACACACACACATGTGATTCTGCACAGGAGGGCTGCCCTATAGCAGTAAATTTGCTTTAGGGCAGTCCTTCACTGGTTAATATTTCTGAGACTTCAGTTAATCCGATTTTTACAGCTCCTCTTGTCTCAAACCCCAACAGGTCCTAGCAGTCCAAAGTCAAGCTCATGTCTGATTTTACAGCATGTACATAGAATAGATAATGTTTACGGATTTTCATGCATCCAAGAAATACAAAATGACAAAACATATACAAACACATATATTAAAACATTACAAATTAAGTGCAAAACACAGTGCATTACTGAAGCAGAGGTAACTCTGCTGGAGTATTATCATGTCAGGTGTGCCTAAGAAAAGCACCCCTTTCTGTTCTGGGGTGCAAGGTAGGCCTGCCATAACCACACATTGGAGGCAGCCATTTTTTCACTGTATTTCAATGCTTGGACTTTATTCTGTTCAGTAAAAACCTGTCCTTCGGAGTCTACAACATGGAATTTGGAGGTGGTGGGCAACACAGGCTTACCCAAACTGGCATTTTCTCTTTTGGCTGTAGTGGGGAAGCGTTCGATCTTCACTGGGTCATTCCAACTTTCTTGGTCCCAAAAGGGAAATCACCCCCCCACATTTGTGATAGGATAAGATTTTCCATCCTGCATTACGTGCTACTAGCCTAAAGGGAATGTCCTTCTATCTGTATTGTGGGCATTTTTATTTAATGTGTCCTGCCCCCCTAGGGAATTCTCTGTTGAAACACATAAAAAATCCACAGGTTTGTGACTAGGTTTGCTCAAAATGCCATAGAATGGATTGTATTCATAGTCATTTGATCCTGCTCAATAAAAAACTTTTAAAAGTGTCTGATCTTAGAGCACATGTATGTGACCCCAGGAAGCCATAGCAGTCATCGTGCTGTGGTCTGCCTGTGCCAGCAATAATATAAAACAGAGCATGCAAAAAGAAGTCCATCACTTCCTGCTACAAGTTCAACTAAAATGATTCCACAGTACAGCAGAGTAAGGTGCAAAAATTTGAAAGCCTTGTTCAGCCAACATAGTTATGTTTTAGTCCTGAATAGACCTTTATCAAACTTGAGGGCTCGTTTACACGCGCAATGACCTGTGTTTTTTACTTACTGGATCAAGGCACACAAAAAAACAATTAGTTTTCTATGTGCCATGTTCACACTGCAGCTGAAGGTACAGTGCAGTGAGTTACAGTGCAATGCAGATATGTAGGATTTTGTCTCAGCCCACTGGAAGACACTGCATGTCACCACAGCGCACAGCTATGTGGAGACAATAATGAAATGTCACTTTTGACACTTCAAATAAAGTTAAAAAAAAAGTAAACTGTTTGGTGCACTTAAGCACACATCACACTAAAAACTTACTGCCCCTGAAGTTAAAACTGAGCATTTTAGCAAAGGTGCTGTGTGAACGTGCCCTAAATCAGATTCAGTCCAGTCAGGAGTAACATGCTGTCATGGTTAGGTATGCAAGGCTTGTAATCATACAAGGGAATTTATTCTTAGCTTGCAAATGCTAATCTTAAGAGCACTGCATTCAGTAGGCATTAAAGCAAGCTTTGGCAGCCATTTTCCACATGCCTGAAGCGGTCAGCCCCATGCAGCAAGCTGGGAGTGTACTTCTAGAAGCATTTAAACATAAAACCGCCACTCACTACAGCCAATCCTAGTGTGGGTGTATACATGTGAAAGCCTCAGTCAAGGCCTCTCCTCTAGCTATGCCCTCCTGACATGTTTCACCAGAAGGCGAGGCATTGACTGAGGCTTTAACATGTATACACCCACACTAGGATCAGCTATGGTGAGCGGCGGTTTTATGTTTAAATGTTGATTGCCCACTGGATGAGTTTTTCTTGTGCTGGCATCCCTACTTATCCTCAGCCTGGAGCGGCACCACCAACTAATGGCATACTTCTTCAAGAATGTTTCATTTCTTCTGCTTTCATTAATCACATTCAAACTTCTAAAGCAAGACTGAAAAGAAAGGTGACTGCAAAGGGTGAGTTTAGGAATTTCTTTCCTAGATCCCACACAGGAGTTCACAACCCAGCTAGTAGGGTATAATCACCCAGTGATGCTCTGTCACGCCATTCCTGCTGCAGGAACCTAACCCAGGTAAGCTGCAATGTAGGATTTAACCTAAAGTTGGGTACACACATATCGAAATTGGCCTAGTTCAATAGGAACTGGACGAATCTTGATCTATGTGTTGCCCTCCCTGTTTACCTGTTGATAACTGACTGACCGGGTTCTGTCGAATGGTCCTGCTGGAAAACCCCCAAGTAATCAGCTGCTGCAGCCAATGGCTGCATCACTGATTTGTGTATTCTGACAGAGGGGAGAGTCACTGTTGTCAGAATACAATAGCACAGCGGAGGAGATCTCTGCATCCACATCACTTGCGTGGATTCAGGAATCTGTGAGGTTTTTGTTTTCTTTAATCAGCCCGCAAGATGAATGAAAAAACTCACAGCGTATGCCCAGCTTAAGTGAATAATATCACTGCCTACATGACAGTGATTAGGTCGGGTATTCGGTTGCACATGGGGAAAGTCAAGTGCTCCCCCATACCTGGTTTATTGGGTGAACTAGATGGATTTGTGTCTTTTTTCAACTAAATTAACTATGTAGCATTACAGCAACAGAGCTAGGGCTTCAACTTAGCAGGTAATCACTAAAGGAGCACAGATTAGTGAGTATGCTTTGCTGAATGTTGCAAGAAACACTAGGTAGCATTTACAAGCATAAATAATAAAAAATGCAGCGTCCATTAAGCCTACAACTCTGCATTTTGCAGTTTATTCTACTATACTGTAAACCATTTTTAACACCTCAGTGCTCAGTCTAGTGAGCTTCCAGACTGCAAATATTCATATTCCTATGATCTACAATGGCTGCCACCGATACTAAGACAACTCTTCAACTCATTTTTCATTTTAAAAAACTGTAACAAGAACCTAAAAACAGAAACATTATAACATTCAATACAGCTGAAGCGAACAAGCCATTATAGTATGACTCTCCGCTCCAACCAATCAAAACAGGAATTGGCACTCAAATGTATACTGAACTTTAAAGCCTGGGTATCAATTGCTTCTTTTCTTATCAGCATCTTTAGAAAAAATACAAAAATATTAAAAAATATATATATAAAAAAGGGAAAACAAAAGCAGTTGATAAAAAAAAAAAATACTCGCCGGTAACACTAACTAGTAACGTAAACTAGCTTGAACCAGTGTGTCCTCACTAAAAAGTGTCCTCACTAAAAAGTGTAACAAACCTGAGCCAATATTTGCCCTTTGTTCAATGGCTGCAACCGGTGATCCCCAGCCAACTAAGGTATACCAGTGGTATTTACTATTCTTTCTATTTACCAGTACCTTTGACTAGTTTAACCAGTAATTTTCTTGGCTTACTAGTAAAGTTAAAACAGTTCACTGGAAACTTGTTTCAAAGTAAGAAGCTTGCATAAAACTAACTGGCTAACTAAATACAATTTTTTTTTTTGTTGTTGCTAACAATTACTAGCATGCAAAAAGATAAGCAAAAGCAAGCAGCTACTAGCTCTACTTTAAGTGGTTGGTAACGATAACTAGTTCTGCTAAAACTAAACCGTGGCCTGCTAGTAACTGGAAAGATTACATTTTGTTAAAGGTGTGATGACACAAATAGCTTGGAGAAAAAGGTAAAGTGAACTGAATGAGATGGCCCAAACTAGGTTCATTTTTTTGTGCTTGGTTAGCTATATCTAATTTCACCTTTAAAACATGTATGAGAACAAGTCATTGTTACCAGCTCTGCTTCAAAAAAGTAGAGCGCAGCTAGGTCCATAAACCGTTGGTAAGCCACCAAGTTGCAGGGGAAAAAAATAGACGGTTCCAATTCTTAGCAAAAAGTCTTAACGGAACCCATACTTTCGCATAAAAGTTTAACAGTAACCAGATAATCACTGGTAACACTAAGCCAAGTGGCTAAGCCACCATTCATAGGTAGACAGGTTCCAGCTCTTGGCTTTGGAAGTAACAGAGATCCACTGGTAAACTAGCAGATGTGAGCTGGTCGCCTTGTTTTATCCGTAAACATTTAGGTTCCACGGGTTTAGTAACCCAGATCCACAGGTGCTTGCTGCTCTGTACCAAGAATACATGGAGTCTGATCTTCAGCGCTTGCAAGACTCATCTGTAACAAACAGAAAAAAGAGGCATGTTGGTGAGGACAAAGACGGCTGCAGAGGCAGAGACTGCACTTTCACAAATACATAAGCAAATGCAGATTCATATATTGCTGTCAGTGTCCTGTTGGGGAAATTTACCTCAACTTAATGCCCATAGGATGCAATAGGAAGTTAGAGAGAGTGAGGGGCATTCACTTCTTTAAGGGGAACTTTAATTCCTCCTCAACCCCCCCCCCCTTCCTTTTTGGCATTTTTTTTGGGGGACAGGAGTGGGTAGCTTGTTTTGACAGAGGTTAGCCCCCCTAAAAAAGGGGGTGCATTTAGCGCCCACTTGCTTGGGATTATGGCCACCTTCAATATAGCTTCAGGAATAGCCATAGGTTTAGTGGGATGGTTGCAGGTGGGCTATTATGGGGTTAATTCTACCTTTTGGAGCTGAGGCAGGTATCAGCCAATGGGGTAATTAGAGGCTTCTAGAAGACAGGTGCAAGGTGTTATAAGGAAGTGCCTGTGCCCTGCTTCCTCCTTTTGCATCCGAAGAGCAAGAAGGAAAGTTCCCCACCCCCCCTCCCTTGTCGCGTGCACACTTTGTGTGGTAGGGTCACCCTAGTATTCTAGGGGGGACGGTATTTTTGTTAATTGATTATGAAGTTAACGCTTGCTCGAGTTCTAAATAACTGAGCTAGTACAATTTATTTTCACTATGTGATTTTGGTTTGAAGTATTATTATTATTATTATTATTATTATTTATTATGATTATTGATCATCTGAGTATTTGATTTCATATTTAAAACCAATAAAGCGTGCCGCGGCCATTTTCTTGCCAATACTGCTGTTAAGTCTGGTTATTTACTAATTAAAGTGATGTTTGAATGGATGAAAGTGTGGCCTATAATCCCATCTCCTTCCCCGCAGCCCTCTGGGACACATCACAGATCCCAGAAGAATGTGGCACCATTCACAAAGCGCAGCACAGCTTGTGCATGTGCAGTAGGAAGCTGGCTGGAAGCCAAAAGACGTTACTGCCGGTTTCCCTTAGTTAGGATGCTGGATCCTGGACCCAAAGCCGATTGAAGAATCAGCTCGGGTGAGGATAGCGCTGTAACCTGAGGTATGCAAGTCTCCTTTTATTAAAAGTCAGCAGCTACAGTATTTGTAGCTCTTGACTTTGAATTTTTTTTAGGGGGGAGACTTCCTCTTTAAACTGGCCTTACACCTGTAGAATTTTGTTAAATTTTAGAACATTTGTCTGATTACCTATGAGTGAAAGTGGACGATTCAACAATAGGTTTTGCCCAGAGCTAGCAAAATCTAACGACAAGGATGAGAATTTGTCAAATTTACTGGAAACAAACAGATTTCCAATCGTTAAATTTGCTGCCAGCTGAGAAAAATTTAGACATTGATGTGATAACTGAACATAAAGCTGTTCAAAATTTGTCAGCCCATGAAGGCACCATCGAATAGCTGAACAAGCGATTTTTATACCTTCTTGTCCAAAAAAAATTCTACAAATGTAAGGCCAGCATTAAGCCCCGTACACACGCGTCGAAAGTTGGCAGGGAATTTTCGTCCAACGTCCGATATGCCGATTTTCGGCTTGTTAGTATGATGCTTCCGACAACCAACTCCGACTTTTCGGCCGAAAAAAATCTGGTGTGCAGACCATAAAATTTTTGTTGGCCGTCAACACAACGGCCGATTTTTGTGCAGTCAGTACAGATTTCGACAGGGAAAAATCTGATGAGCAAGTCTGGGCATGCTCAGTGAATAAAAAACACAAACAAAACAAACCAACACATGACATCACTTCTGAAGTAGAATTTTGTTGGCCGAGAAAATTTGTGTGCAGTCTAGGCACATTCCAACCAACAAAACACAACTTGTACAAAAGTCGGACGATCGGTCGGCCGATAATCATTGCGTGTGTACGAGGCTTTAGTCTGGAAGCACATGGGTGACTAGTGCTTTAAAGATGTAGTGAGAGAGACAGATTGCTACTACATACAAGTGCATCAATCACTAGGAATTAATTGCTGGCTGATAGCGAGATCATTGATCGCTATAGAAGAAATTGACAGTGTGCACCCAACCTTAGACAGCTGAAACAATCCTTACTGGATGATTTCTCCTTACCTCTTGTCCTGGTGACAATGCTAACATTTTGGATTTCCCATCACTTTCTATCCCAGTGACAACAATCACCAATATAAACAGAGAGGGTGAAACAAGCCAGTAAAGACACGGAAATGAAAACTTCACAGAGGTTCTAATCCTTCCCTACACCATGAATAACTTTAAATGTAACTTTTAGATCACAATAAACTTTACTCCATAGAGGACACGTTTCCTAAAGAACAGCAGTTACAATGAGAAGAGAATAAAGTCAACTGTAAACACAAAGTTTTAATTGGCGTTTTGGGTAATGTCTTTACTAACCACCACAGCAACCACAGGAATACATTACAATACAGAATACAATCTTGCACATTATGTATAGAATATAAATTGAGTCATAAGGTGTGACAGTTTGCTTGATAGAGCTTATCACAGGAAACAGGAAATTATATAAAAGGCACAAATGCGGTAATATTTCACATATACAGTAGACCATTGAGAGGGCGGACTGGACATATTATATATGTGTATTAATCGATCATAACAAACATGCATGCTTTTACTAGCTGAACATAGTGTACTGAATTATAAAGGAATAATAGTAAATAGCTGTGAAGCTCCACCTGAGCTGGGAGAAATTATTTCATTACTTCTTCCTCAAAATTCAGGGAGGAAATCAGTCAGCTAATTTTTTCCCATGAAAATGGCCATGATTGTATGTCTGTGGGCACTATGTGACCTCTGCAGGACAGATAGTGTCCAATGCCTACTGTATTTAGCCAGATCAGGTGACAGTTATATACCGTGTTTTAAACCTTAATGAAATCTTGTCAGCAACCTTAAAAAATTGAGGCAAAAGCACAAAATAAAGTAAATTAAATGCTTATTGCAGCCTTTTTCCATGAACAATTTTGTATTCATTTGCAATGCGCCTCTGAACATGCTAGCTAACTTGACCATTTAAGAAGAGTAAGTTCTCTAGCACAGCTCCCTCCTTCCTTGCACAACATAGCTATATCCTTTTCTGGGAGTGTCTACTGTCTGATCTGGCCCCACTTTTATATAACCTTTTATGTAGCAGAGAGGGAGGAGCAGACGGGAATACTATAGCGTGTCATTAGAGTGACAGCTTGAGGTCTACGGACGCTGCTGACATCACATCCAAGATGGCGGCACTCAGTAGCAGCCTCTGGGCTTTTGAATGTCCAAACAAAAGAGCTACACAGGTAATTAACACGCATAAAATATGTTAAATGCATATCCAAACTTATGGAAAGATTGTTGTGCAATTGAATGGTCAAGCCACAGGGTCTCTTTAAAGCAGGGGTGGGGAACCTAAGGCCCGCGGCCGTATGCGGCCCCCGAAGCCATCTGATCCGGCCCTGCCAGTGGGCTGCCTCCGGAGGGGAAGGGGAGGGGGAGCGCCTCCTGATTACACACAGAGCGGGTGCGGCTGCTGTCATACAAAGTCACGCCTCCTATGATAGACAGCACAGTGGTGACGTCTATCACAGGAGTCGGTCCAGGAGGCGTGACCTCGTATGAAAGCGCCCGCGCCGGGTAAGTAGAAGAACCCTGCTCTGTGTGTAATCAGGAGGTGCTCTAATCCCCATGCACTCTGCATTGATTGGGGGCACTAATCACTCTGCATTGATGGGGGGCACTAATCACTCTGCATTGATGGGGGCACTAATCACTCTGCATTGATGGGGGCACTCATCACTCTGCATTGATGGGGGCACTCATCACTCTGCATGCATTCTAGCTCCCAAGAATACATAACAGCATTCAACAGATCAAATCTTTTTAAGGATGTTGGTATCCAGTCTTTATTTACAGTATATGTAACCTCTTATACAAGTTTGTGATACCTGGAATATGACCTGCTCCTGCCTAGTTTTCTTCCTTGTCCTGATTTATGTATATACAACCCTACCTATGTAACCTACAGAAAATCTGTAGTGAGAAGAATGCAGTTGTTGCAGTTGCAGACCCCCCCTTCTCATATTATTTGTTTGAGGAAAAGTGTGGTTAAAAGACACTACTCACCCACTATGAGAGCTTTCCTCCTTAAGATGCCACCTAACAGGACACTCTCCTCCTCTTCATCGTCCTCTGGCTGAGCGAGCGGAGGAATTGGGACCTCAGGCTCTTCACAAGGACCATACTCTGCCAGCAGAGAGCTCTCAGACGGATACTCAAAGGTGCGTTCAAGCTCCGCCTCAGGAAAAGAGATGTTCATCTAGAAGAGAATAAAATAAACAGAAGATCCTCCGGTTTAGGATATCGGCTTATCTTACATTGACAGCTTTGCAAGATTTACAAATTGAAGCAAAATTGTTAATAGGTGATATTTTGATATTTAAACAGTTCTGGCATTAGCAAAAAAAAAAAAAGTTTTGCTTACATTAGAGTTTATTTTAAAGCCTAATTCTAGACCCCCCTCTCTCCTCCAGCATGCAGTTTTTATTTTAATAATAACCTTCATTCAGATGTCTTCTGGCCAAGTGACACGCAGGGCAGTACTCTATAATGCACAGGGTTGCCCTGATGAGGTCAGGACTGCTCTCGGCTACATTGTACTGTGAGTACAACCCCAGGGGGTGAACCCCCGACACCCAGCACTCACAGGAAATAGGCTGAGCCTGGGTTCAAACTACTGCAATGCGGGAACCAGCGCGAATCTAGTGCAGGTTCCCACATCGGATCTCCCCCCGCAGGCAGTTCACACTATCTCTGCAAAGCGCTGCAGGTGTCAGTACAAAGTCAATAATACCCCTAGATCGGTTCGCAGATCACAGTGCTAACTGTGAATTTGGACAGGAATCAGATCGCATGGGTGTGAACACCCATGCAATCTGATTTCAGAGAAGGAAAAAAAAGGTGATCCCTGAAGACGTCATACGCTTCATGACGAAACGCGTTGGGTCCCGTGCTACGCCCCACGTCACTTCCGGTATCTGGAACGCAGCCGGAACACAAATCGGCTACGGCGCTGCTCCATTGATTCAGCTGTTCTTTTCATACTGATATGTAAGTGGCTATTGATTTTATTAAATATCGCATTTATACATACTGCACCATGAGTTTTCCTGCTTTTTTCATGGCATACTGAGACCACCATACTTCCGAACGGGGCACATATAGGAATCCCACCCAGCGCTCTTCCAAGCTAACAGCTAGCATTCCCGGACATATTTTCAGCGGGGAAATACAAGTCTGACAGAGATACCAGGAATCATATAAAGAGACCATTTATCCTCGCTAGACCCCAAGGGGTCATCTGGTATGTGGGCTGAACATTTGGTGACGGACTCCCTTCCCCTATCTTACATGAGGAAATTACTCTTTATTGAACACTAAGCACCTTAAAAACAATCACTTTAAGGTTTGAATATTTTAGGGGTAACCCACTGGTTTATTTAATTGTGTTTAATAAGCAATAATAATTTTTTATTAGAAGTGATCGATTTGATTTGAACCTTGTAAGTAATTGATTGAGCGCTGTCTTCTTATTTTTTCACAATTTCACAACCCACTGTTGTTTTTGACCAGCAGCTCTCTCTTTTTTCTTTTCATTTTTCACAACACTAATATTGATCTAATACCTAGGCGCGATCACTGAGTAATACACTCACATTTTCTTCCAGGAAAAAAAAGGTCCCTGCATCTTTTTCTTGCTAATCCAATGCAAGTTCAGCCATACAACTGTATGGCTAAATTCCCATTACACAGACATGGCATGTGATTGATCTGCACAGCAATGCGGTGCGAATCACATGCGATGTCTGACATCGCAGTAGTGCAAACCTAGGCTTAATGATGCTGGATGTCATTGAGAATTCCATTTTTTATTTCTACTGGTGTAGGGCTAATGATTTTTTTTTCTTTTAGACAAACAAGTCTAAAATCGTATTTACAAGCAGCTGCAAAACTGCTTACTTAAAGCGGAGTTCCAGCCATTCACTCACCTGTCCAACGGTCCAGCGATGCGGCCGCCCGAAGCCTCGATCCTCTCCCTCGGTGCCGGCATTACTGCTGTGGGAACCCGGCTGTGACAGTTTGCGGCTTCACAGCCGGGTACCCACTGTGCATGCGCGAGTCGCGCTGCGCGTCTTGATTGGCCGGCAATCTTCTGGGACCTCTGACATGTCCCAGAAGATTGCAGGGAGGGAGGGGGAGAGGAGAACTTCCGTTCAGGGCGCCGCGGCACTCCGAACGGAAGTGGGAGCGGGTACCTGTCAAAACTAGGTACCCGCTCCCCCCCCCAAAAAAATGACATGCCAAATGTGGCATGTCAGGGGGTCAGGACTCCCTAAAGCGGAAGTTCCACTTTTGGGTGGAACTCCGCTTTAAGCTGGCCGTATATTATACAATTTTCTTACTCCATTTCCTTTAGATTTACCTTCAACTATGTAGTGCAAGGACCTGCCTGATTGCATACAAATTGAAAGTGTTTAGGTTTGACCTCATATTATATGGTTTTGGTAAATCTAAAGAAAATTTGTGCAAAATCACTTCACAGAGCAGGTAAGTATAACATGTTTGTTATTTAAAAAAAAGCATGAGACTTTACAATCACTTTAATAAGCCCAGAGGTGTGTCATTATTGCATCCTTATGCTGGCCATACACTAGCCAAACATCGTTCGAAAACCTGTCATTTGATCCGTTCGTTCATTTTTCGTCCAGTTAATGGACACAACTAGAAAATTGTTTTAACTTTTCAGAGCCGAAAAATCGAAGGAACAGTTTGGACAATTCTGCCGAATGAACGATAAATTGAAAGATTTGTGTTTTAAGCAGACTTTTTACAGTGCAGGCCAGCAGCCTACTCTAATGACTGTAGCACCCTCCTAGTAGGTGCTAGTGAGAGAGTATAGTGGTTGGCTGTCTGCCTATCAGAGGAGCAGCAGGCAAATCTATATTGCTTTCTGCCTACCTACTCTGTGAGTTAGGACTGCTCAGTGTGTGATTCATTGGGTCTGGATAGTGTTTCACACTGGTCCAATAGGGAGGCATGTTGGAGAGTTGGAGGAAACCTGACCAATGGGTGCACAGGCTTTGATACAATCCCAGTGATTGGCAGAGACAGGCTGTCTCTGTGCATTATGGGATACAGTATAAAAGCCAGGAGCACGTGTGCTGCAGGGTCTTTGGCTTGTGAGCAGAGTCCCGGAGGGAGGGTGGGGGCTGCCTCCTCCTCTGTAGTGGAGGCACATGTCACAGGCGGTCGGCCTAGGGATCAAAAGGAACCGAACAGAACCCAGAGGTCCATGAGAACTGACTAGAGGGGGGAGAGACACTGGAGACCCTTGAAAAAAACAGTATCGTGAGTACAGGGGATCGTGTCAAGGGGCCTGACCTGAGGAGGGCCACCCCGGAGTAGGATAGTCAGAGGACAGGTGTCAGTGTGTCAAGTGAAAGGGGATACTAGGAGAGTATTCTGAAGAGAATTAGTTCATCAATTCTTCTGGATAGAGACTTAATCTACATTCACCTAGTAGCAGGGTAAATCAGCAGCCTGGCTGCATCATCAGATAGGAGTCCTCGTATCTTGTGAATAGTTAATCTGGAGTATCCCACTATTCCCTTCTCCCATCCCTATTTAAAATAAAACACCAAAAACTACAAACCCCTGGACTAATCATTGACGGAGCCAAGAAGTTAAGTGTTAAATTGAAAATGCCAGCCTTGCTTACGGTAACTCAGGGGGACCCAAAAGTGAGTTATCCAGCAGTCCTCAAGGGGGCGGTGCTACATGACTATGCAGAATGGATTGGCAGATGGGTTGCAAGTAGGGCTGCCAGCCTGGAAACAAATTTCATTTCTGCAACTTGAAAAATGCAGCTGGGGTGATATTAGCAGCAGAGGCTGAGTGGCTGTAAAATACATGGGGATGTTTGGTTAAACAGTATGTCATGTGCAGCCTAAAAAATTACAGTGGCTGAAGTTGCCAAGTTGGTATATGGCAAGGTTCTACCTGTGTATACTGCATATACTGGTTAGGCTTCAAAACCTGAAGTTGTAGGTCTTAATAAATGCCCAAGGTGATTGTGGATCTCTGCCTATGAAAGGGTTAAGAGTGGTAATCACAGCTAATCTAAATTGGATGTGCTAATAACCAGATTATGTCATTAGGGGTCATTCAGGAGAGACAGGCTGGGGGTGGATCAGGTGATCTCTGTCCAGGAAAGGAGCAGGGGGGGGGGGGAAAGGAGCAGGGGGGGGGAAAGGAGCAGGGGGGGGGGAAAGGAGCAGGGGGGGGGAAAGGAGCAGGGGGGGGGGCGAGGTGTGCAGGCGCCAGGCGGAGGTAACGGTGAAAGAACCGTAGAGTACAAGGAGGATTGTATTTAGTAAATGAGCTATGTCCTTCCGCTTTTCAAAGCCATTGCAGCAGCACTTTCATATCCTTTTGTAGGGCGGTTAATAAAAGAGTTTATTTTCTTGTCTCCAGCCTGCAGTTCATTCCCTCTATCCATTGTCCATCAATAATCTCTAGCTCTCCCTCTCCAGGGGATTTCCAGACTTCTGTCACACCCCCCCCCCCCCCCCCTCTGGTCTCACCCAGCTGTCTCTCTTCCTCTCTGACCCCAGATGTCATCAGCCTTCTCCTCTGCAAAGCCACAGTCTCTGCCCCACCTCTTTAATAATTATTTCCTAAACTGCCTCATTTATTAACTCTTCACTAAGCTGGCTTGAAAGAGATCACCTTCCACTGCCTGAAAATTATACAACGTGTATTTCTTAATATTACCAAAAAATAGAAGAAAAGGATATGAATACATTGCACACACTTTGCTTTACCACTCCCACCCTCAGCTACAACCTTTTGATAATCTGGAATTAAATCTTACTTCAGGGCTGCAGTAAGGAAAGATCATCCTCATGTTCCAACCTGCTGGGAAATCTCTGTGTGAGTTACCGCTAGTGTAAAAAGACAACAAGGCTGTTAGCGGGTAGGTACACAGCAATAGGTCCATGTTAGGCCAGACGTTTTGTCAGCTGATGGTGAGAAATAAACCCATCTACATCCTAAACCAGTGTCCCCAGAAATATACAAAGATTAGATTACATACTCTTTAAAATGTGTATATATGTGTAACTGTTTGCCGACCGCCGCACGACTATTTACTGCGGCGGTCAGCCCCTCACAGGCAAAGTGACGTAGTACTACGTCGCTAGCCTGTGAGGCTCTAGGGAGCGAGCGCGCGCAGCCGGAGGCGCGCTCCCGCGCGGTCACAGACCCCCCCCCCGCGTGTGCTTGGCGGACGCGATGTCCGCCGGGCACTCACGATCGTCCGTTACAGCGGAAGAAAGGCAGGCGGCTAATGTAAACAAAGCCGCCTGTCATTTTCCCCTGTGTAAGAATGAAGATCACACGGTTCTACTATGTAGGACCGTTGATCACTGTTCTTACACTAGTAGCCACAGCCAATCACAGTTAGAAACACGCCCCTAGGGACACACTTAAGCCCTCCCTCTCCAATAGAGTTAACTCCTTCACTGCCAGTGTCATTTTTGCAGTAACAGTGCATATGTATTGCACTGATTACTGTAGTAATGTCACTGGTAACCCCAAAAGTGTCAAAAATGTCAGTCAAGGGTCCGATCTGTCCGCCGTAATGTCGCAGTCCCACAAAAAAAAAAATCACAGATCGCCGCCATTACTCGTTAAAAAAAAAAAAACAACAAAAATGACAAAAATCTTTCCCTCAGTTAGTAAACACAATAACTTTTGCGTAAACTAATCAAAATACGCTTTTTTGCGATTTTTTTTACCAAACATAGGTAGCATAAAACAAATTGGCCTAAAATGTTAAAAAATTTTGATTTTTACATTTTTTTGGGGAATTTCATATAAAAAAAATGTGAAAAATATTGTTATTTTTGCAAAAATTTACGCTCTTTTTTTGTTTATAGCGCATGATCAAAAAATCGCACAGGTGATCAAATACCACCAAAAGAAAGCTCTGTTTGTGGGAAAAAAGGACGTCAAATTCGTTTGGGTACAGCGTCGCACGACCGCGCAATTGTCCGTTAAAGTCACGCAGTGCCGAATCGCAAAATAGGCCCTGGTCAGAAAGGGGGTAAAATCTTCCGGGGCTTAAGTGGTTAATTAATTCTTTATGAATATATACTGCATATCCCCAGTCAGGACACTATCTTCATGGAGTTTTCACATTCTCCCTGTGCTTGCCTGGGTTTCCTCCAACACTCCAAAGGCAAGCTAGTAGGTTAATTGGCCCTGGTGTATGCATGCATGTGACATAGGGACCTTCAATCACACAGTAAGTTCCTCAAATGCAAGGACTGAAGTCAATATACAGTATGTAAATTGGCTACATTATACAAATGTCTATCAATAATAATTTGAGTCCATGCACACAGGGCTTGAAAAAAATGCCAGTTCTTTTGGCTCATATAGAGCATTTTTGTACAAGCGTTTTTTTTTTTTTTTGCTAGAAAACTGCTCTCACATGGAACTGTTGTGTTCTCCCAGCAGGGGGAGGGGACGGGGGCCCATACATGGTTCAAATCTTGGACAGTCCCTGCTGAACCATCTGAGATTCAAACCGTCTATGGCCAGGCTTTACCAGGCTGTTGAACATATTGGCAAATAACAAAGTTTCCTTGTCCCCTCCTCCCATTTTCGTCTCCAGGACTTCTCCAGAGCCTCTCCTGTGTTCTGGAACTCTCTACCTCAATCTGTCCAGCTATCTCCTACTCTGGCCACCTTTAGGCTATCCCTGAAAACTCATCTCTTCATGGAAGCCTATCCTGCCTCCAACTGACAACTGTACTTTTAATTCTTCCATCCCCCACAGCTATTACCTTTTGTACCACTTGCCCAACCCAATAAGACTGTGGACTCTTTTAAGCAGGGCACTCTTAACCCTCTTGTAATTTGTTGCATTGTAACTGTGCCGTCTCTCTTTTTAGATTATAAAGCGCTGCACTATATACCACCAACTGTTGGTGGTATATAAATCCTATATAATAATAAGAAGAATATACTGCTAGGGAGGTTTGCCAGACAGTAAACCCAACATGGGCAAAGTACAAGGTTGACTTTAAGGGCCAATTTACATCATTGAATTTCTGTTTGATATCAATTGCAATGCATAAAAATGCATCACAACACATGCTTTATAAAACACGCAAATGTGTCATGATGCGCGTCATTGTGCTCCATTATGCGTTTTGACATTAAATACAAAGTACATTGTATTACACATTGAACACGCAGCGTTTTGACATTAAATACAAAGTACATTGTATTACACTTTAAAAACCTGCAGCATGTGTTTTGATGCCTTTCGAATGATTAAAATTGAAAGAAAAAAAAAATGAAATGTGTAAAATGCATAGATGTATGTCTTTACTCTTTTTTTTTTAATCTGTCTGCTCCACTTGCTCTCCTCCTGCCCTTTGCTTCCCCCTCCTCATCCCTTTAAAAGTCTGTCTTCATATCCTCCAGACTGTCAGCAGTTTTTTACTTCCCCTCCTAAACTCTAGGGGAAAAATTACAAAATAACGAAAATGTTTCAAACACAAATATACAAAAAAGTATTACATAAGCACAGCAACAGATAAGTTTGTATTTCACTTGTAAAAGGAAGTGGGGAAGTCAGTACAATCACTTCTGCTGTCTTTATTATTAAGAGGTAAATCTTTTACAAATTGTTCTGCTACTAAATGTTTCACTTGGTAATAGCCTAATAGCTGCCATACAAGGCCTAGCATTTGCATGAGATGAGCATAAGGTGTCACACCAATATAAAGCCTAGTACAGATGGGCCGAATTCCAAGCGGCCTATGTGTATGGCAGCCAGTTCTACAGAATCAGATAGTTCAACCGGCTTCTGTCTAAGCCTGGGTTCACACTGGGGCGGCTTCAAAGTCGCCCGACTCTGAAGCCGCCCCGTGCAGTGCGACTTCAGAGGGGCCTGCATACAACTTCTCTAATAGGAGTCAATGCAAGTCGCCCCCAAAGTAGTGCAGGAACCTTTATCTAAGTCGGAGCGACTTGAGTTGCTCCAATTAGAACGGTTCCACTGCACTGAATGGAGCGCAACTTGTCAGGCGGCTAAGTACCCTGACAGGTTGCCCCAGTGTGAACCGGGACTAAGAGCCGGTTCACACTACTCCGACTTGGGACACGACTTGTGCGCCCTCAAGTCGCCCCAAGTCTCTTGTCATCACAAATTCAATGTAAATGAATGAGAACCGTCTTAATATATGCACTAATGAACTCGCTCCGACTTCAGAAAAGTTTCCTGTACTACTTCAAGGCGACCTCTATCCGACTTGTGCACATAGACTTCAATGGGAGTCGCCTCTAAGTCGGATCCTTATCTATTTTCAAGCGACTGTGATCAGACTTTCCAGGAAGAAGAAAAAGATTACCCAGGCATTCCCCACAGACAAAGTCGCCTATCATTTAAGTCTCTTCAAAGTCGCGCTAAAGTCGGCGCTAAAAAGTCGCTCCTTCATGGGGCGACTTTGAGTCGGAGTAGTGTGAACCGGCTCTAAGGGTCATGACCAAAAAAAGGTCCGCTGACCAGAGTGTTCTAGTGGAGCTGGGGGGGGGGGGGGGGTGGGGGTGTCACATACTACCTCAATGTCTGAGAGGGTGTTCATTTGTGTTCCTGTCCTGGTTAGTTGTTTCTGTGCTCAATGTAATGTCTCTAGCATGATGCACACAGCCTTACTGTATCTCCACTGTACTTTTATTTATACATGTAGTAAGGTGTATATCTGTCTGTAATTTCTCTTTGCAAAACGAAAATAAAGAATTCATAAAAATAATAAAATTGGGAACAGCAGCTGTGTCCATGCAGCCGCTGCACCTTAATGGACATAAATGGGACTTTCTGCATGAACACCTGTTTGGATCAAGAATACTTTAAGACAGAAAATAAAAGCCACAATTAAAAACCCCAAATGTCCCAAAATAGTGTAATCAAGCTTGCATATGGAAGAAGGAATACAAAATGGTTCCATTATTTTTATAATAAGGCGGCTTCAAAATTTCCCAGGAACGTAAATCATTACCAATTGTGTTATCAGAGAGTAAATATTTGGTACCGAATGGATCAGTTCCAATCCAACAGTTAACATAGAAAACAAATCTTTGTCCATTGTATGCAATGTCTATTTAATCACTGGAATCAATATTTTGATACAAATGAGGTTGAAGATTTGATGTGCATAGATCTTCAGCCACTAGGTCTAATGAAAAATGATATCTGAATGGGTATTCCAGGAGTCTATCAGTCACAATATAATGACAAAAATCTCTGCCAGAAAAAAATTGATCCTTCTATAATCAGGCTGTATGAAGGCTGGTTGTTTCAAACTAAAGCTGGCCATAGAAGATTGATCTATCAATTGTCTTCAGCACAACCTGCCTGTCAAGTTTTTTTTTTTCATTCCATTACTGCTGCTGGCTATAGCTGGCAGCAGTTATTGTATGGCGGGGAAACCTTCCGCTGTCAAAATACAATAGCGCAGAGGGAGGGATTCCCCCCATCAACACTGAATGCGTTGATGGGGGAAATCAAGCAAGCTTCTTTCCTTCAAGCTGTATGGCCAGTCTTATAGTTAGGAAATGGGGATAAATAGTAGTATAAGCTCGACATATATAAAACACAATGGGTCTCAGTGGCTCAAACAGTATAATGTAGATGAACAAGATACAGTATAAAAAGTGTGAAAATATAAACTTAAAACCCGCGCTACAAAAAAAATAATAATAATATAATATGTAAAACAGTGCTACCTGAAGCTGCTGCTCACTTAGGTAAAAACCAAGATAGAATGAAACATTGTAAAAACAGCGCTATCAGGAAAGTGATGAATAAATACAATCCATCAATAAAAATGGACAATATAAAGTGCACTTGGTGATAGACATATTAGAAATATATCAATAAAAATTATATATGAAAATATATGAAGTGCAATAATCTAAAATACTTTTAGTGCTAAAGTGGATAGTGCAAAATAAAGTGCAGTCCAAAATTATGAGTCCAATATTTAAATATTTCATTGAACTCATAATTTTGGACTGCACTTTATTTTGCACTATCCACTTTAGCACTAAAAGTATTTTACATTACTGCACTTCATGTATTTATATAAGTGCACTTTATATTGTCCATTTTTATTGAAGGATTGTATTTATTTATCACTTTCCTGATGAAAGCGCTGTTTTTACAATGTTTCAAGATACAGTATAAAATATAAGATATAAATGGAAAATCGCACCCATATACAGTCAAGTTCAATAAGATAAAGTGTGCCACATGTAGAAGTAAAAGGCGCCCAACCAAAAGCCAGACAAATAATAAAACTGTAAAGGTTTTATGCAACACTACCAAGTCATAGTACATCACCCAATGTCAGCTCCTGGATGTCAGATACATATTAAAGAGGACGTAAACTCCCCCCCAAAGAAAAAATCCTGTAAAGACAAAGGCATAATGAGCTAGTATGCATCGCATACTAGCTCATTATGAAATACATACCTTAAAATGAAGCCCCCGCAGTGCCACCCGCTCAGCGACGGGATGGCCGACATGTCCGGCCGTCCTGCTTCCTGGTTCGCGTCCTCCGGACATCTGATTGGCCGGAGGTGCGATTACATCACGGCACTGGGCTCTGAAGGAGCGACATGGGTGGCCGTTCCTTCAGAGCGCATGCGCCGATGACGTCATCAGCTGCATGCACTGTAAATATCTCCTAAACGGTGCAAGTTTAGGAGATATTTATAGCACCTATAGGTAAGCCCTTAATATAGGCTTACCTATGGGTTAAAGTCTTTAAAGTGGGTTTACAACCACTTTAAAGTGGAAGTTCAAATATGCACCCTCCAGTTGTCTAATAGGTTGTTGCTACAAAGACCAGTGATGCAACTCATCACTACATAGTAGATTATAGTTACTGACAAGTCCACATTTGGCCAATTGGAACGACTGTCTCAAAAGAGCGCGCTCATTAAAGAATTGTTCATCTAAACAGGGGTCTTCAAACTATGGCCCCTCCAGTTTTTCAGGAACTACAATTCCCATCATGCCTAGTCATGTCTGTGAATGTCAGAGTTTTTACAATGCCTCATGGGATGTGTAGTTCCACAACAGCTGGAGGGCCGTAGTTTGAGGATCCCTGATCGAAAACGATGCAATTTTAAATCACTGAGACCCATTGATATTGTGATTTTTATTCTGTGGATTCTATAAAGAGCTATGTGTCTCCATTTACCAACTTAGTTTGTCACAACCAGCCTACAATTATATGGAGAGATCTTTCTCTGTCAAATTATTGTGTCAGTATATTGTGACTGTTCGCTAGAGAAGTGATAGACACGCTTAAAAAACCCATTCAGATTTCATCTTTCACTAGATGCAAAGACTGAGGAGTCACACCAAATCTTTAACCTCATTTATAGCCAATTATTGATTGTAGTGATACAAATAGATGTTGTATACAATAGACAAAGATTGCCATTATGTTAGCTGTTGGGTATGTTAAGATTTGGAACTGATCGGTTACATGCCACTACCAAATATTTACTCTATGATAACACAATTGGTAATGATTTAAGTTCTCTGGAAATTCTGAGAAGAATCTAAAGCTGGCCACATGTGGATCGAAATTCAGCCAGTTCAGAAGGGACCCACCGCATTTCAATCCATACATGGCCTTCTCCACTAGACAGAAGTCAACTGTTATATTGTCTTTTGCCGAATAGGAATATTGGAAACTGTTTGTTGATCAGCGGCTGCAGCCACTGATCAGTGAATTCTGACAGCAGAGGAGTCCCCTCTGTCAGAATACAATGTCTCAGCAGGAAGGATTCCTTTATCCACCTCATTTGTGCGCAGTGGCGTATCATGGGTTGTCAGCGCCCGGGGCATGGTAAGTAATTTGCGCCCTCTACACAAATCTACTAGACCACAACACAGACCACTACAATGCCACCTACACTGACCTAGCTGACCACTACACTGACCTACCTTATTCCTACACTGACCTACCTTATTCCTACACTGACCTACCTTATTCCTGCACTAACCAACCTGATCACTAAACAGACCTACCTGACCACTACACAAATCTACCTGACAATTACACTGACCACTACACCGACCTACCTGTTTCCTGCACTAACCTACCTGATCACTATACTGACACCTACAGAGACCTATCTGACCACTACAGAGACCTACCTGATTCCTACACTAACCTACACTAACCGACCTGATCACTACACTGACCTACCTTATTACTATACTGACCCCTACACTGACATTCCTGATTCCCACACTGGCCTACCTGACACCTTCACTGACCCCTACACTTACACACCTACACTGACCCCCCTACACTGGTCATCAATGAGCGGGAAGATGGCAGCTGGAGCGCCGGAAGATAGCAGGACTATATATTAAAGTGACACTGGTGCGGCCGCGGGATGCGCCCCCCCCAGATTTTGCACCCGGTACTGCTGGCCCCCCCAGCACACCCACGCTACACCACTGTTTGTGCGGATGGAAGAATCAATTTGTTTTGAAACAAATTAGTTATCTATGGCCAGCATAACGCCTGGTATACACAAATAGTTTTTTTTCGGTCAAAAAAAAACCTGACAGCTCCGGTAGGAGCCGCTGTACTAACGATCCAACGTTAGTAAAGCGATCTCCTCCACTGAGCTGTTGTGTTCTGACAGGGGGAAACTCCCCCCTCCCACCAGAACACTCTGGTCAGTGGGCTGCTGGTTTTCCAGCAAGCTTGTCCGACAGAAGCCGACACACGGGCCGAATGTCGGCCATTTTTCATTGAACCGTCCAATGTCTCCAGACATTCAGCCAGTGTGTACTGGGCTTTATTTTGTGATTTACCTTTGTTTGCTTGGGAACCTTCTTATTATAAAAACAGAGGCATTTGGAATGTAACCCATATTCGTTTATTTTTGTGCGTTTTTTTCTGTTTTAAGTAGAACTAAACCTATCCCTTTAATGCGGAGTTCTGCCTTCCCCTCCAAAATTTTAAAGTCAGCAGCTACACATACTGTAGCTCAGGGGCGTAACTACAGGGGTTGCAGGGGTTGCGATTGCTACCGGGCCCCATGCTCCAGGGGGCCCAGTAGCAAACCAGTGGGTGAACTTCCAGGATTGCAAAAGTCACACTTGCGACCGGGCCCTGGCATTGCACCACTGTGGGGAGGCCCAAAGATTGCAGGAAGGGAGCCCACTGCAGAACTTGTTAAAGAATCCTGCTGCAGGACCGTAATAAAAGGCCATGCAACGAGAGTAAAGAGCCCCAGGATTAGTGGGAAGAGCCCCGGGCTTGAAGGGAAGGGCCCCGGCCAGGGATCTGGGGGGGCCCTTCATGGTTTCTTGCATCAGGGCCCTGAAGGCTCTAGTTACGCCTCTGCTGTAGCTGCTGACTTTTAATATTAGGACACTTACCTGTCCTGGAGTCCAGCGATGTCAGCACCGCAGCTGATGTTTCCATAGTCTGTCGGGTGCTGCCGCCGCCATTGGGGTAAGGGAACCTGGCAGTGAAGCCTTGCGGCTTCATGGCCGGTTCCCTAATGCGCATGCGCAAAGCGTGCTGCCCATTTCTAGTGGCTCGGCAGCGGGGGAAGGAGGAGGGGGCCATGGCGCTGTGTCCCGGAAGTGGGGAAGGGTACCTGTCAGAAACAAAAACAGGAGGAAGCAAAAGAGTGATAGTTCCACTTTTGGGTGGAACTCCGCTTTAATTGTCCCAAAATAGTTACATTCAAAGGCATGACAGCTGTCACATGTGCTTGTGCTCTCAAAGAAAGTGTCATAACTGATCACATGTGAAGCACCATGGCAACTGCAGATCAAACCGAGGCTAAGATGGCAGCTTCCTTGACTGTCAAGGATAGGACAGTTTAGTTTTGCTATAAGCATTTTCCTTTGTTTTTATTTCTGTCTGTGACCCCCATTCCCTTACTTCCTGTCCCTGTGTTGTTAGTACTAGAAATGGAAGAAGCAGTTGTCACCAGGGCAGGACAGTACAGACAGCAACAAAACACTTCCAGAAATTCTATTTCTTCCCTTATCTACTAAAAATGTATCTTGTTTGCTTCTCTACTTGAGGGAGAGATTTTCTTTTCCTAGCTGTCCTGACAGGTGGTGAGGGAAAATCTCCCCAATAGAAATACAGATGGGACTAAAACATTAATATAGGGTTTCACCTCTGCCCACTCTTTCCAAAAAAAATCAAACAGATTTGACTAGAGTTGGACTTTAATATGGCAGATCCGCTGCAATTCAGTGTAGCCCAAGTCCACTTTGGCATATCGAAGAGAGGACAGCACGTCCCCGAGCACCTGTGTGTATGAATGGGGTCACCTGGCTCATTGCCCCCCTCATGCAGACGTGAGAACCAAGTACTGTACTCCCCTTTTGGCTCTTTTGTTTAAAAGCCCCAAACTTTAGAAATACATTCACAGGACTGAACACACAAAAAGGAGTTGTGAAACTCTCCCTATGCACAGAACACGAATCGAAAGATTATCATTAATACTAATTGCTTCAAGAGATCCCCGGATACAAAGCTCTCCAGGGAGATGTATTATATTTCCTAATCATTTATTACAGCAATTTGCTAGTCATTTGTTCCTTCAGTCTTTCACACTGATGCATGATATTTCATCCACTCCACTTACCGGAGACCATTCATAGTCTGGGTTCATGATTAACTCCTTCTCACCTAGTGTATGCATATATGTGGCAGCACATGGCTTTATGTAATGCTGCCACATAAGTATATGCTCACAGCTGGCGACACTATATTGTGCAGGGAGCGCGCTCAATCGGGCTTCCCTAGCACTGTAACCGCATGCTGTTAAGGGTTAATGTTATTCCTGGGCTCCAACAGCAGCAAATAAGTGGGTATTTTGGGGCAGCACACAACACTGTCTTAGGCAGATTTGCCTCAATTCTGACCATGATTATAAAATGCCCAGGTGTGAATAAAAAATTGCACAACGCACATTTCAGATGCAATTCATTTGAATGGCACCTAAAAATGTAGTGCAGTTCTGCCGATTGTCTCATGATAAATCGCACTGCAGTCATTGCAAACCGCTTCGCGTGAAGCTTGTCGCCCCCAAAAAAAAGTTCAGGAGTTTTTTTTTGGACGACATGCATTATGTGATGCGGTTTGGTGCTATTGATTGGGCGACAATCAGTGCCATCTTAAGAGCATTAAAGGGCCCTGGTCAAGGCAGTGCACTGGGGCCCCCCTCTACACAATCACCCACCACAATAAAAATACAAATTATCGATAAGGCGATATTTATTGGTACAGCAGTGCCAGGCGAATTACAGTTTCCAAGTTGGGCGCCTGGGTCCAGTGACACACACACGGACGGGAGTCAGATTCGACTATCCTGTGTGTGTGCCTGTTCCCGTGGAGGTGAACAGGCATTCCTGCAGTTGTGGGCTCCCCCTCCTTGGCACAAGTGGCCTGACAGCACAGCAAGGCCAATAGGCGCTTGCCACCTGCTAAGTTCGGCGGCAGGATGCACACGGAATCGGGACTAATGCTTGGCTGGGGCTGGGTCGCTAGGCAGATGGGGCCCCCCGGGCAAGTAGGGCCCCCGGGCAACTGCCCAACGTGCCCATTCGGTAAGATGCAGCAGTCATACTTTGTGGCGTGGCATTTTTAACTGTGAAAAAAAATCAGTTTTTTTTTTATTTAACCACTTGCCGACCAACCGCGAACCGCTGTACCTGTAAGGGAGCGATCCTGGGGGGCGCCCACGCACCCAGTTGCCAGCAGGTAAGCTGATTCACGGAACAGGCATCCGCGATTACCGCCGGACATCCGCAGTCGCTCCCCGTGGAGAGAGAACGGAGGTCTGCTGCTCTCAGGAATCAATACAGAGCTCCTGTGTTCCTCCTATTTAGGAACACAGGTCTCTGTGTTGATTCCATAAGTCCATCCCCCTCACAGTTCGAAAACACCCCCTAGGCTCACATTTAACTCTTTGATCGCCCCTGGGTTAACCCCTTCCCTGCCAGTGTCATTATTACAGTAACAATGCATATTTTTAGCACTGATTACTGTAGTAATGTCACTGGTCCCCCCAAAAGTGTTAAAAATGTCAGTTAGGGGTCCGATCTGTCCACCGCAATGTTGCAGTCCCGCTAAAAATGTCTGATCGCCGTCATTACTAGCAAAAAATAAATAAATAAAAATTACATAAATCTTTCCACTAGTTTGTAGACGCTATAACCTTTGTGCAAACCAATCAAAAGACTCTTATTGGGATTTTTTTTTACCAAAAATATGTAGCAGAATACAAATTGGCCTAAAATGATGAAAAAACTTGATTTTATTGTTATAGAGCAGAAAGTGATATATACAGTATATTGTTTTTTTCCAGAATTGTCTCTCTTTTTTTGTTTATAGCGCAAAAAATAAAAACTCGCAGTGGTGTTCAAATACCACCAAAAGAAAGCTCTATTTGTGAGAAAAAAAGGACATTCATTTTGAGCACAGCATCTAACGACCAGCAAGAATGAGTCCTTACATTTAAAGATCACCTGTCATTTCCATCATGGCAGTGCTTGTTAGCGGGCATCCATTCACCTGCTGCCGCCGTCCCTCACCTTGTTGTGCCACTGCCGCATCACCAGCTGTCCCATTAAAGTGAATGGAACTGTTGGTGAGTCAACAGCAGGTCAGAGGAAGAACTGCAACGGGACAGAGATGACAGTTGCTCTTTAAAAATGATGATTTAAAATTCTAGTTGATTTAATTTAAATCAAACATTTTTACTAGTGATTTAAATCATACATTAAATCAATTTGATTTAAATCAAATCCACTCTGGTGTGCAAAGTTTAAAGATGTAAATATAAAAAAAAAAACACAAAAAAAAAAAAAACACACAACAGGCACTCAGGAGGCAGCAGTCGTGTCTTATGTCTTTTTAACCACTTCCCGACCACCCGCCGCAGATTTACTGCGGCAGGGTGGCTCTCCTGCACGAACCGATGTAGGTCTACGTCGGTCACGCGCGGGAAGCTAGGGGGGCGAGCTCGAGCCGCTCCCGCCCCCACTCGGCAGCGGGGAAGCCGATGCACGGGGCAGGCGGCTCCGATTGCCGCCTGACACCTACGATCGTTGCCCGCTGAGAGAGAACGGTCAGCTGTTGTAAACACAGCCGACCGTCCTTCTCCTTGCAATGACCATAGAGCCCGTGTGATCCTTCTATATAGGATCACATGTCTCTATGGTCATTTCACAAGCCACGCCTCCCCACATTTAGAATCACTCCCCTAGGCTTACATTTAACCCCTTGATCACCCACAGGGTTAACCCCTTCCCTGCCAGCGTCATTATTACAGTAACAGTGCATATTGTTAGCACTGATTACTGTAATGTCACTGGTCCCCTCAAAAGTGTCAAAAATGTCAGGTAGGGGTCCGATCTGTCTGCCGCGATGTCACAGTCCCGCAAAAAAATTGTTAAAAAAAATAAATAAATAAATATGACATAAATCTTTCCCGTAGTTAGTAGATGCGATAACTTTTGCGCAAACCAATCAAAATACGCTTATTGCGATTTTCTTTACCAAAAATATGTAGCAGAAAACAAATTGGCCTAAAACGTTAAAAAAATTGTGATTTTTTAAATTTTTTTTGGAGAATGTCATATAGCAGCAGAATGTAAAAAATATGTTTTTTTTGTAAAAAAAAATAAAAAAATCACACAGGTGATCAAATACCACCAAAAGAAAGCTCTATTTGTGGGGAAAAAAAGGACATCCATTTTATTTGGGTACAGCATCGCACGGCTGCGCAATTGTACATTAAATAACGCAGTGCAGAATCGCAAAATAGGGCCTGGTCAGGAAGGGGACAAATCCTTCCGGTCTTAAAGTGGTTAAATAACACATTAGACCTGCTCTGCTTGGTTTCGTATTATGGGTACATTTTTACTGTGTATCCTTCTGTAAAAATAAATGAAACAGGACTTATTGCATATATAATATTCTATTCACAACATGACATTGCACAGAAATTCTTTGGGTTAAAATCATGGACACTGTAACAGCTGCCATAGCCATTATCAGCGGTCCCCCTCAGTACTGTGCTCACCCCTCCTCCTCTCCGCTATGTCTTCATTGTAGTATTACTCACTGCTTCCATTTCCGCCTGTGACGCCAATCCTGTTTCCTCCGCTACATCACTGCATTCTGAAAGCCAAATCTGGAGGATTTTGCAACAGTAAAACCCTCTCTTCTCAGAGCAATGCTGAGGTCAGTCTGAATCACATCTCTGGAATAAATAGCACTGATGTATGCCCAAATGTGAACATTAAGGCCTCTTACACACCATACTCCTGTTTGAGCATCTCCTTTTTCAGCTGTAAATTTCAGGCGTATTTGTCCTATAGAAATGCACGCATTTTCGTGCAAATTTGCGTCTTTTCGCGCAAATGTATTCTCGCGTTCTTGTAAAATATGCAAATTAGCATTTTTTCTCAGATCTCAGATCAACAGTATGTTCGTGTGCGTTCATTTGTTCACAATCGTGCATATTTGCTCGCATTAAGCGTAAATTACTGTCTAAAAATGCAGATTTTTCTATTTTGTTGTTACTGAAGAATGCACGGCGCTCATTTACGCGCATGTGTGCACAGGCACATTACAATGAATGGCTGTATTTTAGCTCAGAAAAAAAAAAAAAAAAGCTGTACTGAGCTTTTTTTACCACTTAACGCAAACTGACGTAGGCCTAAGTCGGCTGACTTTAAGTGGTTGTACCGGGATGATGCCTCTAGCTAGAGGCATCATCCCGATACAGTTTTTTAGAGCCGGCGGACGGCTTTCCGGCGGTAAGGACCGATATGGCTCGGGAGCCGCCCAATCGTTACCCCGGCGAGTGGGAGGGGACATTCCCCCCCCCTCCCGCTGCCTTCCGTGGCTCTGCCCGGGTCTCCCATTCCACCGGAAGACCAGAGCAACCAGCCGGCACGTCCGCCGGCTGGATGGAGCCCCGATCAAAGCCAGAAGCGGCTTTGATTGGGTCTCCGATGACTTAACTTGGAGGCGGAGTCCATGACGTCACATTCAGGTTACTCGGCTGCTAAAGGCAAGAGTTTCAAAAAATGAATGTTTATTAAAAAATGCTGTTTGAATACATGGAAGTGTAGTGGAGGGGTCTATGGTCTTTTAAACTGGCAACAGGGTCAAGGTTTACTAATTCATGTGGGAAGCGAAGGCTGGCCTGTGTAATCCAATCCAATTGCTGAAAAAGTTAATGCTTTTTTTGCTAGAAGGAGGTCAGAACACACAGTGCATTTCAGTTTGTTGTGTATGGGGAGGAGTATCCGCAGACCAATCAGGATGCTCCATGCTGACCCGTGTTCACAGCCAAAAGCACCTACAATGGGCATATGAGCATTAGAAATGGACCACAAAACAATGGAAGAAGGCAACCGGCTCTGATGAACCACATTTTCTTTTACACCATGTGGATGGCCGGGTGCGTGTGCATTGTTAACCTGCAGAAGAGATGGCACTGGCATGCACCATGCAAAGAAGACAAGCGGAGTCCAGGCCTCGATGGGTCAGGGCTGTTTTGGTGGCAAAAGGGGGACCTACACAATATTAGTTGGGTGGACATAATGTTATGGCTGATCTGTGTATATTCTTGTGTAGAATTGTTCAAATTAGTAAATAAAAGCAGAAGTGTCCTCTTGCAAAAAATCAATAAATAAGCAAAGCAATTTTTTCCAAATCAGGCAGCCAGTTCCAAAATATCAGAACAGACCACACTGAGCTGCTGCACAAGCTGGCCTGGCTGATATTAATGAGCAACATGGAGCCTTGGCAGCTAGTCTGGCCAGCTGGTGGGGCAGAGCGTGCCTCCACACACGCCGAGCGTCTCACTGCACACAGGAAAGTGTTAGTGACAAGCTGTGACATCTATCAGCACCAATAGCCGAAAAGTGGGACACCGATTAATACATTTTTACCTGCATGCACTGAGGAAGGGCAAATATAGCAAAGAAAGCACAGATAGCATGGAAACAGAGTAAAGATATAACATACAGCACACAGGAAAGGTAAGTATAAAACTTACCAGATGCCTTTCTTCATTTATTTATTTATTTATTTTCATATGGATGGCAGGGTCACTTTAAGAATGGATTCAAAACCACATAACTCACCCAGAAGGAAAACTAAAGAGTCTAAAATGATTATTTCCAATGGCATGTACCTTGTAAGGTCAGCAGAACTTAAATGAATGGAGATGGTATTGGAAAATAGCAGTGAGCTGGAGGCCAGTGCCGGCTCATTGAGTGGGTGAGGCAGGGGGATGATTGAAACTCGTGAAGAGTGTTATAGAGACTCTATAGCAGGAATTTCCAACCTTTTGACCTTCATGGGCCACATTTTAAGAAGAGGAATTTGTCTTGGGCCGCACATAAAATACACTAACAATAAGGATAGCTGATAGCAGAAAACAAAAACAAAAAATCCGGCAGATCACAAGCGAACAATCACTGATATAGCTAATGTAATAAAACTTTCTTTAACAAGGAGGTTAAAAGCGGTTGTATACTGCTGAAAAATAAAACAAAAAAAAAAAACCCTACAAGATAAAGGCATAATGAGCTAGTATGCATCGCATACTAGCTCACTATGAAATACTTACCTTAAAATGAAGCCCCGACACGGACGCCCGCACACCGCTGTGGGAGCTGTCATGCTCCCTCGGCGTCTCTTCCGGGTTCTGCGGCTCCGGCGCTGTGAGTGGCCGGAGCCGCGATGACGTCACTTTTTGGCAAGTAGCCGGCAAGGAACTCTGAAGGTCAGCCGGAACTTCAAAGCGCATGCGCCGCTAGCGTCAGCGGCTGCATGCAGGGCAAACATCTCCTAAACCGTGCAGGTTTAGGAGATATTAACTGTACCCACAGGTAAGCCTGCCTTATTATAGGCTTACCTGTAGGTAAAAGTAAAAAAAATGAGTATACTACCGCTTTAATGGACCGTTCTCTTGTTACAAAGGCATAAAAGGCCAGTGAAACAGAAATTAAATGTACATTTAGGGAACATGGAAGATGACCACATCACATACAGAGGAACAGTCCAAAAATATATTCAGCTAACATACAGGAAAAGGCAACACACAACATATTAAGGCAGTCACATCCAGCCTAACACTGTAAAAGGTCCTTTCACACCAGCGGTGCACCCGGTGGACTCAGTTTTTCTCAGCGGGGATCGATCCGCCGATCCCCGCTTAGCAGGCAGATGACAGCTCTATCTCCGCTTACTTTGCAGAGACGGAACGGTCAGAGCCTCGCTTTCCTCTATGGGAGATCGGATGAGAACAGACCGTCTGTTTGTTTTCATCCGATCCTATCTGATCCGATCCTCCAGACGGATGGCAAATAGGGTTACCATCCGTCCAGATTTCACGGACAGGATAGGATCAGGTAGCAGCGGATGTCAGCGGACATGTCTTCGCTTACATCCGCTGCTCCATAGGAGGTACATGGAGCATCCAATCAGATCCGCCTGAAAAATTTTCATACGACGAACAATCGGCCAATTATCTGATCATTAGCATGGTGCTTTTGACAGCCAATTCAAAATATTCGGACGACAAAAGGTCCAGGCTAGCAAATTATTATCATAGGTGAACACGTCTGTAAGAGCAAGACTACACATGCTTGGAAACAAAACAATACATTACAATACAATTCAACACATTACATCACTTCAAAAATTGTATTCTGTTGTACGAGAATTTTGATATGTTTAGTAACCTCTTAATTTTCAATATGAGACTAGCATGCAAAAAAAAAAAAAAAAAACCCCCAAAAAAAACATAAAACTTGCGATTATTCGTCCAGTAATCTTATTGTGTGTACCAGGCTTTAGGCCTAATTGTGAAGAGTGGGATATTTTTCTTTGGAAAAATAAAACCTATAAAATTCCACTAAAGAGACACTGTCACAATTTTTCTTCGGCCGCATGTGTTTGCCAAGCATATTTAAACACATTTTTTACAAACAGTTTAAAAAAAAAAATAAGAAAATCAACATTTTTAAGTAAGATTACGATTTTGTGTTGGGCCGCATTTGTGACCGTCTTGGGGCTGTCACAGGGTGTACACCCATACTCTATAGACATTGGTCTCACAGTAGTGCAGCAAGTGTTGGAATGTGCAATAGACTCATATACATGTTAGAATGATGTATTTAAATCTGTTGCAACTCTGACACAACTGTGAAATGGCAGACGACTACATAAGTGCAGTAGATATATGGAAAACCTTGAGGAGTGTATATATGTATTTTAAAGAACAACCCTCCCCCACACCATAAGCATTTAACTTATGCAGTGCAGGAGAGCCCCACTGGAAGGGTTTTTTTTTCTTTCCTTTCCTGATGGGGCTTTAACATGTACATAAGCCGGGACAAGGGGTGGGCAGGAGGGACAGCTGCCCTGGGTGGAGTGACTTACTGCATGATGGGGGCCAGCGAGCTCATTGTGACATAAGGGATTTTGACAAGTAGATGACTGCTGGGGGTAGCATCCCCTAAGCTTGCAGGGGGGGCCCAGTTTGGCTTCTTTGCCCTGGGCGCTGGATGACATTGTCCTGACACTGAACACGAATATGGAAAAAGGTCTTACTATACTCCACTCTTCTTAGACGCAATATGGCAGTATGCTATAAAGAAATTGATGCAGCATTACTGACAGACAATAAAAGTGTTGCTACGATGAACGTATCTGTAAGAAAGTGTTATTTCTAATGTAAGGGTCACATGGCCTTCATGAATTTGATGCATTGCTTCTGACAAGATTCACACTACCACGAATATGTCGAAAATGCCTTACGGAATAGCCCTGGGTATCTTTTTGTAAACTCGGATTGGCGGTTTTTACATGACCATGATTGGTGGGAGTGATGCACTCCCATACAAAAATATATCATAAATCTGCCCAGAAACAACTGGATCAGTCAGTTGTCACTTCAGGCCTATGGGGGTGCTAAAGTGAGTTATACACTGGTACAGTTTCGATTTACATTTTTTGTTTTAAGAACATTTGTTTTATTTTCTAATTGTTAGTAGGGTCAAATTGGCATTCATTTTCAACCGCAGTAACAGGAAAATACAAAGGAGCATGATGGAAAAACAAATGTCTAATAGTATACTGTATATGTTTTTTGTTTGGTTTTGTTCCAAAATCGAATGTTAAGTGTCGGTTCACACTATTGTAATCCGACTTCGGGGGCAACCTGTGAAGTCGCGTGCACCGCGACTTCGGCGCGACTTGCACGGGCTTCACATAATGGAAGTCAATGCAAGTCGCTCCGATGTTGCCCCGAAGTAGTACAGGAACTATTTTCTAAGTCGGAGCGACTTGAGTCGCTCCTATTAGAACGGTTCCCGTGGCACAGAATGGACCGCGACTTGTCATGCTGACCAGTTGCCTGACAAGTCGCGGTAGTGTGAACCGGGACTAAAAGCAAACACATTTTGTTAACATCCGTTTTCATCCGCTTCCGTCAATGTCCGTTTTTTGAAACGGATGAATGCCCTATTTTTCATCCGTCAAAAAAACAGATCGGATGATCTGTTTTTCATCCATTTTTGCATTGGTAGTGGATGTAAAAAAAAAAAGAAAAATGGATGAAAAACGGACGAAAAACGGACGAAAAACGGATGAAAAACGGATGAAAAACTGATACATTTTGACGTGACTGAACTGATGAACTGAACGGACCCCGTATGTGTGAAAGGGGCCTAAAAGAGGGCATTCCAACACATATTGTGTGGTCATGGTTCACTGCTGTCACCATCACGAAACCCACCATGAGAAATGCAATGCAGCTGTTGCTGGAGTGCATGTAGACAGGAAGTGACTGCAAAAAGGCTATAGGAGAACAAAAGCAATGAGATGCAACAAGGGATTAAAAACGTTTGAAAAAAGTATTTTATATATTTAAAAAGCAAAAAAAAAAAAAACAACTGACAATTGTGTATGATACATAGTGCTTTGGCACACTAAAAGTAATTGAATTGGGCTTACTTCTACTGTAAAGCATATCTAAAGGCAAACATTTTTTTTTTTTGGACAGAGAAAAGGAGGGCCCAAATTGCTGCCAGGGTTTTTTTTCCACTTGTGTCCCATTAGGGAGATTTTCCTTAATTTCCTGCCCTGAGGACTCAACAAGAAGTGAGATATCTTTCTAATGTAAGGGAAATCCCCCTTAAGTGGGGTACACACTTGTAGAAAATCTGTCGAAAAATTCCCGTCCGAGGTAAAATCGTACGATTTTCGGCTCGTGTGTACACAACTTTCAGCAGCCGATGCCAACATTTTCAACAAAAAAAAAAACAGAGGGACAAACACCAAAATTTTTATCGTCCGTCCCCAGACGACCAATTTTCGTTTAATGTGTATGCAGTACGTCCACGAAAAATCGGATACGAAAGGCCGTGCATGATCTGAAGTTGCTGACGACCCGGAAGTCTAGGAACAAACGTCCCAAAAAAAAAAAATCGGACGAGAAATTTTGTGAACATAATGCACTGTCAACTAAAAACCGTTATGACCGCTGAGCATGAGAGAGAAAAATCAGAGGATATATCCAATTTTCGTCAAGTGTGTACGAGCCTTTAGGCCAGGTTCACATTAGCTGCAGCCGGCCAGTGCGTCCCTGTTCACCGTTTCAGGTGCAAATCAGGTCCAAATTTTTGTCTGAATTGGGACCTGAAACAGAGCCAAAGGGCCCTTTCACACGGGCGCTCCGTATGCCTGCAAATCATCCTATTTTTTTGCGGATGATTTACGGACATAATGTATGTCAATGGCATTGCGGATGTCAGCGGATGACCATCCGCAATACCCATAGACTTACATTATGTCCGTATATCATCCACAAATGGATGGGATGACATGCGGACAAGTGTCACCCGCTCCGTGAAAAAAAAAAAAAAAAAAAAGTGCCAGAGCGGATCGCAATGCAGTCCGCTCCGTGTGAAAGAGCCCAAAGCTGTGCAGGACCCTTTTCCAGTGCAGACTGCGGCCGCCCCAGAGCCGGTCACAGTCTCCGGTCATGCGAATTGGATGCGGAAAAATGAGAACCCTGCCTTAGACAGTTGTCACAGGAACAAGTGTTCCCCTTATAAAGATTTCTCCTTTTTTTTTCCTCTTCTGGTGGCAACTCAAAATCTTTTTTAGCTTAACCTCACTTCCTGGTGGCATTAGTGTTGAGGTCAAATACAGAGAGTAAATCCCCCTAATGGGGACGCAGACCGGAATAAAAACTCAGCAGAGATTGTAACCCAACAACAAATCCTGGTGATATATTTGATACAAAAATACATTCCAAAACACATGGATTACAAATAAGAAAGAACATCCCACAAGATCCAATTTTACAGGGTTACAAAGTAACATCTTGTTGTGTAAGTCTGTAACAAACATCTTTCTAAAGAACTTCCTGTGCTAGCTTCCTGTATTTACATGTACATATCCAGTAATGGCAACACACAGCTATCTTTGTACGCGCATCCGCCGATGTGTCTCATACACAGTGTAACAGTGAGAATACAGTTACTGGAACCCTTTACAGGCGGTCCACGGGTTACAAACATCCGACTTACAAACGACTCCTACTTACAAACAGAGGGAGACAACAGAAAGGAAGAGGAAAACTACCCCTAGGAAGGGAAATTCACTCCTCGAAGAGAGTTCTCATGGGGAAAAGGTGTCTCCACTGAAGCTTTATCACCAATCTTTGATCCCCTAACAACCCAAAATGTTCAAAATCTAATTATCACAGGGACAGAAAGTGAGGTGAAATCTTCTGATTAGGGGCACAGACAGCAAAACAAAGGGTACAGGGGTGTTAACCCTTCCCTATGCTATCCAAAAAAATATTTTTCTGGCTGGAGCTACACCTAAAAAATGTACCTGTTCCGACTTACAAACAAATTCAACTTAAGGCCTGTACACACTTGACGGAAATCGGACGAAATATCCTCCGATTTTTCTCTCTCTTGCTCAGCGGTCATAACTGTTTTTAGTTGACAGTGCATAAATGTTGAACAGACAAGGAGTCACTGCTCAAGGTGGTGTGATTGCCTGATGACTCACACAGGTGCATGCCCCGGCTCGCCTCCGTGAAAACTTGATAAAAGAAAAGGAATTGGCAGCACTCCAGGTTGAGTCAAAATCCAGGTTTATTGACTGGACATCCAAATATGACAATCGTGACAAGGTAGACGCGTTTCACACACTGACTGTGTGCTTAATCATTAGTAATGATTAAGCACACAGTCAGTGTGTGAAACGCGTCTACCTTGTCACGATTGTCATATTTGGATGTCCAGTCAATAAACCTGGATTTTGACTCAACCTGGAGTGCTGCCAATTCCTTTTCTTTTATCAAGTGCATAAATGTTCACGAAATTTCTCGTCTGTTTTTTTTTTTTTTTGGGACATTTGTTCCTAGACTTCCAGGTCGTCAGCAACTTTAGATCAATCATGCGCGTATCCGATATTTCAGGGACATACTGCATACACATTAAGACCGCATTCACACTGAAGCGGAACGACTTCAGGGGCGACCTGTGAAGTCGCGTGCAGCGGGACTTTGGCACGACTTGCACGGACTTCATAAAATGAATGTCTATGCAAGTCGCTCCAGGTCACCCCGAAGTAGTACAGGACCCTTTTTCTAAGTCGGAGCAACTTGTGTTAGAACCGTTCCTGTACTAAACAATGGACCGCGATGGTGCACGACTTGTCAGGCTGACCAAGTCGCCTGACAAGTCGTATTAGTGTGAATGGAGCCTAAACGAAAATTGGTCGTCTGGGGACGGACGATAAAAATTTTGGTGTTTGTCCCTCCATTTTTTTTTGTTGAAAATGTCAGCATCGGCTGCTGAAAGTTGTGTACACACTAGCTGAAAATCGGACGATTTTACCTCGGACGGGAATTTTCGGCAGATTTTCTACTAGTGTGTACCCCACTTTAGGAACATTTCCTACAGACCCTATCTTGTTTGCAGAGATGTATAGTAACGAAGTAGAAATACTTAAGTACTGTACTTAAGTACCGAAATGCGGTATCTGTACTTTCCTAGAGTAGAATTTTTTTCTCCTACTTCTACTTTTACTTCACTACATTTTTTCGATGATTTCGATACTTCTACTCAAGTATATTTTTTTTGTGCTGCATAGTTACTCGTTACTTTTAAAAAAATTACCACTGCCAGAACAGTAGATGGCAGGTTGCATAAAGCTCAAAAAAATGTGTATAATGTCATTTGTAAATCAGCGCATACGAAAATAAAGGCTGTGTATAATAAAAGCTGCTATACCAAATCTTTCCAATAAAAAGAAAATATGAAACAAACAAATAAATGGTGCTACAGCGCTTAAAGTGCATCAAGAAACTACTAACAAACACAGGTTAATCATTTGAATAAATCATTTGAAATAATAAAAACAATATGATGTTCAAACTTTTGACTTCTTTCTTTAATAACTACATAACACAGTACTTGTACTTTTACTTTCAGTACTTGAGTAGAATTCTTTTTTCAAAACTACTGGTACTTTTTACTTTTAGTACTTAAGTAGCAAATTTTTTGAAAAAACTACTTGCAATACTTAAGTAAAAAAAATGTTGAATACTTTAGTACTTCTACTTAAGTAACTTTTTCTGCGAGCACTTCCACTTCTACTCAAGTCACTTTTTGATTGAGCACTTGTACTTTTACTCAAGTAGAAATTTCGAGTACTTTATACAAGTCTGCTTGTTTGTAACCCAGGGACCGCCTGTAACTCACTTTGCAGTTGCAACCCTTCATTATTACCATTCTGTAGCAGAAAAAATGGCCATCCTTATTAATTCCAATGGAGATATTTAAAGAACAACCCATTCTCACCAAAAAGCATTTTTTTTGTTTATTGTAAGATCTTTGCGTATAACTTTTCTGGTTTCTGAATCTTGAGGCTGCTAGTATACAAATCAGGCAAGAGCCGAAATCAGACTGACCCCACCAATGACAGCGGGTCTGTTTCAACCAGCTGACTCCCATTATCCATACAACGCACGCTCACTGCTTTGCATTTGGTAGAAGCGGTTTGATGCGTTGTTACAACAGATGGCACTTTTTACTTTCTTTATACCTTTATTGAAATGTCACAAAATTAATTTAATTCAACTGATACCTCAACGCACTAAGGAAATGCACATGCGTTGCAGTGAGCTGCAACACACCATAGCGCGTTTCAAAATTTGTGGCCCATTTTCCCTTTGAATCTTTTTTGTGCGTTGTCAGTAAATTAATTTCAATAGGCTGCCCTAACGCAACATTGTTAATGCACCACACAGATAACTTCAAGTTATGGGCCACCGTGCGCACCATTTCTTTCACAGCAGACGTTAAAGAGGTTGTAAACCCCTTTTGTTTACATTTACCTATAAGTAAACCTACATTAAGGCTTACCTATAGGTGCTATAAATATCTCCTAAACTTGCACCGTTTAGTAGATATTTACAGCGAATGCAGCTGATGACGTCATCGGCGCATGCGCTCTAAGGAACGGCCACCCGTGCCGTTCCTTCAGATCCCAGTGCCGTGAACTGCGTCTCCCGTGCACATGTGCCGGAGTGATGTAATCGCCCCCCCGGCCAATCAGATGGCCGGAGGACAAGATCCAGGAAGCAGGACGGCCGGACATGTCGGCACTGAGGGGGCTTCGTTTTTAGGTAAGTACTTCATAATGAGCTAGTAAGCGATGCTCATTATGCCTTTGTCTTTACAGGTTTTTTTTTTTTTTTTTCACATTTTTTAAACGGGTTTACTTCCTCTTTAAAGTATAACTAAAAGTAGAACTTTTTCTTAGTTTTGTATAGAGCGTCGAGGGATTAGAACACCTGCCAGTTTTTATTGCCGTCTGTGCCCCCTGGGAGATTCACCCTCTCTATTTGTCATGTTTACTGTTATAATTGAAAGTGAAAGTAAAAAAAATTACCCAAATTTTGGGTTGTCCCGAGAAAAGTAATACAGGGGAAATCTTCCAATGAGTAAACAGATGGCGGAAAAAAAAAATCTGATAGGTGTTATAATCCTCCCGTACTCTATTCAAAATAAAAAAAACAAGTTTTGCCTAAAGTTCTACTTTAAAGCGGAGTTCCGGGCACAGGAGTAATTTTTTACTAAACATACCCCCGGGACAGTCAGGGCTAGCACATTCCACAATGGCTAGCCTCTGATCTGTCCCGGTTCGCACTTACCTTTTAGAAGAAATACTTACTTATAAAATTTCTTCCACAGCGTTTCCATCTCTCTTGTGGGCAGCTGAAGCCGGCGCGGTCCTCTTCTGTGTCTTCTTCCGCGTCTTCTTGTCCCAGAATGCGCCTGCACCGGCCCCTCTCGTCACTTCCGGCGCGGCGCCGCATTCCTCCACAGCTTCTGGGCATGCCCAGAAGCTGTTTAGCAGGGGAATGCGGCGTCGCCCGGAAATGACGAGCGGGGCCGGTGCCGTCGCATTGATTCCTGGGAGCTGTGACGTTTAGCTCCCAGGAATCATAGCGAGGCAAGAAGTGACGGGGTGAGCCACGGCTCAGAGGGAGGAAGTACTCTGAGGTGAGTATCTTCGATCTTCAATTGCAAGGTAAGTAAACAAAAAAAAACAAAAAATAACTATCCAATTTCTTTTCAGGTGAGGCATTCCTAGCGGAGGGGCACAAAAAAAAATATCGTTTTTGTGCCCGGAACTTCACTTTAAAGTGATTGTAAAGGCAGAAGGTTTTTTTTTTTTTTTACCTTCATGCATTCTATGCATTAAGATAGAAACCTTCTGTGTGCAGCAAACCCCCCCCCCCCCCCCCCAGCCCCCCAATACCTACCTGAGGTCCATCTAGATCTAGATCCAGCAATGTTGCAGGAGTGTCTCGGCTGCCTGGGACTTCCCTCCTCAATGGCTAAGACAGCACCACGGCACCATTGGCTCCCACTGCTGTCACTCAATCAAAGTCAGTCAGGCAATGAGGAGAGAAAGGGGGCAGGGTCAGGCTGCGGCTCTGTGACTGAATGGACACGGAGCTGTGGCTCGGCTCGGGTGCCCCCATAGCAAGCTGCTTGCTATGGGGCACCTAACAGGAGGGAGGAGCCAGGAGCAGAGAAGAAGGACCCGAGAAGAAGAGAATCTGGGCTGCTCTGTGCAAATCACTTTACAGGGCAGTTAAGTAGAACAAATTTGTTATTTTTAACTAAAAAAACCCGAGACTTTACAAATCACTTTAAGTTATGCGGTCAGTGTGGTCACAAACAGCACACAGGAGTTATTCCTAGAATCTGTCATTTACTAAACTTGATGTACTGTATTTTCTGGCGTATAAGACTACTTTTGAACCTCAAAAAAATCCCCCAAAAATGGGAGGTCGTCTTATACGCCGAGTATAATATCTCCAAGGTAACTTAAGTATAAGTATTACCGGTAGATCATGTAATAGGGGGGTCGTCTTATACGCCCAGTCGTCTTATACGCCGGAAAATACGGTAAAATCTACAAAATACTAATTGGTGCTGTAAGTACCTTTTATCATGCTGACATATCATTATGCATGTCACACCACTTCCTCAAACTGAGCTTATAATATTCTTGGAAACTGTTGGAACTATATAAAATATGTCTAATAAAAAAAAAAATAATCCTGATCTTTTCAAAAGTTTCACCAAAAAGGTGTTAAATAAGCAGCTTCCCGCCCCAAACTCTGTGTTCTAGCATGCTTCTCCTTGTGCAGCTTCTCTTTTAACCACTTGCGGACCCCCCGCCGCAGATATACTGCGGCAGGCTGGCTCGCTGTACCCATATGTCGCTCCTCAGGAACGAGCATGGGGGGGGCGCGCGCGGTGATTCGCGAGAGGGGAAGCTGATTTGCGGGGCAGGCGGCCGCGAAGACAGAACGGCGATCTGCCGTTGTAAACACGGCAGACCGTTGTTCTGTCAATTATCATCACAGGGCTCCTGTGTTCCTCTTATTCTGTGTTGATCCAATAAGCAGCCCATCCCCCTCACAGTTAGAAAACAACCCCTAGGCTCACATTTAACCCTTTAATTGCCCCTGGGTTAACCCCTTCCCTGCCAGGGTCATTATTACAGTGACAGTGCATATTTTTAGCACTGATTACTGTAGTAATGTCACTGGTCCCCCCTAAAAGTGTCAAAAATGTCAGTTAGGGGTCCGATCTGTCCGCCGCAATGTCGCAGTCCCGCTAAAAATCGTAGATCGCCGCCATTACTAGTAAAAAAACATATATAAAAAAAAAATAACATAAATCTTTCCTTTTAGTTTGTAGATGCGATAACTTTTGCGTAAACCAATCAAAATACCCTTATTGGGATTTTTTTTTTTACAAAAAATATGTAGCAGAATACAAATTGGCCTAAAATTTGATTTTTACATTTTTTTTCTGGGAATGTTATATATAGAAGTAAAAATATTGCTTTTTTCCGAATTGTCGCTCTTTTTTTGTTTATAGCGCAAAAAATAAAAATCGCACAGGTGATTAAATACCACCAAAAAGAAAGCTCCATTTGTTGGAAAAAAAGGACATCAATTTTATTTGGTTACAACAATGCACAACCTCACAATTGTCCGTTAAAATAACGCAGTGCCAAATCGCAAAAATGTTAAGTCCTTACGGTCCAGAAGTGGTTAAAAATGCAGTGTTGGGTGCAATGGGAATGAGCAATCAATAGCGAACAGTCACATTATACAATACCAGCCTTTCTAAACCTTTTTTAGCCCAAAAGAACTCTTGCAATAACTTCCAGGTCTCAGAGAACCCTACTTAAATAATATCAATCTAATTACAGTGAAATTATTCATAGTGCTTTACTTTTTCCACATTGTTATGTTACAGCCTGATTCCAAAATGGATTAAATGTATTATTTTCCCCAAAATTCTACAAACAATGCCCCATAATGGCAACATGAAAGACGTTTGTTTGAAATCTTTGAAAATTTATTAAAAATAAAAAAAACAAAACAAATCCCATCTACATAACTATTCACAGCCTTTGCTCAATACTTTGTTAAAGCTACTTTGGCACCAATTACAGCCTCAAGTCTTTTTGAGTATGATGCTACAAGCTTGCTACACCTATTTTTCTTCCATTTTTTGCAGGATCTCTAAGGCTCCATCCGGTTGGATGGGAAGCATCGATGCACAGCCACTTTCAGATCTCTCCAGAGATGTTTAATTGGGTTCAAGTCTGGGATCTGGCTGGGCCACTCCAGGGCATTCACATAGTTGTCCCGTAGCCACTCCTTTGTTATCTTGGCTGTGTGCTTAGGGTGGTTGTCCTGTTGGAAAATGAACCTTGACCCCAGTCTGAGGTCCAGAGCACAGGTTTTAATCAAGGATGTCTCTGTACTTTGCTGCATTCATCTTTCACTCGATCCTAACTTGTCTCCCAGTTCCTGCCGCTGAAAAACATCCCCACAGCATGATGCTGTCACCACCATGCTTCACTGTAGGTATGGTATTGGCCAGGCGATGAGCAGTGCCTGGTTTACTCCAGATATGATGCTTGCTATTCAGGCCAAAGAGTTCAATCTTTGTTTCATCAGACCAGAGAATTTTGTTTCTCGTGGTCTGAGAGTCGTTCAGGTGCCTTTTGGCAAACTCTAGGCAGGCTGTCAAGTGCATTCCATCTGGCCACTCTACTATACATGCCTGATTGGTGGAGTGATGCGGAGATGATTGTTCTTTTGAAGGTTCTCCTCTCTCCACCGAGTAACGCTGGAGCTCTGTCAGAGTGACCATTGGGTTCTTGGTCGCCTCCCTGACTAAGGCACTTCTCAACTGATCGCTTAATTTGGCCATGTGGTCCCCTCAAGGAAGAGTCCTGGTGGTTCCAAACTTCTTCCATTTACAGATGGAGGCCACTGTGCTCATTGGGACCTTCAATACTGCAGACATTTTTTTGTACTCTTCCCCAGATCTGTGCCTTGATATAATCTTGTCTGGGAGGTCTACAGACAATTCCTTGGACTTCATGGCTTGGTTTGTTCTCTGACATGCACTGTTAACTGTGGGACCTTACATAGACAGGTGTGTGCCTTTCCAAATCATATCCAATCAACAGAATTTACCACAGGTGGACTCCAATAATGTGGTAGAAATAGCTCAAGGATGATCAGTGGAAAAAGGATGCACCTGTGCTCAATTTTGAGTGTCATGGCAAAGGCTGTTAATACTTATGTACATGTAATTTGTTTCGTTTTATATTTTTAATAGATTTGCAAAGATTTCAAACAAACGTTTTTCACGTTGTCATTATGGGGTATTGTTTGTAGAATTTTGAGGAAAATAATGCATTTAATCCATTTTGGAATAAAGCTGTAACATAAAATGTGGAAAAAGTGAAGCGTTGTAAATACTTTCCAGATGCACTCTATCTAAAGCTCTAGATGTAATGATCTGATCAGAAAGTTGCAAAAAGAAATTGTCCCCTTACACTGATGGTCAGTGGAAAATTGTCCTTTTACATTTGTGGTTAGTGTAAACAGGAGATGAATCCACCAGTGCTTACTTGTCAAGGAACCCCTAGCTATGACCTGGACTATCTTGAAGGTGGGTAACTGAGTAAGTAATCTTAGGATACAACTGGATTATTGGCTGGGGTCCTTGAGGTGTCAGTAGCTGCCAAATTTCTTGTCTAATCCCTTTAAGTTCAGACACATCCAAGTTCTACAGGGTTCCTTTGTAAATTAGATTGTCATTGCTTTAACCGCATTGAATTAGCCACAGGTTCTGTGTAATTAGTGTGTCAGTAATTAAAAGTTCTGAGTTTGTGAGATTATTTGTGGTAGTCTTGTAGTAGTTTGGCTGCTATTTGGACAGCAACTCACCCTAAAGCCTCGTACACACGCAACAAATTTCCGCCGACCGGTCGTCCATCTTTTGTCCAGAGTGGTGTCTGTTGGTTGGAATGTGCTCTAGACTGCACACAAATTTTCCCACACGACAGAATTCTACTTCAGAAGTGATGTCATGTGTTGGATTGCTTTCTTTGTGTTCTTTCATCTCTGAGCATGCCTAGTCTTGCTCGTAAGATTTTTTCCCCATCGAAATCTGTACTAATGAGACGAAAATCGGTCGTGTTTTGACGGTCGACAAAAATTATATAGCCTGCACACCAGGATTGTTTTGGCCGAAAAGTCGGAGTCGGTTGTCGGAAGCACCATACTAACAAGCCGAAAATCGGCAGATCGGTCGTCGGACGAAATTTCCTGGCCAAATTTCTACTCGTGTGTACGGGGCTTAAGTGCTCTACATTAGGCTGGCCATAGATGGACATTTTAAGTAAAAACTCTTGGAAAAAGAAGGTTCTAAGAAAGTTTGTTTGGTTTTCTAATCATTAGTGGGCCAAACTGGCATTCAGTTTCCACTGCAGTGACAAGAAAATTTGAAGGAGCAGGAGAAATGTTCTCGAATGAACAAATTTCTAACAATGTTGTTTTTCGTTCAGAAAAGACCATTCAATTCAAAATCAAAATGATAAAAAAAGCCAAGAAAAATGACAAACACATTTTTCACATTCAACACATCTTGGAGTATCAGGTTGGAATTATAAATTAACAGATGCCATAAACCAGCACAGTAAAATCTATCATCATTTTCCGTCTCTGTATATTTTCTGGCAGTAGCATCTTTTGACTGACAGCAGATGCTAAATTCACACTTTACTAGCACAATGCAATGAAACAAAATGTCGCATTTAAGCCAACTTTAGGCCACATGTTTGGTCAAAGAGACCCTGCTATCAATTTACAAAACTGTAGATAAAAACACAGAAAAAACAAGAATTTGAAATGTTTATTTGCAGTGTTCTTCCGTCCGTAAATTATTTTTACTCACACTTGCAATTTAACTTGTAACTTGCGAAAAACAGACTACTCCGGGAAGAGTCAATTCCCTAGCATAGCCTCCTCCCTCCTTGTACATCTCATTGCTCTCTCCTCTTCTGGAAGTGTGCAATTACAATCTGTGCCGGCCCAGCTTCTTCATCCCTCACTTCCCTACATAACTCTTTATGTACAGTACCTACCGGGCGAGGAATCAAGGGGAATATTACAAAATACCACTTAGTAAAAAGCTCTAAATCTGCTGAAACCACATCCAAGATGGTGGAACCCAGCAACAGTCTCAGGCCTTTTGGATGGCAACAAAAGGGAATCTTTTATAGGTAGATACCATGTAGGAAATGTTAAATGCACAATCTCATGGGAAGAATTTTATTGCAAGTAATGGTCTGGTGATGGGGTCTCTTTAAAACAGCTTTAGATTAGCCCCAAAGAAGCTGAAACCTAGGTTATCCACAGCAGCCAGTCAACTTCTGTTTTTCATTTCCCACCTGCACTGGGAGAACACGAGATAGAATCTGGTTGAAATAAAGTTTTTTTCTCAGTGATCATTATAGACGAGAGCCGCTGAATGCTTACTCCCTGTCTCTGGGGATATCAACCGAATAACCGTCTCCCAGGAAAATTACAGGATCGCTAAACCTAAAATTATAGGATGCTGTGCTTGAAAGGGCCATTAATAACAAACAGACTAACCAACACAAAAACACAGGCACGCATATTTACATGTACATCTTTAACTCAATGGAACGGATGATATCTGATGTTCAATTTACATCTACATTACAAAAGGATGATTTGTTGATAATCAAAAATACAAAACTGTAGCCATTGCTAACCTCCGATGACAGTGGCCTGGCTGTCTGGCTTCAATACCTACCATTGACCTGCAATAAGTGTGCAAATAAGTGAAATCAAACAACCTTCTCCTCATACTGGTTCTAATGGGCCATACACACTATAAGATTTTCTGAAGACTTTTTCCTTTAGACATACCAAAACCATATAATATGAGGTCAAACCTAAACACTTTCAATTTGTATGCAATCTGGCAGGCCCTTGCACTACATAGAAAAGGTAAATCTGAAGGAAATCTAACCACAAAAGTTGGATAGTGTGTATTCAGCTTAAGTCTGTGCATCAAAATGTAGAATAGCATGACATCCAGACAACTAACAGCAACAACAGCCTCTGTATTACCTCTACGTAGATTTCATTTGAAATCATATAAATCAAAGTGCAAAGAGGAAGAAAGCACAGTAACTAATCAAAATTCCCATTTGACTGACAGCTAGAATTTGATTGGATGCTGTGCCATGCTATAATCTGAGAAACAGTATTACTTGGTACACTGCCTTACAAAATAAGGGGCGATTTGTTTTTGGTCTCACCATTTTGGTCAAAGAAAGCGCTCCAAGAGGACCTGTACTATAGTAATAAAGGAGGAAGCAGGCAAGTGGGAAGATAGGCAAAGTTCTAAAGAAGAACATTTAAGGCTACATTCGCTCGGGTATTTCGCCACATTACGAATACCTGCGGCAAGAATCTTCTGATTTCTGCAGCTGGGATTGACAGCAGTGTGTGGATAGCTGCAATCCACCATGTCCATACATTGCAAAACAAGCTGTTGGCAGCCACAGCTAATGATGACTGTTTGCACAGCAAGGGATAACCTATGGCTGGACACATCTTGTGCAGGGCAGGCTGTAGTGCAATTTTGTGTGAAAGTTTCAAGTTGAACTCCATCTTTCCTTTCAGTCTTGCACAGTTATACAGGCTCCTCTCCTGCCCTGAGATTTCTTACTCTAATTTCACACAGGGCCGGCGTTACCTGTAAGGCGACCTAGGCAGCCGCCTAGGGCGCAACCTAGCAGTACTGGACCAGCTACTCCTGTGCTGCCTGAGCGCTACAGCAAGCTACACTATGTGAGGACGTCCAGCATCGCCGAAATCCTTATAGAAAAGCATTGAATAATGCTTTCCTATTGGGAGGTCTAATGTGCGTGCGCGGCCAATGTGCGTGCGCATTAGGTCTCCCCCTAACGTCAGTGGGGGAGGAGAGTAGGCAGAGCCTGACCCAGTGCCGAGGTAAGTCACTGAAGGGGTTTTAATCCCTTCAGCAACTTGGGATGGGGGGTGGGAGAACATATTGGGGGGGGGGGGTCAATTCTTATTTTGCCTAGGGTGGCATAAATCCTTGCACCGGCCCTGATTTTAATGCACACTCAGCATTAGAAGCTGCAGCCAATCAGATCTGCTGCTGACATTACATCCAAGATGGCAGAACCCTGCAGCAGCCTCAAGGTTTTTGGATGGCTTTTACAGGTAAATAACATATATGTTAGCTGCTCATATCTAATGGGAAGAGTTGAAAAAAATGGTCTGGTTACACATGGTCTCATTAAAGCAGTAGTAAAGTTCTCCATGCTGATTTATACCTACAGTTAAGCCCATATTGAGGCTTACCTGTAAGGACAGTAAATATCTCCTAAGCGTACACCGTCTGCAGATATTTACTTTAGTAGCAGCCGGTCACTTTACCAGGGCATGAGCACTGCGCTCTCAACGAACAGCATGCCATCCATTCAGAGCGCTGTGCCGTGGCGTCATCGGAACTTGGCCATTTAAACAGTCTGCAAACCCGGAAGAAAGACAGGGTGAAGATAGAGGCCCTTTTAGTGGTGACAGCGTGCCACTGGGAGGCTTTGTTTAAGGGTAAGTCTTTCATAATATGCTAGTATGCAGTGCATACTAGTACATTATGACATTACCGGCACTGGCCCAATTATTTTTTTTTTTTGTAATTTACTACTGCCTACATACCAATACCATACCTTACAATCTGTTCGTACAATCTTCTTTTAATCGGTACCTTAGCATTTTGCATTGTGAGTATCACTGCTCTTTGAAAACCCATATAAACAGCCAAGTTTTAGCGAATGAATCAAGGCAACAAAAAAAAGAAAAAAAAAAACATCATTCCCAGTTGGCACACTACTGGGACCCCTCCATAAAAGGACAATCTTGTAGGAATGTCATTAGCAGTGTGCACTCTCCTGCTGGGGAAGACTATGACCTCTAACTTGTCCCAGCTTGTCAGTGGAATGATGATAACATTCTACTGCACAGATAGAGAGTAAAGTTATGTGTGAGGGGGCGAGACATCAATGGGGGAGGGAGGGACAAAGAACAGCATTTCTGGAGAGAGAGAGGAAACAGAGAAAAGAAGGAAACTTATTTACTGGAGATGAAGTTTTCCTTTGTTCACAGAACTCTTGGAAAGTATAGCTTTAGGCTCCTTTCACACTTGTGTGACTTGTCTTGCAACTTGGGACTGCAAAGTCGCATGACAAGTCGTACTACATTATTTTCAAGTTGCAACGACTTCAAAGTAGTCCCTGCACTACTTTGTTCTGACTTTGATGTGTTTTGAGGTCCATAGACATAGGCATTTATTCATGTCCAGTCAAAATGGCAGCAAATTCGCTTCATAATCGCGATAAAATCGTGCAACTTTTAGGTTGCACAAGTCTAAAAGGGGACTTAAAGTGAAAAGTCTCCAATTCCTTCATCTCAAAATGATGAAACACTGTGGCTTTTGCTTGCCTTACATGGACGGATGTCTCATTGCTTGAAATCTCAGAGCCAAAATCTTCTGTGGGACATTTATTAGAAGTGCTGCACAGTAAGGCTAGCCATACACAGCTTGAACAGCATCTAAATTCAATTAATTCCCCCATGCACGCAAAACAGTGTGGATGGAGGGATCTCATTTGCCATCCATTGTATTGAAACACACTGGGGAGCTGGATTCAGATTTTCTAAGGCTCTGTTCAAATATTGGCGCCCGGATTAGAATTGGATCATAATCGCGGGATGCCCGTGCGCTTCCCCTCACTTCCAATGGCACCCCAAATGCGGCGCGATTTTGCCACGATTGTCGCCCGAAGAATCACGGTAAAACAGCACAAACAGAATCACGGGATGCCTGTCGCCCAAAAAAGTACAAGAACGTCTTTTTGGCGACAGGCATCCCACCATTCTGTTTGCGCGATTTTACCTGCAGTCCGGGGTGCCAATGTGTGAACGGAGCTTAACCACTTGCCTACCGGGCACTTTCACCCCCTTCCTGCCCAGGCCAATTTTTAGCTTTCAGCGCTCTCACGCTTTGAATGACAATTGCGCGGTCATGCTACACTGTACCCATATGAAATTTTTATCATTTTTTTCACACAAATAGAGCTTTCTTTTGGTGGTATTTAAATCACCTCTGGGTTTTTTATTTCTTACAAAGAAAAAAGACAGAAAATTTTGAAAAAAAAAAAAAGTTTTTCTTATTTTCTGCGAGTAAATTTTGAAAATAAATACATTTTTCTCCTTCACTAATGTGCGCTGATGAGGCGGCACTGATGGGCACTGATAGGCTGCACTGATGGGCACTGATGAGGTGGCACTTATGGGCACTGATGAGGTGGCACTGATGAGGAGGTACTAATATGCCGCACTGATGAGCACTGATAGGCGGCACTGATGAGCACTGAGAGGTGGACCTGCTGGGCACTGAGAGGTGGCACTGCTGGGCACTGAAAGTTGGCACTGCGAGGCAGCACTGCTGGACACTGATGGGTGGCACTGATGGACACTGAAGGGTGGCACTGATTAGCACTGATGGGCGGCACTGATGAGCACTGATGGGCAGCACCATCAGTGCCCACACTCAGTGGCCATAGTGCTGCCAGTCAGTGCTCATCAGTGCCTAGACGAGCAGGCACTGATGGGCACTGACTGGCAGCACTGTGGGCACTGATTGGGGGCACTGATGGAGGGCACATTGTATTTTATTTACCTCTGTTGTAATCAGGGCACTGGTGATCAGTGCCCTGATTACATTTTTCTGTGTCTCCGAATGGCTGATCGGCTCTGCTCCTTCCTCACACGCAGTCTCTGTGTGAGGAAGGAGAGCTGGCGATGAGAGTTGATCTCATATGTTTACATATGAGATCATCTCTCATTGCATGGGCCGATCATGTGGTAAATGGCCGATGTGATTGGCCATTTACCACGATCTGTGATTGGCTGTGTCCAAGGGACACTGCCGACACAGATTTTCCCAGATGCGCACTCGCGGGAGCACGCGGGGAGCCTGTTACTGGGAGGTCGTTTAAAGACGGCCTCCCGGAAATTCGAGTCTGCGCTGTAGCCGTCTTTCGGCTATAACGCGGACCGGAAGAAGTTAAGGGGCGTTGCAAGTGTCAATAGGCACACTGGTTCCAGTTCGGCAGCAATCCACATAATGGGGACTACCCTAAGGAACAGGGAAAGGACCCAGAGTTGGGAATCCACATACATATAATCCAATGGGAGTGCCAAACAAAACATTCAAGAGATAATTCTGCTATGAATCAATTTTATCATTAAATTATCTTGGACTCTTGGATGTTTTTTGGCGCTTTCACTGGATTTGATATATAAATTGTTTTCAGGCAGCCATGGCAACCGCAGCTGTCTGAATGCAGTGGCGCTTCATTGGATAGCACGCAGTCATAGATAATTTTCCACCCAAGTCCATGTTTAAATTCAACCTTTGTTAAGCTGGGTGGGCTGTGCAGGGTCATCCAAAGCTCGAATTTCAGCTGATTTGTAATGAACTGGACAAAATTTTAGCAGTCTAAAAGGTAACGTATAGTCTTTTATTTTGCTTTCATATACTAGTAAAAGAGATCAGCTTTATGTAATCCTATCAATGTGTGTTGATGATTACATATACATTGTTATTGGGTAACATCCATCTACCAATTGTGCTCCTGAGTTGACACAATGTCACATGAGTACATGGTTAAGACTACAAAAAGAACATGCCGCCAAATATTTCTCAGGCATGTTTCACTGCCGTCAGTGAACCAGTTTCAAGCTATGATGTGCTAGAGTAAGTGCATGTAGAGAGAAAATGGCTGAAAGAGACAGGACTGAAATGCCAAAAAAGGTGGGGGGGAAAAAAAAAAAAGGTATAAACCGTAGTCTATTTAAATAAAAGAAATGGTAATTGCACATTATAAACAACCCCCCCAACCCACTGATACTAAGGTATTTCTCAAGTATACCCTGATGCTGCTTCCAGCAGTGCAGCCAGTAAAAAGGACTCCATGCTTGGGTGGAGGTAACATGGTCTCCTATACCCAGAAGGGTATAGGAGACCATGTTACCTCCACCCATAATGCAATGTTTGGAATTAGCAACCAATTGCTAGGCCTGAACATTGTCGTATGATGGAGGTGGTGATGCTCCCACTCCCTCTAAGCTCCCACGAGGGGATCACTGGAGAGGTGATTATTACTGGGTTGAGGAAGGAGTGTTTTTCGCATACATAGTTACTTTGGCAAGGTGACAGTGTCTCTTTAAAATAGGGAAGCGAAACCATTTTACAGATCTGCTTTTATTACTTGTGCCTCATCTACAAATCTCTACACATACAAAAACAAAAATATGGAAGAATAAGCATGTAAAGATGCAAAAGTCAAAAAAAAAAACTACTTTAGGGTAAACTGCAAAAATAACTTAAAATATGCAAACACTGCAAATGCTGTGCTTTCCCTTTAACGCTTCCTTCCCTCTTCTGTATTGAAACACGGTGTCCACATAAACTAGCAAGAAAATATATGTCTGTAGCAGTAAGCCCTTCTGTGGGTGAGATGGATTCCTTGCCTAGAGTACTCATATGTGGCCCAATTCTCATTACAGGTGAAGTTTAAATCCAATGGGAATCTACTTGTGTAGGGACATATCCTTATGTTGCCAGGTGTTTTATATCATTATCAGCTGAACAAGTTGCACAATTGCTGAATAATATCAACACAGGTGTAGCAAGCTATAACATGCTAAAATATGCAAGGTGGAAATATCAGAAAACAGGTTTTATTAGGACTATATGAAGATATAGGAAAGCCAGATAAATATGAAATTGTACACATTTTACTACAATGTTCACAGTAAACACTCCTGCCAGATGTCAAAACAGACCAGATTCTGAGACCTTGTCACCACCCTGTGCCTAACAATATAAACATACTGAGTAGAGAATCACACAAGGCTTACCCAACTGCTGCCAAGACCTTAGCTGACATTAAGGCCAGGAAGGGGAAAGCTGCTTGATCTCTGTGGAACACACAGCCTCCGACACTCCTGGAAGTGCTGGAGGTGCTTACAAATATAAAAGTCTATTTCCAGCCCAACAGGAAGGGAAATAGAAAAATAAAGCCAGTTTGACAGGATATTGATTATTGACGTACCTTTTCTCAGTCTGATTATCTGGTTAGGCGTGAGGGAGAGACATGGCCTCTTTAATGCAGTGAGAAATATCTTCTGTCTTCCCTGCAAGAATGGTTGCAGCACACATGCATAAAGCATTCACTTTTCTTCCCGTAGGGTCTGGGATGTGTTGAGTGAATGATTCACCCAGTATGTACAGCAAGGTGCACAAAACCCAAAAATCATGTATGCAATGTGTCTTGTAAAATTACTGCTGGTGCCATTTTTTGAGTTGCTTTTCCTTTGCTGTCGATAGAAGGACATGTTCCCTTTCTCATTCTATAGTCCTGCTGACTCTTATATTGGTTATAAATGATTCCTGTCAAAGCCTACAGTAACCATCAGTGTGCCCTTAGGCTGTACTAAAGCCAGTTCACAACTGGCCAGTAAGAGCCCCTAATTTCCAACAGAGGAAACCATACTTATTGCAATCAGTTTATATGGGGCACAAGGTGGACTAAAAGTATGAGCACTAACCAAGAGCCTATATTCTTGTTTAAAAATTTGATTCAATAAAGTGAAGTCTTATTGGTTGCATTGGGTTACTGGGCTTAACCTTTCATTAGTATTAACTCTGCAGGTGTTTAAACTCTTTAAGTGGAAGGTGCATGAAGGAAAAAGAATGTTATGCAGTAAGAAAAATGATCAACAGACGATCACAGAAAATGGAAGCAAATCCTGCAGCAATAACACATAAAGCAGGGGTCTTCAAACTTTGGCCCTCCAGTTGTTCAGTAACTACAATTCCCATCATGCCTAGTCATATCTGTGCATGTCAGAGTTTTACAATGCCTCATAGGATGTGTAGTTCCGCAACAGCTGGAGGGCCGTAGTTTGAGGATCCCTGACATAAAGCAAACAAAAATATGGTCTTACCTTTTTCTTGTCCCTTGTGTTTTTAGCCAGGCAGGACCTAGACAAAGCCAGATAGCCACCAATCACTTTGATCTCATCTACTGTTGGGTAACGCTTCTTGCCTGAATCTGGTTTAGCAGTTGGGGTCTTAGTCTCTGTGGCAGCGACACCATTCTCACAGACAGGTGCTTTACGTGGGTTTACAGTAATGGTGTTACCTTTCCTCCTCTGCATGGCTTGGCACTCCACCGGTCCTCTTTTGAAGGTCTGGAGGTTGGAAGGAGCCCTGGATGGACTGAGACTTCGATCTCCATCTTCCACTGATTTCTCAGGACTGGGTTTCAAGGTTTCTGGCTTTGTTTGGGTCGGTGAAACCTGGGCAGTTTGTTTGAACTGTCTGGGAGAGCCTGCAGATGCTGGACGTAGTTGGAAAGGAAAAGACCTGATTTCTTCTGTCATGCTAGGCCTGTTGCTAAAGCCACTCATGGCCGTGGGGGCCACGCAGGGCGAGAGCTCAGCTGGCTCAGAGTCAATGCAGGAAGGGGAAGGGGAGACGTGGGAGGAGAGAGTGGTTTCCTGAGTTAAAGACTGGCTTCCCGTGACAGCTCGATGACAGGAAGGAGAAGAAAGAAAAGGGTTGGCAAAAGCAGTAAAAGCCTGGGTCTCAAAGTCAGTTAATACAACAGGACTGGGTGACAGTGTCTTGGATGGTGAGCCTGCCTCCCCATTTATCAGCTGCAAACAAGGATCACTGTTCTCATCTTCTGTCCTTGAGCCTCCAAAACGGCTAAGCAACCTGCTCACTCTTCCCTTACTTTCTACAGAAAGAGGCTGGTGGTCTTCTGACTGAACCTCTTGATCCTTTATCTCATTAGCCAGGTGAGGATCCCTAGCTATGTCTTCTGTCTTTGCAGTGCGGTGGACTGTTTGCTCCGTGATAGGCTTGGACCTTGTACAGGAATACTCTGGGATCCTCCTCTGCCTCTCCTGTTGGATAAATGGATTTTGCTGAACTGGGCCAATGTTTTCCTTTAGGACCCTGCTCTCTTTTTCCTCCTCCTCGATAAAATCAATCTTCTCTCTTTCCTCCAGTTCCCCACCTTCCACTTCGACTTTATTCTCCAACATTGATGCCTCAGCTTTGGCCTTTCGTCTTAGAATGATTTCTCTTTTCCAGGCAGGCATTTTGGCAAGTCGGTCCTCCTCTTCCCTTTCTTTTCTCTTTGCCTCTTCCTCTTCTTTTCTTTTCCGCTCCAGTAGATGGAACTTCCAGTCAGGGACTTCCATCACGTTCTGGCTGTGGAATCCAGTTATAAAGCGTTTTTGTGGACTCAGCCCTGGCCTACTGTCCAAACACAGTGGCCAGAATCTTCCAAGGTGGCATGTTGTACGGAAGACAATTTAGTGTGCTTTACTTTTTTTAAACTCCTGGGAAAGAAAAAAAAAGGAGATTTAAGGAAAGGCAGCAGGAGGTCTAAAAACAAAAGAAGCAACAGAATAAATCTGGCCAAACATTGGCTGAAATTCTGCCAGTTTAGCAGGAAGGCCACATTTCAATCAGTTTGTAGCCTCCACCACTTAAAAGAAGGCCAATATTTAATCAACTTCTGTTGAAGAGACAGGTTGGAAATTTTTTCTCAATAGTTGTATTCTGACAGCTGCGGGTTGTGCTGTCAGAAAAAAATGTTCCTGTGGGAAGGATTCCTCCATTCATGTAATTTCTGCAGATAGAGGAATCTTTTTTTTGTTCATGTGCATATGTGCATGAAGCCTCTTCTACACATGTTGTGTAAGGCAGGCTTTATATGATGCAATTTTGTTTCCTGCAAGGGTTGCAGGAATGAAAATCGGTCATTTCCCCTATAAACATATTCAATGTTGATGAATCCCTCCCATGCAGCTATTGTGTTCTCCCCGCAGGGGGTTACAGGAAGCTGTTCCAGCCAGGAGAACACAGTGATTATTGCTTTCGGCTAAAGCCGCTGGCAATATTCGCATGTAAAAATCCGACATGCTGGTTGTACCCAATTCGATCAATATGTTGACTTGGGGACAATCCGCCTGCCCATAGTCGGTTCTAATCTTGGCCAGTCCTTGCTGAACAGGCCGAAATTTAAGCCATCTATGGCCGGCCTAAGTTTTCCTTTGGGTTCTTCACTTTCCTTCCACAACTCAAAGAAGTACTGGTAGATAATTTAGTCTTCCAATTTGGCATCCGATTGGCTGTACAAATTCTGTGACTGTAGTCGGGACATTACTTTGTGTGCTCCTTCCAGGGTGGTAACTGAAATTTACAATATTTGCAACAAAGTTCTCTCAAAAACACTAAATCGTAAATTGGAACAATTCTGTAATGTATTTTTTTTTTTTACATTTTCTTTATTATTCATCCTGAGATTATTTTATCACAAGATATATGCTATATGTCTTTTTGTGTATTTAAGACAAAAAAGACATAGCATTCATCTTGTGATAAAAAAAAATTGCAGGTGAATAAAAACAGAATTAATCATGTGCTGGAAAAAAAGGTTGAGTTTACATTGCAGAATAATGCAAATCTGGCAAAATCGATAAAAATACACGAGCTGCATAAGAATGGAAAAAATGAGTGAAAGAAATGTAAGAAGAGATAGAGATGAATGTTGACACTGAAAACAAGAAAGAAGTGCGATGTCTGGTTTCTCAATGGCCATATCAATATCATTGTGGCCATTTACCTTAATTTATTTGTCAATGATTTCAGAGGGCAAACTATAGGTGTTCTAGTGCAGTGTTTCTCAATCTTTTTTCAGTCAAGCCACCCTTTAAGAATGATGGACAATATCGAGACACCCTTTAAAAACGTTAGAGGTGATTTATTCTTTAAAGCAAATACACTTTTGCAAACTGGTATGGACTAGTATTTCAATGTTTCTCCATCATCCATTAGTAGCATTTATAGAACAAAAACGTAATCCTTCTAAACCGGTGGAATGTGGCCTATAGCAATATGGTGGGTGGTGACAAGGTGCTCCTATCTTCTTTTGAAGAACAGGATAGGCTGGCAAGATATTTTACACAATACTGTGGATTTGTTGTGAGCGATAGCCAAAGATTCCTAAACAGCAAGAATGGTGTAGACTGGAGATAAAAGTGATATACTGAAGGATCACAATGGACTTTGGATTGGTAATAAAGCAACACAAATCAAAAAGTCAAAAGCTGGAAAAAAAATACATAGTAAGGCACCAAACAGTATCATATGTAGGTAGCAAAAGGAGTTAAACAGTACAGTTGTACAGAACAGATGAAAAGGCAACACAGCCCAATCATACATGGTAGAGAATCAACCCAGAATAATCATACATATTAGATATGTATCAGCACAATCATTCATAGCAGAGAGACAGCATTGCACAGTAGTACAAAGAGGTGAGACAGCACAGTGCAATCACAGAGGGCAGGGAGATAGCACCATTATAAAAAGGCAGTAGGACAGTCCAGTGCAATTAGACAAAGGAACTGGACAGTACAGGACAAGGCAACCAGATCTCCTTAGATTGGGCTCTATGCCTTGTCACAGGATAGTGAGACATCTTAGAGCAACCAGACAAGGAGGAGGGGGGGGGGGGGGGTGAGGGAGACATCAGGAAGATACCACAGGCTTCATATAGCAGGACACAGATCCTAGAAATGGGGGGGGGGGTGCATTGAAAGGCTTCAAAATATTGTAGGGGCAACACAGAGCAATTAAACTATGCAGAGACAGCACAAATGACATGGCAAGTGTCACTGAGCAGAGTCCAGACAGTCATGATTGGAAGACATGCACAGTTTGGGTAATCAGGCCAGTCTATAGAGACAATGGCAAGACAAAGGCGCAGCTGTTCACACACACTCTGAGATATATACATGTACAAGGGGGGCTTCTGGTATGAAATCTGACACACAGGCAACATATAGAACAAGTACCCATCACTGTAAGGACAGATGGAGAATAAATGCATAGAAGATTGTAGATGTTAAAAAAAACTAATTATAATATATACAGTATATATATATATATATATATATATATATATATATATATACACACACACACCATTTTACAAAGTTATATTGTACAGTATGCATAGGGGTGCAGTGTATAAAAGGGGCATTATAAAAATCTATTGTATAAAAAAAAAAGAAAGTTATAATCTACATGTATGCAATTAAAAAATAAATATAGAAGGTGTACAGTATACAGTACAACAGCATTACAGAGAGAGAGAGAGAGAGAGAGAGAGAGAAAAAGAACAAGCAGCATACAGTACAAAATACAGCATATAAAATACGAGCAGTCTGTGCTGTTTTTGGCAACCAATTATATTCTTCCTTTCCCTTTCTAAGCTTCCCTTGAAACTTGTAAAGGAAAATTTAATGGGCTGTAAAAGGAAGACGGGACATATATGCGGCCCATTGTTCAAAACATTATATATATATATATATATATATATATATATAGACACATACAATATATACTGTATACATGCACACATATAAAACAAAAAGTGTAGGTATGTATACATTACCGAGCGTGATAAGACTTCATTTACGGTTTACACATACTGTAGAATGACACATGGATATATAGGTCTAGGAGGGAGACGATCCATACGTGTACATCTTATTTTATACAGCGATATTCAGAAATGACATGATGGACAGTACAGATGTACATACCACTGCTTGCCTGTTCTCCAAAGCTGGACACAAAAGCTTCCAAATATTTTGCTTGCTCTCGCTATGTCCATTGACCCATCCTGAAGTGAACGTCCATCTGTCCGTCTGTGGAAATGGACCAGGGATAACTGTCGCCGACTCTCCTCCTACAACCTAAGTTTCAGTGAAAATAACAACAAATGCTTACTGTGGGTACAGGGGTTAGGAGTCATGGAAATCACAGCCAGATCCTGATTCTTCTAGGATTTCTCCAGGAGAAAAGTTTGGATTTTTAGAATATGGGTGCTTATACTTGGAAGATGGAAAAAAAAACAACAAAATCCTAAATTTCTCTAAATGGAAAAGAGAATATGGAATAAAATCCCTTTAAATGAAGGAGAGAGAGAGAGAGAGGGAAGAGGGTATGTGGAAAGAAGAAATTGAATCAGAGACAGAAGGAGAGAGAGGGGGTGGAGGGTGAGGTTACTGCTATGAATAATACTGCAAGTAAAGGGGGAGGGTGGAGATACTGAGGAGGGGGGGGGGGGGGTGATACAGGCTTGTTAACCCTGTCACTGCTGAGGGGCTTCTGCTAAATGCTCCGATAATGTTACTCAAAACCACATTCCGATGCTGACTGCTCACTTCCCATCATAACTTCCTCTTCATCTCTAGTACGCAAAAGTCCCAATTAGACAATCAGCATAGAGAAACTTTGTTAGAACAGAAAAATCGTTTGTCTACTTTTCAAAAATATCAATACGAGAGCTATACAGATTAAAAAAAAAAAAAAAAAACTTCCTTAAGACTATCCATGACCTGGAATTCATAAAGAGTTTCTTTTACTGCCCATACACAATTCCTTTTTTTTTTTTGAAAAAAAAAAAAGAACTGATTTTCCATCAACACATTCGACAGGGATAACAGAAAATTTCCTATCAAATACTTACTGTAATTTTCCTTTCCTGATGGACTCCATGGCAGCCTACGTGTGGGTTAACCCCGCCTCCTCTCCAAGGTTATAGGACCCCCCCCCTCCCATAAATTTCAGCTCATGGATCTAGATTTCAATAGATTTTTATTTGGTTTATGTGCAAAGAAAAATACACAAGAATGCTTAGGGTTACATCTGCTATGAAAATAAACACAGAACAATGTTGAACAGTCGACATAGCCCCCAAAGGATCGCATGACAATGGTATACAAGGCAAAAGAGCACCCTTCCGGTTATTCTCCGAACCGGGGCGACGCCGACCAGGTCCAGGCCCGCTCCCCCCCTCCGGCGCCCCCAGGGGAACATACTGCGTCCCAAGGAGGAGAGTGGTCGCCCAAACCCCAGCCCACCGCAAAATCCCCGGCCCCTGGCGATCTCCAGGATCGGGCTATGGCAATTTTGGCCGCCGTAAAGATAAAGGCAACCAAGCGTTTGACGTGTTTGGGGGCCTGTTCAATAGGTTTGCCCAATAGCGCTTGTAGAGGGGACTTGACCAAATTAACGTTGGTAAGTGAGTATATAAAATTATACACTCGATTCCAGAATCTGCGGACCTTGGGACAGGTCCACCATATGTGTAGAACCGTGCCCGATTGACCACAGCCCAGAAAGCATAAAGGAGAGGCCTCCCGGACTGCTGCCGCCAACCGGACCGGGACCATATTCCACCTCAAGAAGACTTTATAGTTGGCTTCTATCAGAGAAGTATTAATCAGGGATTTTGACTTCAACTGCGCCAACTTATTCCATTCTGCTCTTTCCAATTCCTCCCCCAAGTCTGCTTCCCAACGGGTCATATAAGGCAGTTTAGTACAGTCATCATGCAATACATTGTATATCGTAGATATGTAGCCTGTTTATATTTACATAGTACATAGTAACATAGTTAGTGAGGTTGAAAAAAGCCATCCGTCCATCCAGTTCAACCTATGATGTGTGTGTGTGTTTGCTGTTAACCGTACATTGTATACCCATGTATGTTGTGGTCTTTAAGGTGCCCATCTAATAGTTTTCTGAAACTATCGATGCTCCCTGCTGATCCTTACCGCTCTTACAGTGAAGAACCCCCTACGTACTTTAAGGTTAAACCGCCTTTCCTCTAGTTTTAGTGAGTGGCCACGTGTCTTATTGTATTCCCTTTCTCTGAATAGTTTGTTCCTTATGCTAGGGTCGCCAGTATAGTATTTGTACATTGATATCATATCCCCCCTCAATCGTCTCTTCTCCTGAGAGAATAAGTCCAGTGCTTGTAGTCTTTCCTCATAGCTGATGTCCTCCATTCCCCAAATCTTTCCAGTTCCAGCACATCCTTCCCGAGGACCGGTGCCCAGAACTGGACAGCATACTCCAGATGTGGCTGGACCAGAGTCTTGTAGAGTGGGAGAGTAATCTCTTTATTTCTAGAGTGAATCCCCTTTTTTATGCATCCCAGTATTCTGTTGGCTTTGCTTGCAGCGGCTTGGCATTGCATGCCACTGCCAAGCCTGTTGTCTACCAGTACCCCCAGGTCCTTTTCCATCCTTGACTCACCCAGGAGTTTATCAAAAGCGTTGCACAGATACTCCATGGGAGTCGAGGTTGCTAGGTCACAATAGCGTTTCATAGAGGCAGCATAGTGGGAAATCTGATTATAGCGAAAAACCTCACCCTCTGGAAGAGAGTGTTTTTCCTGTAGTGTAGCACTAGGGAGCAGATCCCTCCTATCACAAAGGTCCGCCAGATGGAGAAATCCCTAATTGGTCCACCATTCGAAAGCAGGAGGACAGAGGCCCGGAGGGAACCGCGGATTGCCCAGTAGGGGTGCCAACGGTGTGTGGGGAGACTTGAAGCCATGGCGTTTCGCCAGTCTGTCCCATATCCCCAGGGACAGGGATAAAGTGGGGCATAGGATCGCAGGACAATCTTTGGGCCGCAGCTACATCAGGTGATTAATTGGAGTAGTGGGCAAATGGGTGGCTTCAAGCTGCATCCAAATCGGGTGGGGCAATTTAGAATGGAATCTGATTAAGTGAGTGAGCTGAGCAGCATAGTAATATTTAAGTAAGTCGGGGACCCCCCCCCCCCCCCCCCGCAATTTGGGTGTAAACAGAGTTCACCTATTCACTCTGGGCCTCTTGTCCCCCCATATAAACGGAATAAGCGTATTCTGAAATGCTTTAAGATCAGGCATATTAATTGAGATCGCTAAGGTGCGAAGCAAGTAAAGTAACCGTGGTAACATATTCATCTTCACCGAATGCAACCTGCCTAACCACGACAGAGGGCTAACCGCCCATCTCAGGAGGTCCGCCCGCAAAATCTTGTACAGGGGGGGATTGTTGGAGGCGTAGAGTGTGGCCACCGAGGAAGTCAGGTGGATGCCTAGGTATGGAAGAGACCCATCCTGCCATTTAAAGGGAAAATTGGTTTTAAGAGCAGACACAGTGGCGTCATCCAGGGTGAGGTTTAGGGCCTGGGACTTGGAATGGTTCACCCGCAGTCCAGAGATCACAGTGAACGACCCCAAGTCCTGAAGCAAATTAGGGACCGAGACCAGCGGGGTAGACAAGTACAGTAAAATGTCGTCCATGAAGAGGGCGCACTTGTGTACCCCAGTTCCACAGGGAATACCTTGAATATTCGGATTCTGACCTATTTTAATGGCTAAAGGTTCATGGGCTAGGATGAATAATAGGGGAGACAAAGGGCAGCCCTGACGTGTTCCCCTACGAATGTCCAGGTATTCCGAGCTATAGCCTTTGACCGATAGTTTCGCTATAGGTTCCCTATATAAGGTTTGCAATAACGCGAGGAAAGAAGGCCCAAATCCATATTGTTCAAGTGTGTGCCACAGGTATTCCCAGGCAGTGACGGCTGGTGCTCAAAATTTTGGGGGGGGGGGGGGGGGGCGCAAACAGAAAAATGTAATAGGCATTGCTTTGCGGCAAAAAACGCTGTAAAAAATTGCGTGACTTTGAGGTCGCAAAAGTGTGAAAGGGGCCTTCAGTAAATAAGGTATAGTGTGCCCCCTTTCAATGCAGAGTGACCAGCGTGCCCCCTTTAAATGCAGAGAGACCAGCATGCCCCCTTTCAATGCAGAGAGACCAGCGTGCCCCCTTTCAATGCAGAGAGACCAGCGTGCCCCCTTTCAATGCAGAGAGACCAGCGTGCCCCCTTTCAATGCAGAGAGACCAGCGTGCCCCCTTTCAATGCAGAGAGACCAGCGTGCCCCCTTTCAATGCACAGTGACCAGCGTGCCCCCATTGAATGCACAGTGACCAGTGTGCCCCCTTCAAAACAGTGACCAGCGTGCCCCCTTCAATGCAGTGACCAGCGCACATGCCCCCTTTCAATGCAGTGACCAGCGTACTTGCCCCCTTTCAATGCAGTGACCAGCGTACATGCCCCCTTCAATGCAGTGACCAGCGTACATGCCCCCTTCAATGCAGTGACCAGCATACATGCCCCCTTTCAATGCAGTGACCAGCGTACATGCCCCCTTTCAATGCAGTGACCAGCATACATGCTCCCTTTCAATGCAGTGACCAGCGTACATGCCCCTTTCAATGCAGTGACCAGCGTACATGCCCCCTTTCAATACAGTGACCAGCGTACATGCCCCCTTTCAATGCAGTGACCAGCGTACATGTCCCCTTTCAATGCAGTGACCAGCGTACATGCCCCCTTTCAATGCAGTGACCAGCGTACATGCCCCCTTTCAATGCAGTGACCAGCGTACATGCCCCCTTTCAATGCAGTGACCAGCGTACATGCCCCCTTTCAATGCAGTGACCAGCGTACATGCCCCCTTCAATGCAGTGTGCCCCCCCCCCCGAGACCAGTGCACTTATTAGGAGCCCTGGAGCAGCCGCGGTGGCTTCTCTTCAATCCCCCAGCGTCTCCTCAAGTGCTCCCGCCTCCTCCTCGGCCAATGGCATGGGGTTTGCCTTGCGGCCAATCAGGAAGCGCGTATCGGACCTGCTCCCTGATTGGCCAGGAGGAGGATCCATGTGACAATAGCGAATCTTAATTCGTTATTGTCACACAATGGGTGGGCTCGGGGCGCACTGCTCTGCGCCCCGGGTCCACCCTTTGCTGCAGCCTATTAGAGCCTCTGGCTCTAATCAGGTGATGCCAAAAAAAAAGCCCTTTTGAACTCCCCCTGCGCCCCCAACGCACCGGCAGCCACTGCTCCCAGGATAAGGAGTCAAGTGCTTTATGGAGATCGAGGGACAACAGCATGCCCTTCCGCTGTCCCCCCCATCACAATTCGACTGGAGGGCGGATATAATGTCGATAGCCCGTCTGGTCTGGTCAGAAGCCTGTCTATAATGGACAAAACCCACTTGATCGGGATGAATGTACTGGCCTAAGAAAGAATTCAGTCGTGTGGCTAAAATTTTAGTCATGATTTTCACCTCTAAATTAGTTTGAGAAATTGGGCAATAATTTAAACAGTCTCCGTGGTCTTTGCCGGGTTTGGGCATAACATGTATGAAGGCATTATTTTTGTATCGAGGGATAGGGGTGCCCCGTCTAATCGCATTGAAATAGGAGTAGAGGTGGGGGGTAAGAGTCTCTCTAAATTTCTTGTAGTAATGGCCCGAAAAGCCATCTGGGCCTGGGACCTTGGAGGAATTTAGGTGTTTGATGGCCACCAATATCTCGGATTCAGAGAATTCCCCATCCATTGTAGCCACATGCTCCGTGGTCAGCCGTGGGAGGGGGAGATCGCGAAAGAAAGCGTCGAACAGGGGGTGTTGGAGAGGGTTCGGTTGGGAGTATAGCTTAGCGTAGAAGTGGTATAATTCTTGATGATCAATTGAGGGTTTTGAGATCTACTGCCATTTCGGAGTTTCAATTTCGGGAGTGCCGGGGGAAAAATGTCTCGGGGTCAACTTGCGGGCCAACATCGTGTGCGGTTTATCGCCTTGGGTGTAGAAACGGTTACCTGACCAGAGAATGGATTTTTCGGCTCGTGTGATTAAACTAAGATTGAGGGAAAGTCTGGCAGAGTCTATTTTGTGTCGTATGTCAATGTCAGGATTTTGTTTCTGTTCTCTCAAAAGATCACGAAGATCCGTTTCCTGTCTGTAAATGTCCTGAGCGCGTCCTTTTTTCTTTCTGGAAGCTATTTGAATAAGCTTCCCTCGTATCGTCGCTTTGTGGGCCGCCCAGCGAATCGACGGGGAGGTATCAGTACTATCGTTGTCAATGAAGTATTGGCGTAAAGTGTCTTCCACCTCTTTAAAGATGAGTGGGTCATTAAGAAGGGAGGCATTGAGTCTCCAGGGAGCGGGTTTCGGTTTAGTTCAGAGATCAGATACAGTCATAACGACAGGTGAGTGGTCCGACCACGGAGTCACCAGTATTTGGGACTTCAATACAAACGGGAGGAGGGGAGACAGGGTAAACAGGTGATCAATGCGAGCTTAGATTTTGTGAGCATGGGAATAATGCGTAAAATCTCTCGTAGTGGGGTGATCGTTTCTCCAAACATCCACCAGGTCGCTCGAATGCAACAGGCATGCCATTTTAACTCCCTGTTTGGGGACGTGCCGGAGGGAGGCACGTAGGGAGGTCGATTTATCCAGTATCTGATATAGCGGAAGATTACTGTCGCCTCCAAAGATGACATGGCCCGTTGCATACGGCATCACCACCCTCAGCATGTCCTGAAAGAAAGCTAATTGACCAATGTTGGGGGCATAGTATGAGACAAGTGTAACCTCATGTTCGTTAATTTTGCTATGTACCATTACCTATCTGCCCTCTTTATCGCGGATTACGCTTCTAGGTGTAAACTGGACTCTTTAAGCTATGCATATTGCCACCCCCTTCTTTTTATCAGAACTATTGGAGAAATAACAAGTGGGGTACTTTGTGCTAAGGAACTTAGGAGAGGAGGAGTGGGCAAAATGAGTCTCCTGTAGCAAAAGGATGTCAATACCCTGCTTAGAGTAATACTGGAAGGCTTTCATGCACTTAACAGGAGCATTGAGACCCTGAACGTTGTGGGTTAGAATTTTAAAATGGGTCGGGACTTGTTGTGTCATCGCAGCACGACAGGTTGCACTCGCCTGAATACGTTGGGGGTCACCACCCGCGGGAACCACAGACCTGGGAAAACAGCGACAGCTCTCTCAAAGCCGGAGGACCTAGACACCAAGGGAAAGACAAGTAGAAAGACGAGGAGAGAGAGCTCTCACCACGCCCTCCCTAGCAAGAACCTCACAACCGGCACTGCTCCCAGCCAAGGGAAATCCGTAGATTAAAAATAATGTAGCATAACTTCCCGGTGGGGTGCGTGGACGGGCGTGGGCCCTCCGGTGCGGCTGGGACCACAGGGGTGACAGTGGTCTGGCTGATGTTGTGGGGGACTCAGAGCGGGATGTAGGCGAGGGACCGTCCCTGGAAATGATACCTAGGCCCAGGAGAACATCTTCACAATCATGAAAAGTAGAACGACTTTCGCCCAGTTGCACTCACCCCTATTGTTAAGAAATGCTTTGAGAAACTGGTCCTGAATCACCTTACTGCGGGCCTACCACCTACACTGGACCCACACCAGTATGCCTATCGCCCGAATAGGTCAACTGAGGATGCAGTTTCCACAGCTCTTCATTCTGCTCTCACCCACCTGGATAAGAGCAATACATACATTAGAATGCTGTTCATTGATTTTAGCTCTGCTTTCAATACAGTCCTCCCCACTGTACTGATCACTAAGCTCAGGGAACTGGGTATCTGCACCTCCATTTGCAGATGGATTCTGGACTTTCTCACCAACAGACCCCAATCTGTCAGGTTGGGAAACCAGGTATCCTCAACCCTCATTCTGAACACTGGCATACCGCAGGGCTGTGTTCTGAGCCCACTGCTCTACTCCCTGTTCACCCACGATTGTGCTCCTCTGTATTAATCCAACATCTTTATCAAGTATGCGGATGACACCACCGTGGTCGGCCAGATTGAAAACAATGAGGAATCGGCCTACAGGGAAGAGATCTGTAATCTGGCAGTATGGTGTGCCACCAATAATCTGACTCTCAACGCCACAAAGACCAAAGAGCTCATTGTGGACTTCCGGAAATCCAACAGCAGGAGACATCTACCAGTCAACATCAATGGAACCGAGGTAGAGCTAGTCTCCAGTTTTAAGTTCCTGGGAGTTCACATCTCTGAGGATCTGTCCTGGCAGCAGAACACGTCAGCTCTGGTAAAAAAAGCACAACAACGTCTGTATTTCTTGAGAAGTCTCAAGAAATCTCATTTGTCCCCGGGGATTTTAACGAGCTTCTACCGCTGCATCATTGAGAGCATCCTGACCAACTCCATCACTGTATGGTACGGAGGCTCCACTGTGAGTGAACGTAAAGCACTGCAAAGGGTGGTCAAAACTGCTCAACGCATCACTGGCACCCAATTACCTGCCATTGAGCACCTTCACCACAGCAGATGTTTGCGCAGAGCTCACACAACATCATCAAGGATTCTTCGCATCCCAGTCATAAACTGTTTAACCTCCTTCCATCAGGAAGGAGATACAGAAACTTGCGCACTAGAACCAGCAGGTTCAGGGACAGTTTTTTTCCATCCACCATCATATTACTGAACTCAACATTACACCGCTAATCATTACAAAACAAACACAAACAAAAGACTGTATGTAACCTCTGTACTATACATGTACATACTACATAGTATATCTTTTCACTCCTCAGTACATCTGCACTATTTATATCTGTATGTATCTTTATCATTACAGTACATTTTGCCCAATATTTCACATTCATTTGTGTATATATATTTTTTAATTATGCTAGATGGTTATCTGCACTGTAAATATGCTAGATATTTATCTGCACTTTTGCACGATTGCTACATTTTGCACTTCTGGTAGATGCCAAACTGCATCTCGTTGCTGTGTACCTGTACTATGCAATGACAATAAAGTTGTATCTATCTATCTATCTAGAAAAGGAATGTGTTTTACCCTTGTAGGTGAAGGAAAGGCGGAATGGATATGACCACCAATACTTGATCTGCCGATTGATGAGGTGGGTCAGCAGGGGTTTCAATGATCTCCTCTTCTGGATGGTCGTTTGGGATATATCGGCGAAGATTTGGATCGGGTGGCCAAGTAAGGAGATGTCTTGCTTGAAGCGGGCTGCCGCCATCACTTTTTCTTTAACTCTACAGAAATGCGGTTTAACAATGATGTCTCTAGGTAGGCCATCTTGCCACGGGGAGGTCAAGGCCCTATGAAAGCGGTCCAATTCCAAATGAAGGGGTGTAATATCAGGGATGAGATCAGACATAAGGGTATGAACAGCAGGTTCCAGGTCGGTGATGGATTCAGGGAGCCCCCTAATTCTAAAATTGTAGCAGCGGGACCTGTTCTCAAGGCATTCTATTTTGTCCTGGGCCTGTTTCAAGCAATCCTGCAGAGAAACGATCAGCTTATGGTTCTGATTAACCCTTTTGACAGTGCCATCAACCTTAGATTCGATAGAGTCCAGCCTATTGCCTCTGTCCTGGAAATCACCCTTTAGGTCCGCTGTGATAATGGCACAGGCCTTAGAGAATTCTTGCTGCAATAGGGCCGAAAATCTGGCTATCAGTATTGAGTCCCCCGAATATGTCCCTTGGGGAGGAGGGGCAGATGAGGCCGTGGAGCCCCCCTGACTCAGAGCCAGTTCAGCTATGTCCGCCATCTGCCTGTCTATGGAAGATGCCGGTGAGACTGCACCCTCTGATGAGGCCTGGTATGGGGAAAAGTGCAGCGCTTCAGCCTGCGAAGGCTGGGAAATGTCCCCTTGTGACTGGGAAGAGAAGGGATCCCTTACCTCCTCCTGGTCGGCTACTGTGGGTGCCTGTGACCCCAGACGGGGAGGCGCCGACTGCGAGGGTGGGGGGCCGCCTCGTGCTGTGGAGCTGCGGGTCGCCACCATCTTGGCTCCCTGTGGCTGTGTCCTGGGAGGAGAGGGGCGCGCTTTGGAAGAGGGCTGGAGCGATGCCTGCTGCTTCTTTTTTGATGTGCAGCATCGCCTCCCCTCGCAAGTGTGATACCTTTGGAATGTCTCTCCTCTCACTGACCGCTGATTATTGCTGAGAAACTGCCGGGATGTGCGGAGCTCAGTCAGGTTATGTCCGACGTCGGCGCCGCGCGCATGCGCACTTTTTCCAGCTCATGGATCTAGACCATGTTCCATATCTTAGCGGAATTCAAGACCAGAGGGTGGGAACTCCGGCTGCCATGGAGTCCATCAGGAAAAGAAAATTACGGTAAGTATTTGATAGGAAATTTTCTGTTTTTCTGACAGACTCCATGGCAGCCTACGTGTGGGAGATAGCCAACTCCACACGGGTGGGAATGCTTAAACAAAGAAAATTGAATTAACATTATTAACTGACAGAACAGTCAGACCAAAATTAACGGAAGACAAGGAGGCTGTCTCCACAGTAATGGGACATAAAGGTGTTGACGGATGACCAAGAGGCCGCTCTACAGATCACTTCTGGAGCCACGTGATGCAAAGCCGCCCAGTACATCAAGATACTTCTCGTTGAATGGGCTGTCACCGCCTCTGGGAGGAACCAAGCCCTTTGCCCTATAGGCCTGTTGTATGGCCACCAGGAGAACCTTGGAGAACACCCTCGGGGATGTAGACAGACCGAAAGGAAGGCAGGTAAACTGGAAGTGCCGATGTTCGACCGCGAACCGGAGGTACCTGCAGAAATCCTCTGCCACAGGCACATGGAACTATGTGTCCTTGAGGTCTATCGAGGCCAACCAGTCGCCCGGTAGTACTACTGCTTTTTGAATGGTGGACAGAGTCTCCATCTTGAATCTCTAGTTTCTTATAAATTTGTTTAGGTAGGAGAGGTCTATGACAGGCCTCCAGGATCCATTCTTTTTTTGCACTAGAAAGAGGGGTGAGTATACGCCTTGGAACCTCTCTTGATTCGGCACCGGAACCACTGCCCCTTGGGACACCAAAGTGTCTACATAGGCAAGCAAGACTCCTCTTTTCTCTTCTAGACTAGGTAAGAGAGTGGGAATGAATCTGGGAATAGGGTCTACCAGAAAGGACCATGTGCGACCCTTGGAGACTGTTTTGATGGTCCAAAAGTCTGAGATTGAGGCCGCCCAGGCACGCCCCCACCTGGCATGTCTGAGTGGGCCCAATCTCAAAAAGACTTTAAAGACTTTGTGGCTTCCTGCCCAGAGGGAGCTGGGTTTCTAGCTGGTCTTTGGGAGGACGACTGGCCTCCCCTCCAATTCCTCCGAAAGTCCCGACCAGGCCTGTAGGAGCGGGCTTCCCTTGCTCGCTCCGGATATTGCTTCCTTGGCTGGGATCTTTTCTGGCCAAACAGGCACCTATCCTGGGGAAGGAAGCATGATTTTCACATGCTATAGTGCTGTCCAGTTTGTTCCCGAATAGAGAGGAACCTTCAAAAGGAATCTTACACCAGGCTTGTTTAGAAGCTGGATCAGCGAGCCAGGGGCACAGCCATAGGGCTCGTTTAGCCGTTACAGATGAAAACATAGCCCTGGACAGGAGGCAAAGGACGTCAATGGAGGCTTCCCCCAAGAAAACTATTGCCAGTTTAAGTTCCTGAATGGGAGAGTTTTCAACTACCTCAGCCGAGATGCCTCCAAGCTTTGACTCAACGTCGGACACCCAGGCTTCCATGGCCTTGGACATAGCCGCCAGTGCCAAGATAGGCTTACAGGCTGCGCCTGCCGTAAAATAAATCCTCTTCAGGTCCAGGTCTCTTTTCCTATCCAAGGAGTCCCTGAAGGAAACTGCATCATCCAGGGGCAGGGTGACATGTTTCGCCAGCCTTGTAACCGCAGCATCTACTAAGGGTGCCGACTCTTGTTGACTCACGTCCTCTGGTTTGAATGGGTAAAGCTTTGCTAGCTTGGAGGATAGGGAAGATTTGCTGTCCCCCTTGCTTCACTCATCAGTGATGACATCTCTTAGTTCCGCAAGGAACGGGAAGTTAGGGCGCTCCTTTCCCAGGTGTTTGAAGAACTTACGTTGTTTCACCTGGGGTGTCATGGGATCTTTTCACTTCAGGGCCTTTTGAATAGATCTGATTAGAGGTGAAACTAGGGCAAAGTCGAAGCCCCCTACTGCTCCATCCTCTTCAGAGTCACTCTCTGATGACCTCCCGGAAGCAAAGCTCGGCTGAGAGGGGCCCTGATCTTTATGGGCCTCAATGGGAGAGCCAGTCATAGAATGACCTTGTGTGGGGGTAGTGCCCCATTCTTTCAGGGACTGCTTTACTACCAATTTCACCAGGGACTCCAACCTCTGGTCATCGGCTACCCTCTCATCGGCTGCTCGAGCAAAGCATGGCTTGCAAAGGGACTTGTCCTCCGGGACATGTGCCCCACATCCCCAACAGGCTCTCTGGGCCGTGCGGCCACCGTGGCGGTAGGTGCGGTGTCTGGAGGAGGAACTAGAGCGTCTGAAGCATGCTCCCTGATAGAGACTCATGGCGTCTGGATCTGGAAGATAAATCTCTTTGTGGCCTGGCAGGGTCCCTATCCTGATGTATACCAGACCTGGAAGAGCTAAGAGGAGAAAGAGAAAAGTTTGGGGAGAAACGGGATTTAGAATGGGGAGCCAGCCACCCCCCCCCCCCGACTGCACCAGCACCCACCTGTTATGAGAGGGCTGGCCACAGGAGAGCGGTGATATAGGATCCATAAACAGGCAAATGGCAAACTGGGGAAGGCAGGGAGGATCAGCTAAAGTGAGCATTCCTCCCTCCCCCCCACACTTCACAAATATCCAGCACATACCTGGGCAGGAGAGTCAGTAAGCATGGGGAAGCTGTCGCAATGCCCACAGGACTCCCCAAGAGCACTGGGGCTGACAACTGGTTTAAATCCCCAGCCGGAATGACGTCATCGGCTGACACGGGCGCGACCGCAAATTCGCGAACCAGGCCTCGATTCCGATCGCGGCAACCGCGCATGCGCGAAACCAAACCTTGATTCCATCCGTGGTTTGCGCATGCGCCCCAGCAATTTCCGAACGGCAGAGGAAGAGGAGGTCAGCGCCTGGAACGCAGGGAGCATTCCAGCCTCCATGAGGGCCAAAACCACTAGCACCAGGGAAAAGAAGCAACACACACAGAACAAAGAGAGCTGCCATGGAGCAATACCAAATTTCAGACGCTGCCAGAACTTACGCCGGCCGTGTCCTGAGAACTGCACAGAGCCAGGGGATTGAAATGCCACTGACCCACCCATGGCTGGGCCCCGGGCAGCACACACACCGCAAATCAACTTAAAATAAGCAGGACGCCATCCTTTATGCAGATAGTCCATAGGGTCCTTGGAGGAGGACAAAAAAGGAACACGGTCTAGATCCATGAGCTGAAATTTATGGGAGGGGGGTCCTATAACCTTGGAGAGGAGGCGGGGTTAATCCACACGTAGGCTGCCATGGAGTCTGTCTGGCTGTGCTATTGTATTCTGCTAATGGGGAGCCTTCCTCACTGTCAGATAACAATGATCAGTGTTTCCAGCTACAGCCAGAGTCAGTGGTCAGGAAAAACCCAACAGGCAGATTGCACACAAGTCGGCTGAATTTCAATTCATGTATGGCCGGCTATAAAAATTCCTCAAAAATCTGTCTCCCATTCAGGCAACAAATGGTGCAACAAGTAACAGATTATTGTCCCCGTTCATACCTGTGCTTTGGATGTTGTGCAACAACAGAAATCCCATTATTGTCTATGGCAGCCCTCAAAAATTCCACTCGCAAAATGCGAACTGGCGAATTATGAGGATGGCGAGTAGTAGAGCCTGTGCCTGTGCTATGCCTGCCACCGCCGCCGCCGTTCACAGGCAGCCTGCGATTACATTCATCTTCAGAAACGGATGGGCTCAGGGAGCAGAGCACTGCGCCCTGAGCCCACCCATTGCGTGACAATAGCGAATGAAAATTCGCTATTGTCACAGGGATCCTCCTTCTGATCCTCCTACTAGCCAATCAGGAGGCAGGTGTTTCCCGATTGGCCGAAAGGCGAACAATTGCAACTGGCCGAGGAGGAGGAGGACTCGGGAGACACGGAGGACGCGCAGGATTGATGAGAAGCCGCCCGCTGCAGGTAAGTGCACGCTGGTCTCTGCACGCTGTGGGCGCTCTGCAATGAAAGGGGTCACGCTGTGGGCGCTCTGCAATGAAAGGGGTCACGCTGTGAGCGCTCTGCAATGAAAGGGGTCACGCTGTGGGCGCTCTGCAATGAAAGGGGTCACGCTGTGGGCGCTCTGCAATGAAAGGGGTCACGCTGTGAGCGCTCTGCAATGAAAGGGGTCACGCTGTGGGCGCACTGCAATGAAAGGGGTCACGCTGTGGGCGCTCTGCATTGAAAGGGGTCACGCTGTGAGCGCTCTGCATTGAAATGGGTCACGCTGTGAGCGCTCTGCATTGAAAGGGGTCACGCTGTGGGCGCTCTGCATTGAAAGGGGTCACGCTGTGGGCGCTCTGCAATGAAAGGGGTCACGCTGTGGGCGCTCTGCAATGAAAGGGGTCACGCTGTGAGTGCTCTGCAATGAAAGGGGTCACGCTGTGGTCACTCTGCATTTAAGGGGGCACGCTGTGGGCACTCTGCATTGAGAGGGGGCATGCTGTGGTCACTCTGCATTTAACCTCCCTGGCGGTATGATTCTTTTGGATTTTAGGTGCTGAAAGCGGTACCATTATTTTGCATGTAATTCTTGTGAATGAGCAGCCCAAACCAACTGTATACATTTATTATACGATCGGGAGGAAGCTCCACCGCCGCATACCGCCCGCATACTTCGCTGGATCCCGGAGGAAAGGTAATTAAAACCTCTACCAGGATCCAGCGATCTTCCTAGCGCTACCCCCGAGTGTGGCTCGGGGTTACCGCTTTTGGCTCTAAAATCTAATCCCGAGTCACGCTCGGGAATACCACTAGGAAGGTTAAGGGGGCACGCTGTGGGCACTCTAAAGTTGTTGTTGTTAATATTTTTTTGTAACTTAATTCTGAATAAAACATCTAACAGTGTAATTTTATGAGATATTTTATGAGGGCGTGTTTAGGGACGGAGCAGGGTAGGGTTTGGGTGGGGCAACAAGTGGCGAGTAACTCTTAAGGCCTGGCTAGTAGCTCATGACTTGAAATTTTGAGTCCTGGTCTATGGGGCCCATTTTAACATAGGCAGCTCACTTCTGTGCAACTGGAAAAAGGTCCTGTTTGTTGCATGTTGGGCCCCATAAACTTCGATGTGAGAGCATGGAAAATGCACCAAAAAATACATTAAAGTTCAGACACACAAGTATAAACCTAGATTTAAAAGAGAAGTTCAGGAATCTAAAAAAACAAAACAACAAAACATACATATTCACCTAGATGGCTGCAGCACTGATCCCAGCTGTACCGACCCCCCCCCCCCTCTACACCGAAAACTTCGCGATCAAAGACAGCCGATTGCTCAGTACTTGTCCTTCAGTGAACAGAGAGCGGTGACTGTCAGTCACCAGTTCTGTGCTCTGCCCCTCCAGTGCTCCCTGGAGAGCTGGGCTTTGCAGGGGGTGTGAGCAGCTGGCTCAGTCTCTCTTTCTCAGGGAGGCTGAGCCACCTGCAGATTCAGAAATTTGGGTGAATCCGGACTGTAAAGTCTGGATCGATCCACAGCCTGGACAAACTGAGTGAAGTCAGCTGACAGCAAAATTTGGCACACTATCAGCTGAAAACGGGTCACAGAAGTGCAGAACAAAGTGCACTCCTGTGACCGAAAGGAGAAGTAGGACCACAAAAAAAAAGCTTCGGCCCTACTTCTCCTTTAAGGCTGGATTAACAACTATGTACTGTATCTACACCCCAATGCGTTTTCTATTGAAATCAATGGAAACACAGCAAAATGCATGTCAATACGCTGTCATGCATTTTCAGTGTGCGTTGCAATGCACTTTGAATTGAATATCAACACACATCATCACCTCATCAATGCATTTTGACGAGTGTCATTTACATGAACATGCGAACTATCATAGAAAATGCATCAAGCAAAAAGGCAAAAAAACATGAAACCAATTGGTAAGGTGTACATAAAATTTGTTGCAGAGTTTTGTCTACAACACAATGCTAATATATGCGACACAATTTACTCCAACATAGAAGAGGTCCTATTTACCTCCACTTATTACCGACATGGGGAAATTTCTTTAAAAATGTATCCCAGCCAAAAAGTGACGGCATTTAATAATTAGACACAGTAAAGTGTTGCAAATGCTTTATGGAATCCCCCCTGCTGTCACACATTCTTAGATTGCCGCCACATTCACAAAACATTGTATTGACCTCAGACTTTTGCAGGCGACTCTTTTGGGGTCACGGTGAAGATGGTAGACACCATTCCACCGATTTCCGATTGGATTCAGGATCGTACTGATAGCACCAGGTCTCATCCCCTGGGATGATGGTTCACAGAAAGGATATATCCTGGTCACACATGGCAATGAAATCTCCAGAGGTTTCCATCCGTTTTGCTTTCTGTTCATCTGTCAGCTTGTGCGTCACAAACCAGGAACAGGTCAACCACTTACCCAGATCTCTGCGGACGATGGTGAGCACCATGTACTTGCTAATGCCCAATTTCTCCACCATCAAATTGTAGAGTCAGTCGCTGATCTCATGCCAGCATTTGTCTCACTTGCTCGATCATGTCTGGGATTCTGCTGGTCGACAGCCGACCCCGAACATGGCTCATCCTCAGTCTTTTCCTTCCCGTCACAAAACCGTATGAACCAGTCATAAACACATTTTCTGCTTGCGGCTTCCGTCCTGTACACTGGCACCAATAATGAATGCGCCTCTGTCGCTGTTTTTCCCAATTTGGAGCAGAACTTGAAGTTCACTCATTACTCCATTGCACTGTGACTCTACCTCTCACACTGACTAAGTTCAACTGCCCGCTTCTCGACATGTCTCTTCACCAAACTTTTTAGACACACTTAGTAAAATTCAAGAAGGGTAAATGTACCCATTCAGTGTGTTTTTGCTCTTTTATTACCCCTGTGACCTTAGGAACATGTCTTATGGATCCCATCCCAGCAAGCCTTTTTCCACTCTTAAGAGCCATATCAGACATGTCATATCAGAAAGGCCACCCTCTTTTTTTTTTTTTCTTTTTAAAAGCAATTTTCTGCTAAATAAATTATACTTTTTTTTCTGTAAAATTTCTCCTTTCTAATCCTACAGTGATCTGTAGCTACATCAGCCGTGGTTCACGCTTATGCGATGCAGTAAGCGCAGCAGATCATGTCAGTGGTAAGATTGCCAGCAACAAACGCTCTTCATTTACTTCCATTAATCAGCTAAGAAAAAAATAAAAATATCACTGAATGAGGCTCCATTCACACTTTCACGTTCCAGGAACGCACGCATGAACAATCCCAGAAATGGCCATTGCGCTTGCGGCACCATTATTTCCTAATGGCACATCAAACATGACAAAATTTGCGGTATAAATGCGAGGTGCAATGCCCAAAAAAGGTGCAGGAGCTACATGGGAGAATTTGTCGAACTGCGTGCATAATGGCAGCATTTAGTCACTGCTGAATGCAGCAAAGTATCCGCAGATATGCACCCTTGTGAATATAGCCAAGGTCTACAGATAGACACACCCCCGCACACAGGACACCATGGAAATACAGCGCTAGCCTGGGCCCCTCCTCTCACTGAAGCAGCGACGGCCACTGAACCCCTCCCCAGCTTCCCTCCTCACACTGAAGCAGCGCCGACCACCGGGCCCCTCCCCTCCTCCCACTACATATCGCCGGGTGAGTTAATTCTGTACAGGGCAGCGGGCCCCCTTACCGGCCTGGCCCTCGGACCACGTCCGAAGTGCCCGACCGCTCAGTCCGCCCCTGGCCACAGGCCCACAGCCTGCCAGCCAGCCAGTAAGCCTACCAGTGCCAGCCACAGGCCCACAGCCAGCAAGCCATAGGCCCACAGCCAGCAAGCCACAGCCTGCCAGCTAGCCAGCAAGCCACAGCCAGCCAGAAAGCCTGCCAGTGCCAGCCACAGGCCCACAGCCAGCAAGCCACAGGCCCACAGCCAGCAAGCCACAGCCTGCCAGCCAGCAAGCCAAAGCCTGCCAGTGCCAGCCACAGGCCCACAGCCAGCAAGCCATTAAGCCACAGCCTGCCAGCCAGCAAGCCAAAGCCTGCCAGCCATCAAGCCTGCCAGTGCCAGCCACAGGCCCACAGCCAGCAAGCCACAGGTCCACAGCCAGCAAGCCATTAAGCCACAGCCTGCCAGTGCCAGCCACAGGCCCACAGCCAGCAAGCCACAGCCTGCCGGCCACAGACTGCCAGCCAGCAAGCCAGCCAGTGCCAGCCACAGGCCCACAGTCAGCAAGCCACAGGCCCACAGCCTGCCAGCCACCCAAGCAGCAAGCCACAGCCTGCCAGCCACAGCAAGCCTGCCAGTGCCATCCACAGGCCCACAGCCTGGCAGCGGTAGCCAGCAAGACCACAGCCTGGAAGCCATAGCCAGCAAGACCACAGCTTGCCAGCCAGCAACTGTAATTAAGGTAAGAGGAGCCAACTTGGCCTAGGTATCAGGGAGCTATGTTGTGTTGTTTTATTTTGGGTATGGCTGGAGGCGGGGTGTGGGTGTGGATGGAGGCGTGGCAAGGGTGTGTCTGGAGGCAGAACATGGGTGGGGCCTGGAAGGGGCCCTCGATTTATTTTGCCCGGGGGCCCTGAGGGTTCTCAGTCCGCCTCTAAAAATGCATCAAAAAACGTTTGAAAAATGCAAAAAGACCGTGTGTTCAAAAACGAATAGTGCACTGCAGAAACTAAACAAAAGCAAACTGCATAGGTGTGAACCAAGCCTTATTCCGCTTTGTGATTTTTCTTTTTCCATACTTAGTGAAAGGATTATTTTGAAAAGAACTACAACTATAGGCTGGTCACAAAAGATTTTCCAGCATGCGTAAGACCAGTCATACCCCACACAACATTAAATAATCTTGGAATCTTCCTTTCACTCAATATATAGAACAGTGTTGGTTTGCAAAAGCATGGCTATGAAACACCAGTGCCATTTTACTACAATCATGTTGTATTGCAGTCTTGACCGGAAACTCATTCCTGCTTTACCAAGGCTTGAGGAATGCTTCAGTCTTCTATCAGGATGGTCAGTATTTCAAGCATGCCAGATTCCAGTCTCCAGCTGGGACTCAATCAATGCACTGCCTTTACCGTACAAGCTGTTCCTGGACAATATTTCTGAGTCCCCTCTAACAGCATCCTCCGTGAAGACGTGAACCAACTGCGATGCCAGAGTGTACACAGAAATTCTGGCACAATGTATCTGTAAAACCAGACTAACAGATTTTAGATTAAATTCTCAAAATAATATTGTATTTTTTTTCTTTCAATTAACCATGGCCTCATTTACATCACATGTTGAGCAATGCTGGTTAAGGCCTCTCACACACTAGTGGCAAACTTTACTGTTCTCTAAAAAGACATCTATGGTGCATCGCTTTTCAGAATGTGATTGACAGCCAGTTTACAGGTATTCGGGAGGGAATACTGCTGCCTCTTGCATGCTTGTTTGACCGATCCCAATGGGGATTAGTGGCATCGCTATGGGAATGCAGACCGCACCCGAGTGACACCCTCCACAGGGGTACCGCCCGGCCTCCTGTAGGGGGCCTGGGCACACATGGGGGCCTGGACAGCAGGGGAATATGAGGACAGTTACGGTACGATGCATTGTGTCTATGTCTCTCCCTCCATCAGCTGAAAGTGGGTTTCTCCCCCAATTTCTCCCACTGGAAAGAGAGACACAGACACAGTGCTTTGTTCTGTAATTGTCCTGTCCCACCGCACCACTCCCTCCCTGTACCCACCCTGTACTACCCAATCTGATCCCCCCTGTGTGCCCAGGCCCACCCCTTCTCGTCCCCCTGCAGTGCTGCTGGCTTCCCTCTCCTGCCGGCAGGCGGATAGAAAGTGGGGCCAGTAAATGATTCCAGAATAGCAAAAAGAAAATGTATTACAACACAGCACACCTCAACATACATTAAAAACAAGCTACCATGCATATCTGCAGCAATAACATGTTGCAGTAATTCATGCATGTTTTTTTTTTTTTTCAACTCATTGGTATGAATTGACCCTAAAGATTTCATCACTTCAGCATGCAGTTTTGAAGCTTTTTATAGGTTTTCATGCACGCTTGGTATGGCCAATGGAAAGCAGTATTATCTGTGACATTTATATGTTGTCATTGTCATCTTTCTGTTGGCTTCCTGGTTTTTTTAATGTGGTGGTATAGTGTCTTTTGGTATCAGAGCTCTTAGACCATGTCCATTATGCCTTTTCAGGGCCTTTGGCGTTTGCCATGGTTCTTGTAACGAAGATCACTTCGTAATAGAGGTTCCTGTGGGCACTCACCAGGCAAATAAAATGTCTCACGTTCAGCACGGACACTCTCGAATCCTCAATATTATTCAATATTATTTAAGGACCTGATTGTCAAACTATCACAGGAAGCGTCTGCACAGAGACCTTCTTGGCAGGATCACTATAAATTGTTTTTATGAAAACTGCAATTTGGTCTTTGTCTGTGAGGCTGCATAGCTGCGTACTTCTCTTTCTGTTAGGAGCACGGGGCAGAGCCCACTCCCAGCACAGAGACCGGGATCTCACCGAGAGCCTTGGGTTTTGTACTAACGATCAAGACCCAGGATTCCAGGTTCAAAGTTTGATCTAGGTCAGGTTTAGTATAATTAAAAAAAAATAAAAGAAAAAATAAAAAGCATTCTACAAATTTGTGTGAGTTCAGTGTGAGTGGGGTTAATTTACTAGAACTAGATAGTGGAAAATCTGGTGCAGCACTGCATAGAAGCCAATCAGCAATCCATGTTTTATTGTGGCATCGCTATGGCTCTGTAATAATGTAATATGTCAATGACAATGTAATAGCTCTGCCCCGTGCTCCTAACAGAAAGAGAAGTACGCAGCTATGCAGCCTCACAGACAAAGACCAAATTGCAGTTTTCATAAAAACAATTTATAGTGATCCTGCCAAGAAGGTCTCTGTGCAGACGCTTCCTGTGATAGTTTGACAATGATGACGTCTTGCCTCGCAGTTGTACTTCTGTATTGTCACACTGGCTTCTGATGAAGACTGCATGTTGCTGTTTCAAGACGCACTGCTTAGGCATGGTACATCAGAAACCTGCCCTGAGAAATTTAATGCAGCCATGAAATGCCAGCAGAATGCTTGGATGTATAGGGAGAGGTATAAGCAGTAGAAAGAGAGAAGTGCTTATGCCGCTGTACAGAACACTGGTGAGACCTCACTTGGAGTATTGTGCGCAGTACTGGAGGCCATATCTCCAGAAGGATATAGATACTCTAGAGAGAGTTCAGAGAAGAGCTACTAAACTAGTACATGGATTGCAGGAAAAAACTTACCAGGAAAGGATAAAGGACCTTAACATGTATAGCTTGGAAGAAAGAAGAGACAGAGGGGATATGATAGAAACATTTAAATACATAAAGGGAATCAACTCGGTAAAGGAGGAGAGCATATTTAAAAGAAGAAAAACTACCACAAGAGGACACAGTTTTAAATTAGAGGGGCAAAGGTTTAAAAGTAATATGAGGAAGTATTACTTTACTGAGAGAGTAGTGGATGCATGGAATAACCTTCCTGCAGAAGTGGTAGCTGCAAATACAGTGAAGGAGTTTAAGCATGCATGGGATAGGCATAAGGCTATCCTTCATACAAGATAGGGCCAGGGACTATTCATAGGATTCAGATATATTGGGCAGACTAGATGGGCCAAATGGTTCTTATCTGCCGACACATTCTATGTTTCTATGTTTCTATTGTCAAAGTGCAGGTGAACAAGCGGAAGTTAGAAGCTGATTGGCTACCATGCAAGGCTGGACCAGATTTTTGCACTCTGCAGTTGTAGTAAACCAACACTAGTGTGTTTGTTTTACATATGATTAAAAAAAATAAAAATAAAAATACGCACTACTACGGTTACAAATAAAATACACATATGTGGTATCGCTGCAATTGTCAGGAACAAGAGACTTTATTTTGGGTTGTTCTTTGGTTGTCAGTTATGGTAATAGTATTTTTTTTTAAATTTAGCTGTATATTTTTTGCTATTTTGAGTCAGTCTTCCGCGATAGCAGTTACCATTTACCACCAAAAGAAAGCTCAATTTGTTCTAAAAAAATAAGAAATACTGTAGGTATTATCCACCTGGATAAACAAAGTCATTGTGATGATACGTACAATTTTACTAACACATGACAAAGTTGTAAAATTTTCTTTTGGTCTTAACATTTGTTTTACCCTCCATCATGAAGGACTTACTATGTTACAGCTTCTGAGAGATTTGATTGATTACCTATACTTTAATACATTTCTTGAGGAATAATAAAAACTTCATACCAAAGCGATATTCATTTTTGCAACAGCCCAGTGAAGGCAAATGGTGATATTGGTCTATCTAGCTCAACTTCTTAATGTAAAAAAAAAAGACATTGTCAAGCCAAATGGATATCATAACTGCAGCCTATTTTTTTTTTCTTAACAGGAACCAGAAACTTTTACCAGCAAATCACTGCTAGTGCTCTTTATTTCTTTGACCAAAACCATGCTTTACTGCCTGGTATCAGAATCTATTTTGTAGACATTAGACTTTGTTTCTGATGCTAGTCATTATCTTTTTTTGATGAATGTTCAAGCATCAAAGACATCAGTGGCATAACTGAAACCTTCAGGGTCCCGATGCAAGAAACCATGAAGAGCCCCCTCTGACCCTTGGCTGGGGCCCTTTCGTCCGAGCCCAGTAGCGGAACACCAGGGCCCAGTCACGAGTGTGACCTTTGCGACCCTGGTAGTACCACCACTGGTGTCAGTTTTTTTATTTTTGTAATTTTAAGAGCACATAGGGGGGTGCAGAAGAAGCTGGATTTAAGGAGCGTCTGCATATAGAGGAACTAATCTCTCCATTTTCCTCCAGAAGCCGCTGAATGCCCACTTCTCCTCCTCTCCCTCCCGCAATGCATTCAGTAGCAGGGGGTAAATGGAGAGATCAGTTCTTCTATATGCGGCCGCCTCCACCACTCCTCCTATCCAGGTGTACAGAGGGGGAGCAGGGGCCCCCTGCAGCATGGGGCTGGGTCACATAAGTGACCCCTGTAGATATAACTCTGACATGAACAAACATTTAGGATTTTGTCAGTGTGGAGGGGGGGGGGGGTGAACCGGTAAATGTGTAATTTACTGGCCCATTCCTTTTCTGAATGGAGAGTCAGTAATCCGTACTGATCACTGATATCATTCATAACTGAGGCATAGTAAACTGTGTTTATTATGCTTCAGTTTAATAATGGACAGGAAACTCTGTACAGAGCTCTTCCTGTCCATTCATTCAGTGCAGCTAAGGCTGCAGAGAAAGAGATTATGGGCTCAATCTCCTTTCTCTGTCTCAAAGGCGAAACATCAGAAGTCTTTTTAGACCCCTGACATCTAACTAAAAGTCCCCCAACAAGGCTCATAAAAAATTGTAAAAAATAAAAAAATATATTGTAAACAATAAATAAAAGCTAAAAAAAAAAAAAAAAAAAACTACCGACACCAGTGGTGGAACTACAAGGGTCACAAAGGTCGCATTTGAAACCAGGTCCTGGTGTTCTGCCACCGGGGTCAGAGGGAAGGGCCCCATCTGGGGGTGAGGGGAGCCCTTCATGGTTTCTTGCATCGGGGCCCTGAAGGTTCTAGTTACACCACTGGTGAGATCCATTTGAGATGTAACTTTCTTTAGCCATGTACTGTAGAAGTCACAGAAGTACACACAAGCCACTTGTGCATGTTCTAGAAGGTTAAATATAAGCTTTGGCCAACTTCCAAGAAGTTAAAAACATTTTTCTGCACTCAAAACCAAAATAGAAGTAAAACAACATTAAGGTTTCTCACCTTTCCATGATTCCTCCTACCTGGACTCCCAATACAAACTTAGGATCGGAGACCAGCCTACCACGCCGAGACCCCTTCCCCCGTCTTATTCATTCCCTTTTCTTCTCTTTTTCCAAACCTTAAAGTATAACTAAAGGCAAAACTTTTTTTTTTGTGCAGAGGGAATACCTGTCAGTTTTGTATTGCTGCCTGTGCCCTGATAAGGACATTCACCCTCTCTTAATTGCCCTGTTTATATTATCACACAAAAAATAATCCCAAATTTTTGGTTGTCTCTAGAAAAGTAATGGAGGGGAAATATTCCAATGGGGACACTAGTTCTGGTGACTTAAGTGTCCCCAAGGCATTCCCATAATTTGCAGGGATTTCCCCTCACTTCCTGTTTGGCTATGAGGCAGGAAGTGAAAGGGAAATCTCCGCAATGGGACACAGATAGTGAGAGAAAAAAAAATGTGACTGGGGTTATAACCCCCACTTACACTATCCAAAATGTAAAAACAAAAAAAAAAAAATAGCTATAGTTCTACTTTACCTCTATCCTGTCTTTTCTCTGGTCTCCACACGGGGCCATTGGGTCTGTCAGTCTCTCACACAATCTAATTTATCAGGCCTGGTTTAAATGAAACATCTGCAAACCTATCTAGCATTCTGATGTACCTATGAGTGTCAAAAGTGGTCACTTTTTACACTGCCCTACTTGTATCTTGTGAATGTAATAACATTCTTAAAAAGAAAAAAGAAAAAAAAAGCCACAACAAAACCATATATAACATGATCATCTGAGCACATCAAAATCAAGTTGCAGAAATAGAGTCAACTAAAAAAGTTTCAGGTAAAAGCACAGAAAAAATTAAGCATTTTTAATGCTTACTTGCAGTGCTTCCACAAGATTTTATTGACTTGCAATGTGACTCGGAACTTGCTAGCTAATATTGCTACTCAAGGAAGAATAAATTCCCCAGCACAACCCCCTTCCTCCAGCCATGTCATAGCCCTCTCCTCTTCTTGGAGTGTCTAATTATTCTCTGTGCTGGCCAAGCTCACCCACCCTCCCTTCATATATGTTTAAGCAGCAGCCAGGGGAGAGGTGAAGCAAGATTTTACAGAATGTCACTTCTGACAGTCCGAGACTTTTGGACGTCTACACAAGAGAAGCTTTTGCAGGTAAATCATTTGCCTAAAAAACAGGATATATACATATTATATAATTATATTCTGTACTGTCAGGCAAAATACATGAAAATAGGCAGATGTCCCCTACGCATCATCAGCAGATAAAGAGCATCTAAGGACATCTCTGTTACTTCTCATCGCTTTCTGCCATAAATGTTAATATAGCAATCTCTAAACAATGAATTAATAGCTCAAAAATGAGCTGGTACTTTTCTGCCCTCTGTTGTTTAGTTGTAGCACTACAGGAAACATGCATTAGCAAAATCATTTACCAACTACACAAAACAAGGCGTCAACAGCATGAATTTTTAGGAACAATGCATCCTAAAATAATGGGGCACAGCTCCTGATCTTCTTAACCATTGGGTTATACTGCCCCCTACAGGAGTAGGACACTAGGTAGAAAAAAAAGTCTGGCTACGACTATGGGCAGTCCCAGGGGGTATATTCCCTCTGTCTGCTATAGGTACTCAGTTTTGTTACAAGCAGTGTCAGAAGAATTACAACTCCACAGAGGGGTGGGTGCTGTGTCCGTCAATGAACATCAGAGAAATGTATTTTACAGTAAGTCAAAATTCCCATTTTCTCTTTCCTTCATTGACGGACACATCAGATCTTTATAACCATTGGGACGTCCCAAAGCAGTGTTAAACATGAGGGGTGGGAACAGCCAATTCCCAAGGCTAAACAGTAGCCAACCAGGCAATAGGAACTCAACCAAACCGACTGGAGCTCACCTGAAAAAAAAACAATATACTTTGTAAAGATGTGCACCGACAACCAGATGGCCACCTTGGAAACCTACGTCACTGACGCCTGATGACGGAAGGCCCAGGAGACACTGAGCGCCTGAGTAGAGTGCGCCTTGACAGGGAAAGGAGGAACCTGATCCTTGATGGAATAGGCCTGGATCACCATCTGTCTGATCCATCTGAAAAAGGTCGCAGAGGAAGCAGACAACCCTTTCCGAGGCCCATTCGTAAGCACAAATAGTGAGTCTGACTTTCCTAAAAGACTCCGTAGCTACCAGGTACACCCTAATCGCCCAGACCACATCCAAGACATGCAAAGCAATCTCCTTCGGATGTTTTGGCCTGGGACACAGGGAAAGCAACACAATTTTCTTCATTCAAATGAAAATCAAAGACAACCCGAGGAAGGAACGACGGACAGGGGCGAAGAACCACCTTATCACTGTGAACCACCAAGTAAGGTGAATAATAGGGTAACGCCGCCAATTCTGACACCCTTCGTGCAGAGGTGAAAGCCACCAAAAAGGCCACCTTCTGGGACAGTGTAAGCAGGGGAATGTCCCGAAGATTCTCAAAAGGAGGCTTCTGGAGGACTGAGAGCACCAAATTGAGGTCCCAAGGCGGCAACAGGGACCGCACTGGAAGGGTCAAGTGCTTAACTCCCTGAAGAAAAATATGCACCAAGGAATATATGTGGCCAAGGGCCATTGAAAGAAGACTCCTAAGGCCGACACCTGACCCTTGATAGTACTCAAGGCCAGTTCCTGCTAAACCCTGTTAAAGGAAGGTCAAGATCCGAGCCACCGAAAAAAGAGAGGATAAACCCCAAGAGACTCACACCACGCAATGTACGTCTTTCGCGTACAATGGTAGATCTTCCTGGAAGTAGATTTCCTAGCTTTTAACAATGTTGGAATCACCGACTCAGACAAACCTCTATGCATCAGCACCTGCCAATCAACAGCCAAGCCGTCAAAGCCAGCGACTGTAAAGCAGGATGAAAGCTTGGTCCCTGGGACAGCAGATCCTCCCTGAGAGGAAGCTTGCAAGGAATGTCGGGGACCAGCTGCACCAGATCAGCATACCAAGCCCAGTGAGGCCAGTCCGGGGCCACTAAGAGGACCAGAATAACTTCTGCCTCGATCCTGCGTAGAAGTCTTGGCAGAAGCTTGAGAGAAGGCAAGGAGTAAATCAGACGACGATACTGACCCCACAGGGACACCAATGCATCCGTAGCGTCCACCAGAGGATCCCGTGACCAAGCCACAAACCTCTGCACATTTCTGTTGAGCCAGAACGCCAACAGATCCACCTCTGGGATGCCCCCCCCCCCAGGGACACAACTGCCGGAACACCTCTGGGTGAAGGGACCACTCCCCTTGGTCCAACGCTGACTGAGGTAATCCGCCTGCCAGTTTTCCACCCCCCGGGAATGTGTACAGCGAAGAGGGCTGGAACAAACTGTTCTGCCCACCTTAGAATGCCAGCTGCCTCCAGAGCCACCAGGACACTTCTTGTGCCCCCCTGATTGACATAAGCCCAGGCCGGGGCATTGTCCGAATGAATACGCACTGGACATCCCTGAAGACGATCCGTCAAATCTTTCCAGGCACAATCTGATCACTCAGAGTACCAAGACATTGATCGGTAGTCTGGACTCTTCCCCAGAATTTTTGCCGAGGACGCCTCCCCAGCCGGACAGGCTGGTATCCATGGTGACCACTGTCCAGAGACTGCGGATTCTTGTCCCATTTGGCCAGAATCTCCCTTGCAGGGACCTCGTAGGGAACTGTGCAAACAAAACTGCCTCTAAGGTAGACACCATCAGGCCCAGCACCTGCATGCAAGTCCAGAGCGATTACCATCTGCTGGACAGCAGGAGACGAATTACAGCCTGCAGTTTCTGGAGTTTGTCCAGAGGAAGGAGCACTCTGGCTAAGTCCAGAGTCAGACCCAGATAGTCCAGCTTTATAGACGGAACCAGAGCAGACTTCTAAAAATACAGAATCCAGCCAAATATCCTCAAGCTCATATGGTGATTTGCAGGTTTTCCACCAGAGCAGTAGGAGACACCGCTCACAGAAGGATGTAAATAAAGTCAAGGAGTTTTCAGTCACAACTTACCAACCAGCCTGCAACCAACCGAAATAACCGGTCTTAACAGTATGCGTTAAAAACAGGGGTTTCGTTGCACACATTTGCAAATACATCCGTAAGCTGCAGGCCCTGGCAAGGCACCTTGATATCTGCAGACCCTAACTCTACCTTTAAAGAGTCTCCACAGTGAGAGCACATGCATTCTGATGGATAGATGGAGGACAGGTGATTGGAGGGATCCCACCCCCTCCTTAAAGGCACAGGGTCACACTGAACACCCAGCACATAGCACAATGGCAGCAAAGGTGTCAGTGCATTGCCTGACCAATACAACAACAATACAAAAAAATGGTCACTTCCCCCACCTATAACCGGTCTTAACAGCAAGAAGCACTGGAAGGGCAAACGCATGTCAAAAAAGTCAAGGAGTTTCCAGTCACAACTTACCAACCAGCCTGCGACCAACCGAATTAACCTAACAGTATGCATTTAGTTGAACACATTTGCAAATACATGCGTAAGCTGCAGGCCCCGGCAAATCACCCCGAGGTCGTCCAAATAGCCCAGTACCACGACCCCCCATTGGCGTAACAATGCTAGCAACGGGGCCAACACTTTCGTAAAGACCGGAGGAGCAGAAGCGAGACCAAAGGGTAATGCCACAAACTGATAATGCGCCTCTCCGACGGCAAAGCGGAGGAAGCGCTGGAGACCGACACATATTGGAATGTAAAGGTAAGCGTCCTTGATGTCGATGGAGGCAAGAAAAATCTCCCTGATGCAGTGAAGCCACCACCATGCGAACGGACTCCATTCTGAACTTCTGCACCCGCACAAAGCAGTTCAGCCTTGATGTCCAGAATTGGACGCACCTTGCCTTCCTTCCTGGGGATTGTAAACAGATTTGAGTAAAAATCCCTAAAAATGTTCCGAAGTCAGAACCAGGAACATCACCCTTTAAAGTAAAAGGTCTTGCACCGCCCCAAAAAGAGCCTGTAAGCAGACCGGGGACAGTCGCACGTTGGAAGGAAGTACCTTACCGGAGGGTAAGAACAAAATTCGATTTTGTAGCTGGACCGAATTACCTCATGGAACCTCCTGACTTGTACCAGGGGAGTCCACGGTTCCAGGAACTAGCGAAGATGTCCCCCTACCCCAGATACAAGTGAGGGCACACCTTCATGCTGAAGGGGCCTTGTCTACTGGTCTGGAGAAGCCCGCTCTTGACTTGTCAGACCAAATTCGCTTGGATCTTCCAGAGGAGGCCCTGAGGGACGGAAAAACTTCTTATGAGCTGAGAAGGAGGGCCCTCATCTAGGACGAGGGTCCTTGCCCTTAGTAGCCTGCGGAAGAAAAGGTACTCTTTCCCCCGGTGAGACCTTTAATGATGTCATCCAGGGTAGCACCAAACAAGCGATCTCCTTGAAAGGAAAGATCAGTCAAGGTCTTTTAGAAGTCTGGTCTGCAGACCAGCATTTGAGCCAAAAAACATCCCGAAGGACCACTGCCGAAACAGAGAGCCGAGCCACAAGGGGTGCCGCATCAAAAGAGACATTACAGATAAACTGCAGCCCTTGGTCCAGCAGCTCAGCAAAGGCAGGGGGGAGCTACTCCCCTTCCAGGTCAAGGCGCAAAAGCCTAGTCTATTCAGTCAGAGTCTGCGGCCTCAGTGCCGAACCAGCCAGGGTGTACATATTGCGGGCCACAGCCTCCTTCTTCCTGTAAGCCAGGTCCTTAAAGGGTTGGACTCTTTAACCAGAATCATGGTTGCCTTGTTCAACCTGGAAACTGGAGGGTCCACCACAGGTGGAACAGTCCACTTCTTAAGAAGGGACTCCTCATAGGGGTATCACTAGCAAATCCCTTAGGGACCCCAAGGGGACGCTTTGGTCATCCCCACTATGTAGTGACAATTCTGTCAAAATAGAAGGGGAAAGGGAACACCTTTTCCACTGTGGATGGCTTGTGAATGCCAAAGGGAACCTGTGCCTCCATTGCAGCTGCATCCTTCATCATTAAGGTCTTGCGCACAGCTACGATCAGTGCGTCCACCAGCGCCTTTTCGTACGCGGTTGCAGAAGTGGAGGAGCACTATCTGAGGATTCAGGGAGCGTGGTCGCAGACCCAGCAGGGTGACCCATGTCTGCGGTGGCTGAATCAGATTTAGGATGAGACAGAAGAGGCAGGAGAAGGCGGGGGTGCTTTTTTCCAGCTGTCGCCCAAAAGCCCCCTCCACCCGAGACACCAAAGACTCCAGGACCACTGTCAGTGCATCAATGGATGGATGGGACCCGGAGGGCCCCACAGCCTCAGAGAGGGGATCAGATGTGGTGATGTGCTCCAAAGACTCCATGAGTCCCAAAGGGGTCCCCACAAAAAAGTGTAAAACACTGCTAAGGGACAATCCCCACTGCTCTGGCAGCCCACCCAGTTGCCAGCCACAGAGCACCAATTGATCCTCAATAGAGAGGTAGAGGACTCCACCAGACTCACCACCCCGCAGAAACCAGGAGAATCTGCACTGCACGAACGGCGTTCAGAAAACTAAAAGATCCAGTCAGCACCAGGGGATGAGGAGGGGCTCCCACTGCCGAAATCACCACCCAGAGGGCTCCACTGTCATGGCCGCTGCTATTTTCAATGGCAAATTACCGAAAAATGGCCTCCGGACTACACCAACATGACCACCGTGCATTAAGCACACAGGCTACAAGAAAATGGTGGCACCACAAATCTCCCAGGAGGGAGCCTCCTAGGCCTCAGTAAACAGGACAGGCAGGAAGGGGGACCCTGGCAGGAGCCCCTAACAGGTACAACCCCCCCATAATGGCCAATCGCCCTTTTGCCGGCAGCGCACCCCCTCCTCCCCCATCGCCAGCACTGCACCAGGCCACCCCACAGCCTCAGTAAAGGAGGGGGGGGGGAATTTGGCCCACAGGGACCACCAGACCGATGAGAAGGGTGCCTAAATGGGAAGGAGGGGAACCAAGGGGTCCGACCGTCCCATGGAGGGTCCCACGTCCACCCCAAAACCCTCCAGGGGGAGAGGGGGGACGGTCACTTACCATACCAGGAGCCAGGCAGGCACTGCTCCAGACAGAACCTCCTCTCCATCTAAATGGGGGGCTGTTAGCCAGGAGGAACGCTGCGACTCGGCCCAAGACCCGGTCGTATGCGCCTTTGCGAGGAGTTTAACTTGCAGGCCAGCCCCCGTCTGGTGGGGCTAAGTCACGACAAACTGCAGAGTCCGTTTACTCCTGGCTGCCAATAGAGCAGACATGACCTGTCCATGTCTACTTTGCAGAAACTGAGTGAACACAGAACTGTTATCTTCCCTGCTCTGTTTTGATCAGCAGGGGATCAGTGGACAGATTTGTGAAAGGACCCTTAAGTTAGAAAAAGAAAAAAAAACGTTTCAAAAACATGCATCTTCAGTCTAAAGCTGGCTGTACACTTTAAGATACCTCTTCAGCATGCTTATTTCTGTCTGCCAGCTATGGTTGTCTGACAGCCAGGACCTGCAGCTGTCAGAATACCTGAACAGTGGCTGCATCTGATTGGATGCAGGCACTGTTTGGTTGACAATTTTCTGCCCCATGTCATAATGTTGGGGATTAAATGAGCCCCACACCAGGATAAAAGGGTTTTGAATGTATGGTGGTACACAAACCTGGAGACAGACTTTCTCGCCTTAAGAATGGTAGGAAAAAAGTATCAGAAACACCCCTAGCCAAGTCATTGGGACTGGGGATGTCCAGCTACGAAGCAGAATGGAAGATTGTAACCCTGTGACAGAGAATCTTGACCATGTGGAAGAGCCCACAGCTCGTTTGCCAAGAGATTTACAATGTTTGCATACCATGATGTTCTTTGCCAGTTGTGATAAACATTACTGGAATGGCCTCCACCTGCACAACAGGTAAGAAAAAAGCTGCAGTGGAATGAAAACATAGATCACATTAAAATTATCCCAAGGAGTCACCAGGGCATCTACTGCATACACCTACGAATTCCTGTCCAGTTTGTTGATGAATATGGAGGCCAGGAGATCTAAATCAGCCACCCCCGACACAGACAGGTCTGTGAAAACACCTCCAGGTGAATAGCCCATCCTCTCGGTTTCAGCTGCTGATTGCTGAGAAAGTTTACCTACCAACCAATATTCCGCACTGGGAATGTGCACTGGAGAGGGCTGAAACATAAAGCTCTGCTTCTTCCGGAGCAGCACAACGTCTTGCCTCTCCTTGATGATTGATGCATGCCTTGGCAGTGGCACAGTCCGACTGCACCTTAACAGGGAGACCGTGAAAGTGTAGGAGAGCCAGCCAAATCGCCCAAAATGCCATGATGTTAATCAGCAACTTGCGCTTCTCTGACAACCACATTCCCTCAATCAAGAGGTATTTCAATACCTGTATCATCTGCTGGACATTTGATGTTAGCTTTTAATTCAATTGCTCCGTGAGAAGCCGGTCATCCAGGTATCCCACAATGGGAAAACCCCCCCCCCCCCCCATCTTCGATAACCCCAGAACTGGAGCCAGCACCTTGGTAAACAGTCTGGGTCCATGGACAGGCCCAAACAGCAATGGCACAAACTGGAAATGAAATGGCAATCCTCCATTGCAAGTTGCAGGAATCAGTAGGCAAGGCAGGAAAATCAGGATGTATAGGTAGACTTGTTTCATATCCACTGATGCTAGGAAGTCCCCCTCCTTAAGCAAAGCAACCTCTGATCCCGTAGATTCCATCCTGAATTTCTGTTTTCAGTAACCTGTTTAGACTTTTAAAGTGGTAGTAAACACTCTCTTATTTTAACACACAGGAAAGCCTATATAAAAGCTTACCTGTGGGTAAAATGAATATCTCATTATAGGATGGAGAGAAAAACTCTCTCTGTGAAATTCTGGCACTGTCCACTCAAAACATAGAAAATTATGTAGATATAACCAGGTGTGGTGGGAAAGTGAAGGGGATAACCGGAAATGGGAAGGGGAAGGAGAAAGAGAAAGAGGAAAAAAAGTAGGGGTGTATCAACCAAACCTGGATATGGGGATTTCAGTGTGCCTAGATATAAATAACAAAAATAAGTTAAAAGAAGTTCACTTTCCCACCACACCTGGTTACATCTACATGATTTTCTATATATAGAACAGTATGGAGCTATATCTACTAATCTCTCCCTGTATATAGAGAAGTATGGAGCTATATCTACTAATCTCTCCCTGTATATAGAACAGTATGGAGCTATATCTACTAATCTCTCCCTGTATATAGAGCAGTATGGAGCTATATCTACTAATCTCTCCCTGTATATAGAGCAGTATGGAGCTATAGCTACTAATCTCTCCCTGTATATAGAACAGTATGGAGCCATATCTACTAATCTCTCCCTGTATATAGAGCAGTATGGAGCTATATCTACTAATCTCTCCCTGTATATAGAACAGTATGGAGCTATATCTACTAATCTCTCCCCGTATATAGAACAGTATGGAGCTATATCTACTAATCTCGCACTGTATATAGAGCAGTATGGAGCTATATCTACTAATCTCTCCCAATATATAGAGCAGTATGGAGCTATATCAACTAATCTCTCCCTGTATATAGAACAGTATGGAGCTACATCTACTAATCTCTCCCTGTATAAGCCCCGTACACACGTACCGAATGTCGGCCGAACGATCGGCCGTCTTTTGTCCGTTGCTGTCCTGTCGGTTGAAAAGTGCTAAAGACTGCCCACGAATTTTGTCTGTGATGCCATGTGATGATTAACTTTCCGTGTGTTTTTTCTTCTCTGAGCATGCCCAGTCTTGCTCATCTGCTGTTAGTCAGCCGAATTCTGTACTGACTGGCGAACAATCGGCCGTTCTGGTGACGGCCAACAAAAATTTTATAGCCTGCACACCCGATTCTGTTCGGCCGAAAAGTCGGAGTCGGTTGTCAGAAGCATCATACTAACAAGCCGACAATCGGCCAATCGTTCGGCGGCCGAATATTTACGTCCGACAATCGCTACGTGTGTACGGGCCTTATATAGAACAGTATTCAGCTATATCTACTAATCTCTCCCTGTATATAGAGCAGTATGGAGCTATATCTACTAATCTCTCCCTGTATATAGAGAAGTATGGAGCTATATCTACTAATCTCTCCCTGTATATAGAGCAGTATGGAGCTATATCTACTAATCTCTCCCTGTATTTAGAACAGTATGGAGCTATATCTACTAATCTCTCCCTGTATATAGAGCAGTATGGAGCTATATCTACTAATCTCTCCCTGTATCCCACATGAAGACGATTGAAGGTATAACTGATAATAGCTGTGTGACTTCCTACCTTCGTATCTAAGCAGTGGGGCAGACCGGAGCGGCAGATGCTCAGGTTAGATGAATCCAGACTTAAGCATGAAGATGAAATCAAACGTGGGTTTATTCAATCCAGATACAGCAATAGACGGTGATACAATACTGTTCTGTAGTAGTGGTATCAATACTGTCCTGTTGGTGTCTATCCTGAGGCTAACTGCTGGTCAAAAACTGATGCCTTTTCACAAGTCCAAAAATGTGGAGAGTTTCCAGTCACACAGCCTTAACCACTTGCCTACAGTTTACTTTCACCCCCTTCCTGCCCAGACCGATTTTTAGCTTTCAGCGCTCTCACACTTTGAATGACAATTACTCAGTCATGCAACACTGTACCCATAAAAAATTTGTGTCCTTTTCTTCACACAAATAGAGCTTTCTTTTGATGGTATTTAATCACTACTGGGTTTTTATTTTTTGTGCTATAAATAAAAAAAGACTGAAAATATTGTGAAAAAACGCATTTTTTTTTGTTTCTGTCATAAAATTTAGCAAATTAGTAATTTTTCTTCACAAATTTTGGCCAAAATTTATACTGCTACTTATCTTTGGTAAAAATAACCCAAATAAGTGTATATTATTTGGTCTTTGTGAAAGTTATAGAGTCCACAATCTATGGCGCTAATCATTGAAAATTGACCTTACTTGATCACACCTGATGTACTGAAGGCCTATCTCATTTCTTGAGACACTAAAAAGTCAGGAAAGTACAAATACCCCCAAATGACCCCTTTTTGGAAAGTAGACATTCCAAGGTATTTAATAAGGGGCATGATGAGTTTTTTGAAGTAATTTTTTCCCACAATTCTTTGCGAAATGAAGATTTTTTTTTTTTTTTTTTTACAAATTGACGTATTAACAGGTTATTTCTCTCACACAGCATATGTATACTTGGAACTACACCCCAAAACACATTCTACTACTCCTCCTGAGTATGGCGATACCACATGTCTGAGACTTTTTCACAGCCTGGCCACATACAGAGGCCTAACATCCGAGTAGCACCGTCCGGCATTCTAGAAGCATAAATTACACATATAATTTCCTGACAACCTATCGCACTTTTGAAGGCCCTGGAGCACCAGGACAATGGAAACCCCCATAAAATGACCCCATTTTGGAAAGCAAACACCCCAACGTATAATTTGTGAGGCATAACGAGTCTTTTGAACGTGTCATTTTTTTCCACAAGTTTTTGGAAACTGTGGAAAGAAAATGAAAATGCATTTTTTTTTTTTTTACACAAAGTTGTCCATTTATGAAATATTTCCAACACATAGCATGTACATATCAAAAATTGCACCCCAAAATACATTCTGCTATTCCTCCTGAGTATGGCGATACCACATGTGTAACACTTTTACACAGCCTAACCACATACAGAGGCCTAACATCCAAGTAGCACTTTACACAAAGTTGTCCATTTATCCACTTTTAAGACTGGGCCTATTTTTGACACTTGGTGTTTACAAGCTAAAATCATTTTTTTTGCTAGAAAACTACTTAGAACCCCCAAACATTATATATATTTTTTTAGCAGAGACCCTAGAGAATAAAATGGAGATCGTTTAAATATTTTTTATCACACCATATTTGCGCAGCAGTCTTCCAAATGCAATTTTTTTGAAAAATATTCACTTTTTTTAATTAAAATATAAGAAAACAGTAAATTTAGCCCAATTTTTTTCCATAATGTGAAAGATAATGTTACGCCGAGTAATTAGATACCCAACATGTCATGCTTCAAAATTGCGCACGCTCACGGAATGGCGCCAAACATTGGTACTTAAAAATCCCCATAGGCAACATTTTAAAAATTTCTACAGGTTACTAGCTTAAAGTTACAGAGGAGGTCTAGGGCTAAAATTATTGCTCTCGCTCTAACGATCGCGGCGATACCTCACATGTGTGGTTTGAACACCGTTTACATATGTGGGCGGGACTTGCGTATGAATTCGCTTCTGTGCGCGAGCTAACGGGGACAGGGCGCTTTCATTTTTTTTTTTTTTTTCCCTATTTATTTTATTTATTATTTTTTTATTTTACACAGTTTTAAAAAAAAAAATGTTTTGATAATTTTTATTCCTATTACAAGGAATGTAAACATCCCTTGTAATAGAAATAGGCATGACAGGTCCTCTTTATTGTGAGATCTGGGGTCAAAAAGACCTCACACCTCACAACTACACTAAAAAAGAAAAAAAAAAATTGTTGAAAAAGAAAAAAAAAAAAAGCGGCCCTTTAAAACTTTTGACGTAGCTCCGGTCCTCCAAGACCATAGAGTCGAGTGAGGGCCATCTTGCCCTCACTCGACTTCCTGTCTCTGAGGATCCGGGACCGGATAGTTTTCCCCGCTGCCGGCGGGTTCGGTAAGCTGGGAAAACGTCTGGGACGCAGCGGGAGAGGGGGGGGCACCTATTCCCCTGCACCGTAAGGGTAATTCCACGGCGAATCCGCCACTGGGACCACCTTTATCTGAAAGCCAACCGCCCGCCGTTTAAAAAAATACCGGGGTTATGGCAGCTATCTGCTGCCATACCCCCAGTATTTAGCTTTTAATGGCCGACGTATATTAGTCGTTAGGCGGTCGGTAAGTGGTTGCATGTATATAGCAAAAATTGCACCCCAAAATACATTCTATAAAGGAAAGTGTACAGGAATAGTCCGAGTCCATCTCCGATCCGCTACTATTAGCGATTTCAAATTCCGAATCGGATTCGGGTATATGGATTCGGATACTGATGAGAGCTCCCCGGTGCTCTCATCAGTCATGGAGAGGACCTGAAGGGCCTCCTCGCTGCTGTATATCCTTTTTGACATGCTGGCTGTGATGGGCTGTGCGACGGGTGACGGTTGACTGCGGATGATCACTGATGGGTGGCAGGTGACTGATAGGTGGCAGGTGACGGTCACTGATGGGTTGACAGGTGACGATGACTGATGGGTTGACAGGTGACGATGACTGATAGGGTGACAGGTGACAATGACTGATAGGGTGACAGGTGACAATGACTGATAGGGTGACAGGTGACAATGACTGATAGGGTGACAGGTGACAATGACTGATAGGGTGACAGGCGACGATGACTGATGGGGTGACAGGCGACGATGACTGATGGGGTGACAGGCGACGATGATTGATGGGTTGACAGATGACGATCACTGATGGGGTGACAGATGACGATCACTGATGGGGTGACAAGTGACAATGATTGATGGGGTGACAGGTGACGATGACTGATGGCAGTCTCTGGTGACAGGTGAACTTTAGGCTACGTTCACATGTGAGCGTAGCGATCATGGGCAGAATCACCGCGATTCTGCCCACGATCCGGAAATCATTGCAAATCGCGGGGCGCCTGTGCGTTGCCCGTGATTTGCAATAGCACCCCAAACGCTGTGCTATGTTGCCGCGATTTCCGCCTGCTGAATCGAGGTAACATTGCACAAACAACGCATGACGCCCCAAAGAAACTCTTGTACCTTTTTTGGGCGTCATGCGTTGTTTGCGCGATGTTACCGCGATTCAGCAGGCAGAAATCGCGGCAACATCGCACAGCGTTTGGGGTGCTATTGCAAATCACGGGCAACGCACAGGCGTCCCGCGATTTGCAATGATTTCCGGATCGCTGGCAGAATCGCGGTGATTCTGCCCGCAGTCGCTACGCTCACATGTGAACGTAGCCTTATGGGTGTCAATTTCTGGGCACTGATGAGGTGACTGTTGGGTGACAGGTGCAATTGGGGGGGGGCTGAGGACTGTGTGGGGACCTTTATTGGTGTGATTTTACTTTGACAGGTGTACAGAGCAGTGACTCACTGTTTCTGGCTCTGCTCTCCTCACACTGGAAACTGTGTGAGGGGAGAAGAGCTAGTAACAGTGAGTTACTGCTCTGTGTTTACATTTTGTGATCGGCTGTGAATGGATTCACAGACGATCACATAGTAAACAGTCACTGATGGTTTACTACTGCCGGTGACTAGCTGTGTTCCTAGGGAACACAGAGCAACCGACATGACCGCGCTGGTCGCCCCCGATTGCGCATGCGCGGTCATCTTCTGGGCTCCTCTATTGTGATCGGCTGTGTCATTGGAACACAGCCGATCACGTGGGAAACAGCCATGCCCATTGGCTGTTTCCCCCCTGCCGGTGACGGGCTGTGTCCCGGGGACACGCCGACACCGGCAGTGCAGGGCGGCGCGCACACGATCGTGCACCTGCCCTGCCTGAATGTGCCGCCGTCATATGACGGCGGCCCAGAACAATAGTTGCACCGCTCCGCCGTAATATGACGGCGGGCGGCAAGTGGTTAATGAACTGAAGATGGCTGCTGGATGTGACAAGACACACAGTTTGAAAAACCACGCCCATAATGTCAAAAAAAATTTACTGACAAGAAGAACAAAGAGCAAGGCGTGCGGCATGCAAATTCTGGCCAGCAGATGGCAGCAGTACAACAATGCATAAAAACAACAAGAGAAAGAAAGATGATAATGCAATGTACAAATAACTGAGGAGAACAGCACACTCCCCGTCTGAAATTTCCTTTGGAGATTTCACTATGACGAATGTCCAAGAAATATGATACAACCTGCAACAAAGAACATGTGGCCACCTTGCAAACCTGCATCACGATTGATGATGGGAGGCATTGAGCGTCTGAGTAGAGTAAGCCTTGACAGGGAAATGGAGGAACCTGACTGCTGATGGAATAGGCCTGGATCACCGTCTGTATGATCTATCTGGAAATGGTCACAGAGGAAGCGGACAACCCTTTCCGAGGCCCATTCGTGAGCACAAATAGTGAGTCTGACTGCCTAAAAGACTCCATAGCTGCCAGGTACACCCGAATTGCCCAGACTACATGCAAGGCAATTTCCAACACCCTGCGCACAGAGGCGATAGCGACCAAGAAGGCCGCCATCTCGGACAGCGTAAGCAGAGGAATCTCAAAAGGAGGCTTCTGGAGGACAGAGCACCAAATTGAGGTCCCAAGGTGGCAGAAAAGTACACACCAGGGAGTATGGGGCCAAGGGCTGTTAAAATAAGACAGCTAAAGCAGACACCTGACCCTTGATAGTACTCAAGGCCAGTTTCTTCTCAACCTCCCCGGCAAAGGAAAGTCAAGATCCGAGCCACCGAGAAAATGACGACGATGAACCCCAAGAGACTCACACCACGCAATGTACGACTTCCACGTATGATGGTAGATCTTCCTAGAAGTAGATTTCCTAGCTTTTAACGACGTTGGAATCACCGGTGCAGACAAACCTCTATGCATCAGTACCTGACGTTCAACAGCCAAGCCGTCAAAGCCAGCGACTGTAAAGCAGGATGGAAGATTGGTCCTTGGGACAGCAGATCCTCCCTGAGAGGAAGCTTCCAAGGAATGTTGGACCAGCTTGAAACCAGCTGTATGGAATCCCATCTGTCTCGATCCTGCATAGATGTCTTGGCAGAAGCTTGAATAAATATAAAAAAAAAAAATGGGGGGGTGTAAATCAGATGATACGGACCCCACGGGGCCACCAGCATGACTGTGGCGTCCGCCAGAGGATCCCGGGACCGAGCAACAAACCTCTGCACCTTTCTGTTGAGCTGAGACACCAACAGATCCACCTCGGAAAAGCCCCACCAAAGATGCAACTGATAAAACACCTGCGGATGAAGGGACCACTCCCCATGGTCCAATGCCTGCCAACTTAGGTAATTCCCCCCTGCCAGTTTTCCACATCCAAGAATGTGTACGGCGGAGAGGGCTGGAACAAACCATTCTGCCAACCTTAGAATGCTGGCTACCTCCAGAGCCGCCAGGAAACTTCTTGTGCCCCCCTGGTGATTGACATAAGCCACGGCCGTTGCATTGTCTGATTGCACACGCACTGGACATCCCTGAAGACGATCCGTCCAATAGTCCAGGCACGGTCTCATTCCGCTGAGTTCGAAGACATTGATCAGTAGTCTGGACTCTCCAGTGTCCAGAGCCCCCGAACAGAATTTTTGTCGAGGATGCCTCCCCAGCCAGACAGGCAGGCATCTGTGGTGACCATTGTCTCAATAGAAGGGAAGGAAGGATTTGCCCAGCCGAAGCGCCAGAGAATGAAGCCACCACATCAGGGACTCCTTCATTCCCTGGCTCAGCCGGATCGGACTGTCCAGAGACTGCGGATTCTTGTCCCATTTGGCCAGAATCTCCCTTTGCAAGGACCTCATATGGAACTGTGCAAAAGGAACCGCCTCTGAGGTAGACACCATCAGGCCCAGCACCCGCATGCAAGTCCGGAGGGATGACCATCTGCCCGACAGCAGGAGACGAATTACAGCCTGCAATATCTAAAGTCTGTCCAGAGGAAAGCGCACTCCGGCTAAGGCCAAGTGCCAAGTCAAACCCAGGTAGTCCAGCTTTGTGGATGGAACCAGGACAGACTTCTGAAAATTCAGAATCCAGCCGAAATCCCTTCGTGTGGTGATTTCCATCAGAGCAGGAGACTCCACTTGCAGAAGGAGGTCATCCAAGTAGCCTATTACCACGATTAGGGTTGCCACCTCATCCCTTTAAACCAGGACACACATTACACAGGTTCTGTGGCTGATTGGTAATTAAACTCACTTTGTGCCTTATGTCCAATATATCAGCCTCAGAACCAGTGTAATTAATGTGTCCTGGATTAAAGTGATGAGGTGGCAACCCTAACTACGATCCCCCGTTGGCGTAACAATACCAACACTGGGGCTAACCCTTTTGTAAAGACTCGAGGAGCAGAGGCGAGACCAAAGGGTAATGCCACAAACTAATAAGGCTCCTGTCCCACGGCAAAAGCGGAGGAAGCGCTGGTGACCAGTTACATTGCCTTGTTCAATCTGAAAACCAGAGGATCCACCACCAGTGGAACAGTCCACTTCTTAATTAGGGACTGCTCAAAGGGTATTGCCTAGCAAATTGCTTAGGGACCCCAAGGGGACACTTTGGTCATCCCCACTCTTTAGCAACAATTCTGTCAAAATAGGCAGGGAAAGGAAAAAACACCTTTGTCGCTCTGGATGGCTTGTGAGTACCAAAGGGAAGCTGCGTCCTCCATCTTTAAGGTCTCACGCACAGATACAAGCGGTGCTTCCACCAGCGCTTTTTCGTGCGCGGTTGCAGATGTGGAGGAATCATCCTCACTATCTGAGAATTCCAGGCGTATGGTCGCAATCAGATTCAGGATCTATGCAACAGATGGGGGGGCACTTTTTGCTAGCCTGTCGCCCAAAAGCCACCTCCACCCGGTACACAAAATGACTCCAGGACCGCCGTCAGTGCATCAATGGATGGTTGGGATGCGGAGGGCCCCCCAGCCTCAGAGGGGATCAGGTGGGGAGATGTGCTCTAAAAGACTTCAATGGCAAAACACCACAAAATGAGGAGACTCCCAGGGGGGTTCCCTAGACTTCAGGACAGGCCCACCAGGACAGCACAATCGATGATCCGGTCGCTGGCGGTGCACCCCCTGCCACCTTTCTGGTCCCCAGAAGGTGGACCAGACCACCCACACAGCCCCAGCATAGGTGGATGGGTGACAGATGAAGGGGAGTGCCTGACAGGAAACCAGAAGGGTACGACTATCTGAAGGAGTGGCCCACGTCCACCCCAAAACCCTCCAGGGGGGAGAGGAAATGGGGGGGCCAGGAGGAATGCTGCAACTCGGTCCCAGACCCAGTCATATGTGACCTTGTGAGGCGTTCAACTCGTAGGCCAGCCCCCGTCCGGTGGGCCTATGTTGCCTAGCGCGGAGCTGAGGTCTGCGCACGCTCGCTGGCCAGACTGGGGTGGCCACTGGATCTAGATTACCTGGGCCGTGGCCCAGTCCGGCAGTTGATTGTAGATCTCACAGAAAAAAAAAAGAACACACACACACAAAACATTTCTATTTAAAAGAAAAAAAATTGCCCGGACCAGAGATCTTAGCAAGGAACTAGGTCCTTACTCCTGACTAGGCAGAAGAAAAAAAAAACTGAGTACCTATGGCAGAGAGGGAGTATACCCCCTGTGTCAATCTCCACCATTTCCAGACACAATCAGAAAGATAACTCCTCAATAGAACACAAGAATGGAGAATGGAGCATCCACATCTGGATCACAGTCCAAAAAAATTCATAATACTCCCTCCTTTCCCATAGAGGGCATGTCCAACTTGGTTCCTTCCATCAATACTACAGACGACCATTTTTTTAGTTCCCGAGGCTGCAGGTGTCCAGGCGCCTGCAGTCAAAAAGTCTATGAAAAGCACTGTCATCCACCGGCAGAAAAGAGGAGGAAGATGAGGAATGGTCCACCAACAGAGAGAGAAGGTGATCATCGCCTCATATAGCACCATCAAGAGATCTTTAACCTCCCCAGTTCAGTATTCACCGACACAGAGCTTGAATTGTTGAGGAAAGGTCTTAACTTTGCCGCTGCCATCCCCCCCCCCCCCCCCCCGCAACCTATTTGAACGTTTCATTGCAATTAGGGATATGTCCACTGAGAGATAAACTTGTATATAGACAGGGCGTCCCCACATAACTTTATGCATATCGCTCTGCAATCATTTTTTTTTCCTGTTTACTGTAAACCGTGTTTGTACTCATCATAGTCATCACTCTCAGGTGAGATCTATTATATAGCGCAATTGGCATTTTTTGACGGATGATAGAACGATTTCTAAGTACGTCCGTGAATACCCAGAGATGGTCGTCTATAGGAAGTCCAAATCTCTAAGGGATTCCATTGTCCACAGTCATTACCAGCAGGTAGATGCTGAAAGTGACCATGCATCCAAGGGTACCTTACCCATGTGGCCAATGTGACGTTTGCCCCTGGATCTATGCGGGACCCACACGTGTGCTCCCTAATGGCCTCACACACACACACTGAAAAGTTATGCAGATTGTCAGACTATGGGGGTGGTTTATATTGCCTTCTTCTATGTGGGCAAAACAAAGCGGACGCTGGCAAGCCATATTAAGGACCACTTGTATTATATGGATATGGGGCTCATATATACCCCTATATGCAAGCACGTTGCTAGTCATCACAACTTTGATCCTGATGTCAAATTTCATGTACTGGATGTCGCTAATCAGAATGCCTGTGGGGGGGATTTAGACAATAAAATTCTCAAACAGGAGGCCAGGTGGATTTACAACCTGCGTGCCACCTCCCCGCCAGGTTTAAATTCTGTAATTTCCTATCAACCATTTTTGAAATAGTTTGGTGCTTGCATATTCCTTGATGCATCAATGATTGGCCATATATGTACCGAACATTATCTCCCCCCTTTGGTTTTTTTGTATACACGTCTTCTTTTTCTTTTAGTGTGACATATGAGGTGAGTTTGTGGCGTCCGTCTGACACTTGGTGCTCTGGCTTGGCCTCTGGGGTGACCATGGCATTTTGGGGTGGCTGTTTGGGCGCAAAGCCGTGAGCTATTACCATCCTCTTTTTGCCGGAGATCTGGATGTGACCGCGCCCCCAGTGCCTTTGCCGCGTCGGGACGTGGCTTCCGTCCTTTGCGCCCGCGCCGGAAGTGGCGCGGCTTCCTAGCTTGTCACTTCCGGTGGAGCCCTGTATTAAAAGGGAGATGGCGGCCAGCGTTTACACACGGCTGTCTCTCCCCCTCGGACGTGTATCGGCTTCCTATCACTTCGGACAGGACGCCAAGTCCCTTTTTTCTTTTTCTCCCCTTTATGAGGTAGGTTTTATGGGGGAATATACATTATGATGCCTTAAACACATTTTTGGGATATTTTCCTCTCCCTCTCATGCCCGGGGCCATGGTCTTTTGACTGATTATGCCTCTTTTTTATGGGCTATATGCTGTTGCATAGGTGATAAATTAGAGATGTATATATAGTGAAGTGGTCTGTATTCAGGACCCTCCCAAGAATAATACTAACACTATTTTGTATGGGATCTTATATATTTTCTTTTCCCCTGCCTCCCCCCCTTTTTAGCCCAGTTTTGGTCTTGGATGTACACTTATATCTCCCTTTAGGTGTCTCCCATGGGGGCAATTCATGTCTTATTCTGTCAATATGAATATCTTTATATAGATCCTTATATAAGTATATGATTGCGTCCTTCTTAGACGGGGTTCTTATCACAGTCCGGTGATTCATCAGTGATCTCCTTGTTGCCTAAAAGCAGGTCTGCTTCCGTCCGAGGTTACAGGACTCAACATCCTCCCTTTGCAGGGCCTGGGGGCATACGCTAGGTACCTTTCAGTGGTCATACCCATGGGCCCATCTGGTGAGCGATTGATGCCTTGAACTCATAGCCTCATGCTGTTAGCACTTGCACTTTTGGTGAGCATCTAATGTTTGCATAAGACGTTATATATAGATGAAAGGAATGATTACTTGTCATTGTTCACAATGTTGTATGTAATAATTTAATCATTATGTATTTTTCTTTTGTAATAATCAACCTGGCATCTCAAAGGGGTCTTTGAGAAAGCTACTACACAGCGAAACGCATCAGCCCCGTCCGCATTGGTTGTGACTATGAAATGTGCTTGTACAATCTGTTATGAGATATGTGATGTCAATTTATGAATCAGTCTCATCTAATTTTAATTAACTTTTTATGTGTTAATAAAATGTTTATATATGTTTGCTCAATATTTGTGCTGGTTATTTTTGATGCTCAGATGCACTGGTTTGGATACCCTCTTCACCATCCCTTTAATTTTATGGTGTGATTGAAGTCCTTTCCCCCTTTTTAGGGATGATTGGGCCTCGCCATACATATGCTTTTATTTAAAAAACCTTTAGGCTTTCTTTAAATGTTCCATAGGATTATATTCAACTACTTGATTAGACGCATTCAACACAGACCTCAGGTCTTACAGTCCAGTAAGTAGAGAATACAAGAAAGAAAAGTAAGATTGCACTAAAACAACTCAAGAGTAGAGATTCAGATAAAAAAAAAAAAAAATTGAGAGGTGTTGAAAACAGTATTAACAAACCCTTTCCAATCATTCCGTGATCACTACACCACATGTGGTAGCTGCATTAGTTTAATTTGTTTTAGGATTTTTTTTTCTTCTATTTTTACCTAGTGATCTATACAGTAACACCTCCACACAGCAGAGTGCTGGAGGTAGTAATAAATGTACTAGCAGATGTACATTCACAAATTGAAGCAACACTGCAGCTAATACTTTATAAGCAGTTACAGGAAACAGTTTTTCCTATGAGTAAAAGCTGATCATTTAAAGCACCCCAGTCAGTGGTAAATAGTTTGTCTCATCTTTACATCTGTAGGAGATATTGTTCTTTTGAGAAACAAAAACTTACTGGCAGAATCAGCAAATTAAAATAGCAGCCATGCTGAAGAAAAAAAAAATAGTGCAGCCATCACATCTGAAAATTGTTAAGCTGCAATATTAGAAAAATGTTTGCTTTTGAGTTTAATATCACTTTAAGTGGAACGAATGTTCAGTCACAGTTCGATGCAAGCAACCAGTTTATTTAAAGCAGAAGAGACATGTAAAATACACTTACCTGCCTGTTTGTAACATCACTCATGTAAACTGAGCTGTGCATGCACAGCTCACATCAGCCAGCCCGATCCCCAATGTGCCAGAATTTACAGCCTTCTGCACATGTTTAAAGTCACCCTGTGCTGGCCCATGAAGATGTCGGAAACCCGGCACAAGGAGGAAGATGTAGGCAGTGACAAGAGACATGACCGTTGGGAGGAAAGGCGAGAAAAAAACTACCTTTAAATAAAATGTATCAATGCAGGCCAAAAGTTACAGGCCATTGTTCAAAATTATGTTGTAAGAATTAAAGCTAGGGTTTGCTAAAATTTTCTGTGCAGGAACGTTTTTTTTTTTCCTTTTTTTTTTTTTATTTGAAATATTATACAAATTTACACAAAATATAAAAAGCTTTAAAATAAAAAAACACCTCAAGTTTAAAAGAAACTAACTTTACTCCCCCACCCCCATTTTTGCTTTCAGTGCACAGTCAAAAAGCAAAAGCAGCAAAAATAGCTTTGTAGAAATCTAACTCCTAAGCACATGGACAGGGTTTGCATGGCAGCAATGGCTACAAAACCAGAAAGCAGAGCAATTCTCTACAGGGAGCTTTGCACACGAGGGTTATATCTTGAAACCCAGTCCTGAAGAACATGGAGCCTGGTCTAGGATTACCAGGTAACGGAAGACGTTGATGGCTGCTTCCTTAAAAAATACTGCCATTTCATAAATATAGCAACCCATGGGTGGGGGTTTTTTTGCTAACATGTTAGCAATTCCAATTTCATCCTAAAAGCACTGCTCTGGACACGATCAAGTTGATCTTACTTTTAAAACTTCCCAAAAGTTAAACCTAATTAAAATCCAATGATTAGATTCTGGGGGTCAAGGTGCAAAGTTTCTTCCTTATTTAAAAATACTTAAAAATCTTCTATCCATCATCGCATTCCACAGTCAATGTCCATCCAAGGCACTTGTTTTCTGTAGACCATCACTTATTTACAGCTCAAAACACTTCATCCAAGTTAATCTCTTTTTCCTATACATTCTTTTCAAAACCCAAATTACAAAGTCATCTCTCAGTCATTTTTCCACATTTCCCGGTCAGTATTAGCTTCCTCACGGGTAAAAAGTGAAAACTTCTTCTCAAGCTGAGACCGGAGGTAGCTGTAATCTTGAACATCCAGTCGATGAACACAGGAGACGTACAGAGTGAGGGCAGAGGCCAGGAGAAGGCGATCCGGAGGAAGGGAGGGTACCACCCATAGGATTACAAGCAATTCCAAAAAGACAGGGTGCCTGAGGTGGGCATAGAGGCGAGCAGCACGAGGTGACTTATGAGACAAGGGGTCACCCATTCCAAAGCAGTGGTAATACACCTGTGAGAAAGTCAATTGAACAGAATGGAGTTTAAAATACTTCAGCTTATTGTCGGCATTCTAAGTTGCTGGGAACTAGTAGAATACCAGAAGTCAAACTTTAAATGCCAAAATCTAAAGTGGGATAAGCATTCAATACTTTAAACATGAAAGTTAAAAACCGGCATAACTAGTGCAGCAGATATGCATTATAGATTATGCAGGACTAGCTATTCTTGAAAAACACTACTACTGCTCAATTTGGTCAATTAAAGCCAAACAGTAGCAACACTGCACATATATTGGCTCTGTGTAACCTATACAGACACCTCTGGCTGACAAATCGTGGGGAAATCACTGCTGCTGTGTAATTTTTTTTTTTATCAAAAGTCAGTTGCTACAGTATGTGTAGCTGCATTTTTTTTTTTTTTACAAATATTGTAGCGACTGACTTTTAATATAAGGACGCTTAAAGTGGTTGAAGAGGCAGAAGTTTTTTATCTTAATGCATTAAGATCAAAAAAAGTTCTCTGTGCAGCAGCTCCCCCTCAGCCCCCTTATACTTACCTGAGGTCAGACTAGAGCAAACATTATTGCAGCAGTGTCTTGGATGTCCCAGACTCCCCTCCTCATTGGCTGAGACAGCAGCGCCATTGGCTTCCGCTGCTGTCAAAGTCAGCCAGCCAATGAGGAGAGAAAAGGGGAAGGGCTGGGCCACAGCCCTCACACAGCAAGCGCGCGCACACACACACGGTTTTACAATCACTTTACCTGTCCAGGGATAAGGAATGTCGGCACCTTGAGCTGCTTCATCAATTGGCTTCAGGTGCTGGCATTGTAAGTAAGTGAAACTGCTAAGTAAGTTTCCATACTGCTGTGTGTCTCCCAAAAGGCAGCGGGGGGGTGTTTGAGGAGAGGCAGGAAATGTTGTATATTGCTGATCTTACTTGGAAGTGGGTACCTGTCAAAACCAGGTTCCTGCTCCCCCTTCCCCCCAAAAATGTGGCAGTGGAGGAGGGGGGGGGTGCAAACAAAGGGAGGGTGGAGCTCAGTTTTAAAGATCCTTCAGTGTGCAACAAGCCCCTCCAGCCACCCTAATACTTACCTGAGCCCCATCTCTAGCCAAGAGTTCTCGGCTGGTCCGGGACTCTTCCTCCTGATTGGCTGAGACACAGCAGAGGCACAGCAGAGGCACCATTGGTTCCCACTGCTGTCAAAGTTCGTAAGCCAATCAGGAGAGAGGAAGTGCGGGGCTGAACAGCAGCTCTGTGTCTGAATGGACACATGGAGCTTCAATTCGGCTCGGGTGCCCCCATAAGCTGCTTGCTGTTGGGGAACGCGACAGGAGGGAGGGGCCAGGAGCAGCCAAGAGGGACCTGAGGGAGGGTCTGGGCTGCCCTGTGGAAAACCACTGCACAGGTGTGTTTTTTTTTTTTTTTTTAAACAACACACAAGACTTTACAATCACTTCAAATAGCGATGTATATTGCAATGTATATGGCTTTATACTGTTTGCTGTGGTCCTGAAGTCCCAGGGGGAGTGGCAGAGCCTGAAGACTGCAAAGGAGTTTTTTTTTTTCTTGCAGCCTTCAGATTTGATTTTAAACAAGCTACTTTCTACCAAAGCAATTGTGAAATTGTTTAAACCTTTTGATTGAGACACATCCTTGGTAGTCAAAGGGTAAATCCTATAATTAGTCAGTAGTACCCCTTGAGGTACCCTAATGTGTTTACTTACTGAATTCATCATTACCAGCTGAAAACTTTAAAGTGTTAAAAAAAAAAAAAAAAGGGATCCTGTACCTTGCATGAATAGCACAGTGCTTGTGCTGTGCAAGTCTTCTCTTCCCATCTTGTAATAAACCTGGTTGATCCTGCCTGTTCCCATGTCCCCCTATCCGTGCTGACCACAATAATCATGGCTGCTGAGCCCCGATTACTGTGGTCAGATTATGTGCTTCCATCATCCACTGTGTCTCCTCCTCAGACAGTCTCTCTCCTCTCCCCCTCTTTGTCATCAGAGCGCTTTCCTCCCCGCCCCTCCCGCCGCTATTCAGCTGCAAAACGCAGCATATATCAATGTATCCCATGCAGGTATCAAGAATATAATAGTGGATGTGTTTGTTTAAAATGTAAAGGCTAAACACCTTTTGTCACACCGCAGCAGTGCGGTCACATGATTCTCCTATGCTGCCCAGCCTCGATCTATGAAGAGAGAGGGGGGGAGTTGAGATTCCCCTGTGCTGGCCGGCTGACGTCACATGGGAATCTCGGCTACTCCAGCTTCTCTCCATAAAATAGAGGCTGGCCAGCACATCACGTGACCGCACAGCTGTGGTGTGACAAGTATATAGCATTTTCGTCTTAACTACTTCTGGACCACCCGCCACAGTTTTACTGTGGCAGACAGCCCCTCCTGCGTGAACTGCCATAGGTCTACATCGGTTGTATGCATGCAGCTAGGGGCGAGCAGGCGCCGCCGTCAGCAGGGTCTCCAAAGCACAGGGCAGGTGGCTCCGATTGTCGCCTGTCACCAGCGATTGCTCCCCGGTGAGAGAGAAGAACAGTCAGTTCTTCTCCCTGGAATGATAGAGTGCCTGTGATCCTGCTATGTAGGATCACAGGATCTCTGATCATTTCACAAGCCCCGCCCCTAGGTACACATTTAACCCCTTGATCACTTACTGTGTTAACCCCTTCCCTGCCAGTGTCCTTATTACAGTAACTGTGCATATTTTTAGCACTGATTACTGTAGTAATGTCACTGAAAAAAAACACCACAATAAAAAATTACATAAATCTTTTCCGTAATTAGTAGACGTGATAACTTTTGTGCAAGCCAATCAAACTACGCCTATTGTGATTTTTCTTTTATACCAAAAATGTAAAAAATTTTGATTTTTAATTTTTTTGGGGAATGTTATATAGCAGAAAGTGAAAATTATGTTGTTTTTTTTCCAGAATTGTGGCTTTTTGTTTATAGCACGAAAAAAAAAAAAAAACACAGGTAAACAAATACCACCAAGAATAAGTGCCATTTGTGGGGAAAAAAGGACATCAATTTTATTTGGGTACAGAGTCACACGACAGCGCAATTGTCCGTTAAAGTAACCCAGTGCCGAATCGCAAAAAAATGGCCTGGTCATTAAGGGGGCAAATCCTTCCGGTCCAGAAGTGGTTAAACACATACACTATTGTTAATGGCTGGATACCTACATGTAAAGTCACATGGTGACTTTACAAACACTTTAATCTGTTGTCCTAAATTTACTTTAGCAATAGAAGTAGCTCTGGTTTCTGGAAACACACAGGGACTAGGAAACAAAAGTGTTACGTTTTACACAACTCACTTACCTGTTTAATTCCCATGAGCTCTGCATAGTCAAAAATAAGTAGAACACTGAAAATAAGCAGCCACGATATGGTGTGTAGCAGTGCGCAGATTACAGGGAATAATGCACTCCATGGAGCAGTAGGGACGTTCCACAGGAAGGGCCCACGTGGGAAACACTGCCAGTATCTCATCATGATCTATAGGAGGAAAAACACTTTGAGCTAGATATAAAGAAAAGCAGCCACTAACACACATCAATACACCACCTATCAGATAATAAGCCTGCTGCCCTTTCCCTTCAAACAGCTTTTTGTACCGAGAAAAAAAAAAAAAATTACATACACACACACACACACACACACACACACACACACACACTTGCTGTTTTACTTGCATAAAATTCCTCCTTAGCTTTACCCTTTTAAGTCATGTTAACCGTGCTGTGCTGGCAGATCTCATTATCAGTTGTAAACTATATGTCCACCTAACAAAGGTTTAAATGATCTTGAGGCTTGGGTGGTACATTGTATGCTACAAAAGGTGGAATTACAATTTAAGGTATAATGATTGTGTGCTATAAAAAGGTAATTTAAGCAATAGTAGCCAATACAAAATGCAATCACATGGCTACAAATGACAACCACTGTGAAAAATACCATATGTATAATAATCATTGAATTGAAAATGAAGCCTTTAATCGCTTCAAAAAGAAGTATGGGATTAGAAAAAAGATCATAATTACCCAAATGGCAGTAGCACCGATCGCAGCTGGAGCTGTTCACTGCCGCCTCTAGGACTGAGCAATCAAACACTGCTGATCACTCAGCTCTCAGTCTTCAGCCTGCAGAGAGCTGGTTACTGACTCACAGGCTCTCTGCTCTACCCCTGCAGCGCTCACTAGAGTGCTGGGCTGTGGAGGGGTGGGAGCAGCTGCTCAGGCTCTCAGCTGTTCACCAAGAGGCTAAACCACAGGCTTCTGGGCAGATCCTGACCATATGAACAGGATCTTTTCAGAGCCTGGACCGGGTCTGTGATGCCACCCAAAAGCGGGCGTATATACAGGAGTATAGAAAAAGTGAAGCAAAGAAAAAAAAATCTGTGGCTTTATCTGTGGCTAAGAAATGGTGTTTTTTTTTGGTTTCTTATTTGAGCAGAAAATGTAAAACAGAAGGTGTATCCATGATGCTTAAGACTGACAATACCTGGAGGGAAACAGCAGTGCACAGTATATAAATGGAGCGCTGAAGAACACCGAACACCCAAATCACCCCCTCCTTTAATGGAGGCCAGGCCATGAGGCTGTGCTGGAGAACAAATACAAGAAGCAAGGCCAAATTTATCCCAAGAGCGCGTAGGAACTCAGAGTCTCCAATAGCATCTCGCCACAGCAGGGGGGACTCACCTGTGAAAGGAAAGATGACAAGTTAGCAGATGTCAGTCCATTTACATCAAGTGTGGACCATTCTATACAAAATTGAGCTAATTAGGTTTAAAGTCAGAAAGTTTTTTTTTTTGTTTGTTAAAAACAAAATATGTCATACTTACCTGCTCTGTGAAGTGGTTTTGCACAGAGCAGCCCCGATCCTCCTCTTTTCAGGTCTCTCTTCAGCTTGCCTGGCCCCTCCCTCCTGTTGAGTGCCCCCACAGCAAGCAGCTTGTTATGGGGGCACCTGAGCCGAACCGCAGCTCCCCGTGTCCATTCATACACAGACCCTTCCTCTCTCCTCATTGACTTACTGACTACAGCAGTGGGAGCCAATGGCGCAGTAATGCCATCTCAGCCAATGGGGCGGGAGAGTTCCAGGCAGCTGAGACACTCCTACAACATCACTGGATTGAGATGGGGCTCAGGTAATTGGGGGGGGGGGGCTGCTGCACACAGAAGGCTTTTTATCTTAAAGAGGAGTTCCGCTGGGAGAAAAAAAAAATAAAGTCAGCAGCTACAAATACTGTAGCTGCTGAATCTAGACACTTACCTGCCTTTCAGCTTCATAGCCGGTTCCCTACTGCGCATGCACAAGGCGGGCTGCATACTCTCATAGGCTTGGCGGTGGGGGAATGAGAATTGAACTTCCGGTGGGCGGCACCATTTCTCATAAGTGGGGAAGGGTACCTGGTACCCCCCCTCTAAAAGGGCACCGGGGGGGGGGGGGGGAGGAAGCAAATGAGCAGAAGTTCCACTACTGGGTGGAACTTTGCTTTAATGAGAATGCGTTAGGATACGGATACAAAAAAAAAAAAAAAAAAAACTACCGTTAGTTGATCAGTAACGGTTTTTCAACGAACCTTCCAGGATGGCAAACTTATGAGAGATGTCTTGCTCCTCCCTAATGGAAACACAATCAATTCACAGCTTGTTCAAAGGCCTTACCCTTCCCCTTGTTCCAAAGGTTGTAACAAAGAAGAAGTTTCCAGAACAGATTCATAAGGGATGTACAATCACTTAGGTACTTACCACCTATATTATACATTTTTACCACACACCCTTTTTTAACAGGATGGGAAGTAGGCCTTCGGTCCTGGAAGGTTCGTAGAAAAACCGTTACCGGTCAACGTACAGTAGGTTTTCTCCTCTCACCTTCCAGGATGGCAGACTTATGAGAGGATATTAAAATCAACCCCCCAGGCCTATCTTAGGGTGGGACCACTGCCTGTAGACCCTTTTGGCCACAGGCTAGAGCTTGTTGAGACAGCACCTCCACTCAGTAGTGCTTGAGAAACCAGTCATGGCTGGACCAGGTGGCTGCATTGCAGATCTGTTCCAAAGACGCGCCAGCTTTTTTGGCCCAGGATGTTGCCAGGGACCTTGTTGAGTGTGCTTTCAGCTTTGCTGGAACTGGAACACCTACAACCTCCTAAGACATATTAATGACTTGTCTAATCCACCTAGAGACTGGAGGTCTTTAAGCCTGCAGACTTTTCTTGGTCCAGAGTAGAGGATCAGAAGAGAACTAGATCTCCTAAACTCCCTGGTCCTCTAAATAAGTGAGGAGGCGGCTCCTCACATCTAAACAGTGAAATTTCATTTCCTTTTCCATTCTTAGGGTTATCACCTAAGGATGGTAAAATTCTTTCTTGCTTCCTGTGAAAGGAAGATGCTACCTTGGGTAGATATACGGGATCTGGCCTGAGGATAATCCTATCTGGGAAGATTAACAAATGGTTCTTTCAAAGAAAGATCTTGTAAATCCCCTATTCTCCTGGCTGTAGTGACAGTTAACAGGAAGGTTAGTTTTGAGGACCAAAACCTAAAGGGGACCTCTTCTATGGGTTCAAAAGGGCTGGACTAGTATATACCCAGAGTACAGCAGACCTAGGACTTCAGTCACAACTGAATGTTGGCATGTCAGTTGTGAAAAAAAGTTCTATATTATTCACACTCCTCCTTATACCTTGCCCGCAAAGAAAAAAAAAAAAAAAAATATGCGGAAAGGGAGTTTTGTTAAAAGAATGTTTTTAACCATATCTTTAGCGATCAGGTATCCTACCTGATGCCTGGAACCATAAACTACTCCCTATAGATCTGTCCGCAACTAAGCGGACATGAGGAAGGTAAAAGTTTTTTAATCATATCCTAGCAATCAGGTGTCCAACCTGATGTCTGGAACCACAATCCACTGCCTCTAGATCCGGCCGCAAATAAAATTAAGCGGGAGGGAGATAAGCAACTTCAATACCATTGGGTGCCTTTTTGGTACTGATGAGGAATACATCCCAAATTGTAAACCTATTGGGTTGGATATACAGGTCAGATAAGTTCTGATCTCTCTCATTTGCAGCACTCTCAGAATGTAAGGACAACATGGATATGGACTCAAGCACAGAGGGTGAGAAAAGATCGACTCCTATGTCTAATGTATGCAAGACTGCAGCCAAGGACAAAAAAGATAAAGTGAAGTCTCAAAGGAAGCAGCTGTTGCTGGGTGATTCAATCATAAGAAGTGTGGAGCTTAAAGAAAATGGTTTTGTGAGATGTCTCCCTGGTGCTACTGCTAGACGAGATAGAAGACGTATTATTAATATTGTTAAGCAAGCAAAGCAGGAAGGGGACGTGGATGTTCTTGTCCATCTAGGGACAAATGACCTGGCTTGCAATGAAGTGTCAGAGGTGAAAAAATCTTTTATCACACTTGGAAATGACGTACAGGATTTTGCATCCACCATTTCATTTTCTGAAGTTCTGCCTGTGCATAATGTTCAGAATGATAGGCAGAGGCGCATAAAGGAGTTCAACATATGGCTTAGTAAATGGTGTCAAGAGCAAGGATTTGGCTTTGTTTCTCATGATAGCTCTACTTGGAATAGAAAGGAACTGTACAAAAAAGATGGTTTGCATCTTTCTCTCAAAGGAACAAATGTACTTAGTGAACAACTCCAAGAATTTGCGAAAGAGTATTTAAACTAGGAAGGGGGGGGGCAAAAGAGTGGAATTACAAGAGTCCAATTGCCCCCCGAAACAATGCCAGAACAGGTCAGAAGCACAGAGGTTAAGAAATGATAAGCTCAGAGTCCTGTCTACAAATGCTCGCAGTTTAGGTAAAAAAATCAATGAACTTGGGTCAATTATGGCATCTGAGAATGTAGATTTAGTGGCTGTTACGGAGACATGGTTTAATGAAAGAAATGACTGGGACATAACCATACCAGGGTACTCTTTATACAGAAGAGACAGAGAAGGCAAGAAAGGAGGAGGAGTGGCCCTGTATGTGAAAGATAGCATTAAATCTAACCTAATACAAGTTGGTGAAGCCAACATAGAGTCAGTTTGGGTTACATTGCAGTTTGCTAATCATGCAGTAACTCGTGTAGGTGTGATATATAGACCACCTGGTCAAGTCAAAGAACTAGATGATCTACTAGTTGAAGAAATAGCTAAAATGACAATGAAAGGAGAAGTTATCATTATGGGAGATTTCAATCTTCCAGATATAAACTGGAAAACCAAAATAGCAAGTTCTACCAGGAGTACAGATATTCTAAATTCCCTACTGGGGTTGTCTCTGCAACAAGTGGTTGAGGAGCCAACACGGAGGGAGGCCATTTTGGATCTGGTATTCACAAATGGGGATTCGGTATATGATGTCACTGTAGGCGAAACCTTGGGATCCAGTGATCACCAGTCAGTGTGGTTTAATATAAGAACTGTGAAAGAGTCACACCACACAAAAACAAAAGTTTTAGATTTTAGAAAAACAGACTTTTCAAAAATGAAATTAGTCATAAATGAGTCCTTATCAGACTGGTACGGATTACATGGAGTCCAGGAGAAATGGGACTACTTAAAAGGTGCATTATTGAAGGCAACAGAAAATTGCATTAGACTTGTCAGTAAAAGCAAAAAAAGGAAGAGACCACTGTGGTACTCAGCAGAAGTGGCCCAAATCATTAAAAATAAAAAGCTAGCATTTTGTAATTATAAAAAAACCCAGAGCAATGAAGATAAGGAAATCTACAAGATTAGGCAGAAAGAGGCCAAGCAAGTTATAAGAACTTCTAAAGCGCAGGCAGAAGAAAAACTAGCTCAGTCTATGAAAAAGGGGGATAAGACATTCTTCAGATATATAAATGAAAAAAGGAAATTAAAACAAGGAATAACTAAATTAAAAACAAAGGACGGAAGGTATGTAGAAGAGAATAAAGGGCTAGCCGACTGCCTTAATGAATACTTCTGTTCAGTTTTTACAGAAGAAAAAGGAGAAGGGCCTCCACTTGAAAGGATGACTAATGAATCGTTTGATGCATGTGTCTTTACAGAGGAAGACGTTCTAAGATTGCTGTCTAAAGTGAAGACAAATAAGTCACAGGGTCCTGATGAGATACACCCAAAATTATTAAAAGAGCTTAGTGGTGAGCTGGCAAAACCATTAACAGATTTATTTAACCAATCATTAGTAACAGGAGTCGTCCCGGAAGATTGGAAATTGGCAAATGTCGTGCCCATTCACAAGAAAGGTAGTAGGGAGGAATCGAGCAACTATAGACCAGTGAGTCTGACATCAATAGTAGGCAAATTAATGGAAACCCTATTAAAGGATAGGATTGTGGAACATCTTAAATCCCATGGATTGCAAGATGAAAAACAACATGGGTTTACTTCAGGGAGATCATGTCAAACAAATCTTATAGATTTTTTTGACTGGGTGACTAAAATAATAGACGGTGGAGGTGCAGTAGACATTGCATATCTAGATTTTAGTAAGGCTTTTGACACTGTCCCACATAGAAGACTTATCAATAAACTGCAGTCATTGAGCATGGACTCCCATATTGTTGAGTGGATTAGGCAGTGGCTGAGTGACAGACAACAGAGGGTTGTGGTCAATGGAGAACATTCAGAACAAGGTCATGTTACCAGTGGGGTACCTCAGGGATCTGTACTGGGACCAATTTTGTTTAATATCTTCATAAGTGATATTGCAAAAGGCCTCGATGGTAAGGTTTGTCTTTTTGCTGATGACACAAAGATATGTAACAGGGTTTATGTTCCTGGAGGGAAACGCCAAATGGAAAAGGATTTAGGAAAACTAGAAGAATGGTCAGAACTCTGGCAACTGAAATTTAATGTGGATAAGTGCAAGATAATGCACCTGGGACGTAAAAACCCAAGGGCAGAATATAGAATATTTGACACAGTCCTGACCTCAGTATCCGAGGAAAGGGATTTAGGAGTAATTATTTCAGAAGACTTAAAGGTGGGAAGACAATGTAATAGAGCAGCACGAAATGCCAGCAGAATGCTTGGATGTATAGGGAGAGGTATAAGCAGTAGAAAGAGAGAAGTGCTTATGCCACTGTACAGAACACTGGTGAGACCTCACTTGGAGTATTGTGCGCAGTACTGGAGGCCATATCTCCAGAAGGATATAGATACTCTAGAGAGAGTTCAGAGAAGAGCTACTAAACTAGTACATGGATTGCAGGAAAAAACTTACCAGGAAAGGTTAAAGGACCTTAACATGTATAGCTTGGAAGAAAGAAGAGACAGAGGGGATATGATAGAAACTTTTAAATACATAAAAGGGAATCAACTCGGTAAAGGAGGAGAGCATATTTAAAAGAAGAAAAACTACCACAAGAGGACACAGTTTTAAATTAGAGGGGCAAAGGTTTAAAAGTAATATGAGGAAGTAGTGGATGCATGGAATAACCTTCCTGCAGAAGTGGTAGCTGCAAATACAGTGAAGGAGTTTAAGCATGCATGGGATAGGCATAAGGCTATCCTTCATATAAGATAGGGCCAGGGACTATTCATAGGATTCAGATATATTGGGCAGACTAGATGGGCCAAATGGTTCTTATCTGCCGACACATTCTATGTTTCTATGTTTCTATGATCCGCATCTTTAGGCTACAATACCCCTATGAACAAAGTTCTTAAAGGGAAGGAGGAGGATATTTTATAACCTTCTAGGGTTCTACAACCTTACCAGGTTTTTTAGCAGAGGAAAGCCTCTGGTATGTCTTAATGAAAGGGACTGGGTCTTCTGACACCCGACGTTTCTGCAGCCGAACTTCTGGCCCTTCCATTTCCCTGAGGATATAAGGTCTGCAACACAAGTGATATACATACATACATACATACAAGTAATATCACACGTATAGAAGACCACCGATCGTGTGTTACAGACGCACAGCCCCAGAAAAATAGATGCAGACGTAGGCCATGTGTATTTCTGAAGTGCTGCAAGATAGACCAACCCTGAAAAGATACAACATAACTTCCTAGTTGTTAGTTGTGTGTTTTTAAAAGTGCAAAGCTCGAGCTAAATAGAAAGAGCAAAGGCATCTACACTGTAGCGTATACAGATGCGCAGCCAATTGTAAAGACAGAAAAAACACAAGGACATTCATGTTGTGTAATTCTGAAGTGTGGTAAGATCAGCAATAAAACCAATATAAAAGACAAAAAGGACACGGGCTCCCGTGCTGTTCATTGCTGATGCCTGACCGGGTACCTTCATATAACAAACATAACAGAAAAGATACAAACTTCCAAGTTTTCTTAATTTCTGATAAGCAACAAGGTATGGTTATATGCCAGAAAGACACTAAACATCCATGTTGTGTATTGCTGATTGTCAACAGGGTACCGTCACAACAGAAGACACTAACTTTGTCAATGTTGTGCGTTTCCCATTGGTCACTAGGTATCGCCACAAGATGCAAATGCACTGCTAACATCAATGTTGCATCTATCTGATTAGCAACAGGGTACAGCTTGAAAAGCCAACATGTAGACAGGATAGAAATGTTACTGGCCATCTTGATGGTGTGCGTTTTTGAATGGTAATATAGTATACGCATGTAATTTAGGCATGCAACAGAAATGTTACTAACAAAATTTAAAATTTTGTGCAATTTGATAAGTGACTGGGTAGCCCTACAGAGAAGTCACTTAGCTATCTTTAATGCTGTGCATATGCAACCTTGAAAAGTAACAATGTAGTCTTGACAGGAATGTTACTAGAAAGGTCACCAGCAATCCTGCGCATTTCTGAATAGAAACCTGGTACAACCATGTAACAGGGATGTTACTAGCAACACTTTAAAGTTGTGCACTTTGATTAGCATCAGTGTAGATATAACAGACATGACTTTGGGAACCTTTGTGCATTTTTTACTTAGCAGTCAGGGTACAGCCAAGCACTCACAGAAATGTTACTAACAATGTAGTAAATTTCTAATGTACAGAACAATAGGGTGTAATAGGCAGGCACCCCCAACTTTCGATATGGAGCATTTTAGTAAGAAACAGAACCATATAGCCAAAATAAACAGAAAAAACAGACAACTAGTGTTGCGTATTTCTGATTAGCCGTAATGCACCACAGACATAAATAAACTTCCATATTGTGTATCTATGAGACACAGTCAGCCTAGGCCTAAAGTCAGAGTCATGTTGATTTCAACTAAAAAATAGCCAAGGCAAGCTTTTTATAATCATAGTTTGTACTCTAGATACTAAACCTTCCTCCACCAGAGGAGAATCTGGGTAGTTCCATATATTGGAAGTCTAAGGTGAGTGTATACACCACATTAGTAGCAGCTGTTACCCTACCTTTGTATGGGTAGGTGTAGTTATCCCACCCCCAGGTGGGAATCCAGGTCTCCCAGCCTCTAAGGTCTTAAAGCGGAGTTCCGGCCTCGGAGATGAAAATTTAGATAAAAATATCCCCGGGACAGTCAGGGCTAGTACATTTCATAATGGATAGCCTCTGAACTGTCCCAGGTCGCACTTACCTTTTAGAAGAAATACTTACCTTGGAAATTTCTTCTCCAGCGTTGCCATCTCGGTGTGGGCAGCTGAAGCCAGCGCGTCCTCTTCATCCCAGAATGCGCCTGCACCGGCCCCGCTCGTCACTTCCGGGGCTGGCGTGTCATCCCTGCACAGCTTTTGGGCATGCCCAGAAGCGGTTTAGCAGGGAATGACGTGCCTGCAACTCCCATTGAAGTCTATGTGCACAAGTCTGATAGAGGTCGCCTTGAAGTAGTACAGAAACCTTTTCTAAAGTCGGAGCGACTTCAGTAGTGCATATTAAGACGGCTCTAATTCATTTACATTGAATTTGTGATGACAAGAGACTTGGGGCGACTTGAGGGCACACAAGTCGTGTCCCAAGTCGGAGTAGTGTGAACCGGCTCCAAGAAAGGTTACAAAAACAAAACCCATCAACACCAGCATAAACACAGCCTTGAAAACCCAAAGAGAAAAAAACAAAATAACCGTGTACCTCTAGTCACCACATACAATCCAGCACTAGAAGGGATAAGAAAGATAATCAAAGATTTAAAATCCATCATAACAGAAGATGAAACTCTGAAAGGAATATTCCAACAACCTCCAATACTGGCTTTCAGACAACCACCCAACCTCAGACAAACTAATCAGCAGGAAACTTCATTCTGATTATCAAGTCACAAATAACGGGAGCAAACCCGGCCATAGAAAACGCTGCAAACTGTGCAACCAGATCAATCTGTCTAAAAGTGTCACACACACAAATGGGACCTTTAATATAACCAGATCATACAACTGCAAAAGATGTAGCAAAGGATCTTATGTAGGCGAAACAGGACAGAAGTTGAATTTGCACAGACATACCATCAAGGAACATAAAGAAGATAGTTTCTGCACAACTGTGGGACATCATTGTTCACAACCGGACCACACTATAGACGACCTCAATGTTTTAGTTCTTAAAGGGAATTTCAGAACTATCTAGGAAAGGAAAACTTTTGAATTAAGAATGATACTTTTTTGACACAAAAAATAACGGCTTAAATTTAGATATGGGTTTCCTTACTCATTATCCCACAGTTTTACGACCCCCTCTGTGACTATCCCCCCCCCCCCCCGTCTTCAGATCTCCCTCTGTCTTATCTCACTAACTATGCTTACCATTGCCAGTTAAATTTGTTTATGTTTGTTTGGTTTTCTCTTTTTTTTTTCCTTTGGCTTAGAGATTGTGTTTTTTTTAACATTTTGTGAATCAGTACTGCTTGGACCTTGAAGAAGGGGACATACCACGAAAGCTTGTCCTGAAAAATTGTATGTTAGTGCAAATAAAAAAAGTATCACAGACAGTACTCAATTAACTTGTTCAGTGACATGGGTAGAGTCGGTTCACACTATGGCGACACGACTTCGGGGGCGACTAGTGAAGTCGCCGTGCACCGCAAATTCGGCACGACTTGCACAGACTTCACATAATGGAAGTCAATGCAAGTCGCTCCGACTTCGGTCAAAAGTAGTGCGGGAACCTTTTTCTAAGTCAGAGCGACTTGAGTCGCTCCTATTAGAACGGTTCCCATAGAACAGAATGGAGCACGACTTGTCAGGCGAAAGTCGAGGTAGTGTGAACCGGCAGGTAGCCTGTAAGAGACTCTGTGTCCAACAGGTGTCACTCCTTCACTAGAATTACCCTTATTGATGTGCAATAAGAATTCTAGTGAGAGACTGGCAACTTAAAGCGGTAGTATCCCGCTTTTTGACACTTTTACCTACAGGTAAGCCTATAATAAGGCTTACCTGTAGGTACAAATAATATCTCCTAAACCGGCATGGTTTAGGAGATATTTACAGTGCATGTAGCCGCTCGCGCGAGCGGCGCATGCGCTCTGAAGGTCCGGGGGGACCTTCAATTATCTTGCCGGGAGCTTGCCGGAAAAATCACTCCCGCGCGAACGCGCGGGAGTGACGTCATCGCGGCTCCGGCCAATCATCGCGCCGGAGCCGTCTCTTCCGGCCAATCACCGCGCCGGAGCCGCCGAACCCGGAAGAGACGGCGAGGGATCATGGCAGCGCCCGCAGCGATGTCCGGGGGTCCGTGTCAGGGCTTCGTTCTAAGGTAAGTTACACATAATGGGCTAGTATGCGATGCATACTAGCCCATTATGCCTTTGTCTTGCAGGTTTTTTTTTTTTTTTTGTTTCTAGGGTTTACAACCGCTTTAATGTTGAAGTAACCACATACTCTCTGATTTAAATGGAAGCTGTGGACATGGGTCTGGCTGAAGATTCTGGGTTACTTGTTCCCAGGCCTAAGGCACCTTTCACACAGGCGGACCCCGTTCAGATCCGCCTGTCCGTTTTTTTGGCGGATCTGAACGGTCCCCCCCCATGCATCTCTATGGGGGATCGGATGTCAGCGGAGACATGTCCGCTGACATCCGATCCGTCAAATCTGGATTTCCCCCATAGAGATGCATGGGGAACTGACAGCTGTGTCTCTGCACACAGCGCGGAGACACAGCTGTCATCCTCCTGCTCAGCGGGGGATCGGTGGCTCGATTCCCCGCTGAGAAAAACGGAATCGGTCCGGACGGACGGATAGTGTGAAAGGGGCCTAAAGGTGCCGCATCTGGGTTACTTGTTCCCAGGGCTACAGGAAAAAAAATAGTAGTACCCTCATTAAGGGAGGGAGTACTATGACCAGCCGAAGGAACCACCTGGCTGCTATCAAGAATACTGCTGCTAAGCTCCCCAGGTAAAAGGACGTATACACTGCTGTTTTCCCCTTTTTACACTGCCCCGGGGCTTGCATTTACTATCCTCCTGACACATGGAAGGATGAATTCTCACAATAACCCTGAGGCCTCATTACCAACCAGTTTAATACCCCATCTGGGGATTCTGCAAGAGATGGGGAAATCACACCAGATCACTCTTCCTGCTCCATAGCAAGTTGGCTTCAGGCCCCGCTGAGGGAACACAAGGGAACTTACCAAGGATTAAGCTTAATACTGGTATCCGTCCCAAACAGCAAAGGAAACACAGCACTTACCTGGTTTCCGTCTGGGTTTACCTGTAGCCTTCTGAACCGACCTTCCCTCCTCCTTTCCACAAGGTGGGTTTGCGGTAGGCTTCATTGCTTTTTGCAGTTTTCCGGGCTATTGGGGCCTGGGAGACTGCTCTCCCGCTTCCATGCGGGTCCGGCGTCCCCTCCGTGATCGCTTACCTCTTCCGGACAGCGCTGCGCAAGCTCTGTCTGCTGATGTTTTCCCAGGGGTTCTGGTTCTCAAGCGAGGCTTGGGGTGCCGTTTTTCCGGCGGCCTTTTCGAATCTTCCTTTGAAACCGCTGGAAAATCGGAGGAGACTTCTGCTCGATAGCAGGACACAGGCCTAGAAAGGACAACCCTGGTGACCGACGGCCTGTGTCTTTGGGGGCGACCTGTGAGAAGCCTAGGAGGCGGGCAGGTAGAGTGCAGCCCTCACCGGCATTCCTGTACCTGGCTCACAGGGGTACCATCAAAACTCTCCGTTTTTTTCAGGTCAGTGAAAATAACAAATTTTCAATGTGGGGAAACACAATCTAACTGAGGAACAAGGGGAAGGGTGGGGCCTTTTAACAAGCTGTGAATTGATTGTGTTTCCGGTAGGGAGGAGCATGACATCTCTCATAGGTTTGCCGTCCTGGAAGGTGAGAGGAGAAACCTGACTTTACAACCAATTTAAAGAGACTTGCGCCATAATAAATATGGAAATAAAAAAAATTCCCAGGAAAGACTCGTCTCTCATCGCTGACTGCACTGTCAATCTTTGCTATGGCGAAAGAAAAAGAACCTGCCAGCTGAAGAGTCTTCAGCATCTGACAGTGAGAGCGTGTGGCGGGATAACAGGAAGACCACCCGAGTGTCAGACTCTGAAGATTCTTCACCTAGCGGTTTCTCATGGTAATAGAGTGGAAGGACAGGCTAGTGCGTACTGCTTTCTTGGCACCACTGTTTTTTTATCCTAGCTAGTTGTAATAAAGCTCAACTCTGAGATAAGCAATATGGTCTACACAGAAGAAGCATGTGTATTCTAAAGCCCCGTACACACGTACCGATCGTCGGCCGAACGATCGGCCGTCTTTTGTCCAGGGCTGTCGGTGTCTGTTGAAAAGTGCAAAAGACTGCACAAGAATTTTGTCCGCCGACTGCAGAAGTGATGTCATGTAATGGTTAACTTTCCCTGTGTTTTTTCTTTTCTGAGCATGCCCAGTATTGCAAAACTGCTGTCTGTCGGCCGAATTCTGTACTGACTGGCGAACAATCGGCCGTTCTGGTGTCGGCATACAAAAATTTTCATGCTTGCAAGACAGATTCTTTTCGGCCGAAAGTGCGCTGTCGGCTGTCGGAAGCATCATACTAACAAGCCGAAAATCGGCCGATCGTTCGGCGGCCGAACATTTTCGGCCGACAACCGGAAAGTGTGTACGGGCCTTTACTTGAATCTTGGCGTGCTTCTTCTAGATCTGTAGAGTATTCTTAGCTTCTGTAGGAGCTTCCTGTAATCAAGACTAATCACTGCTGCTCTCAGGCCTTGTACACGGTGACTGGTCTTGTATCCACCCCCTCCTGTAGTTTTCTGAAGGCAGCCTGTAGCGAGTGGGGCCTGCTGGGTCCCTCACACAGTCTTGCTTTCTAGAGGTGAAACCCAGCCATGGTGTCGCCGCTACTTTTACCAGGCGATATCTGGGTGCAAAAAAAGCATTGTGTGCACACAAAGTGGATTTATACCTTTGGTGACTACTGAGGAATATAATTGCATGAAGGTTGTCCCCGGAGTTCAGCTTTAGGCACTGTAGAGAAACCTTTCATATTGATAAAACACAGATAATGCCTGCCTCCCTCGATTCAACAGTACTTGTTGAGTGCGTGTCTGAGCTCAGTGCTACCACACAGGTAGGGATCATACCCCAGTTTATGCAAATATCTTTCAAAACTCTGTATTTACAGGGCCACTAAGAGGACAATCCGTCCCTTTGTAGAGATTTCCACTCACTTCCTGTTGGATCTCCAAGACAAGAAAACAAAGAAAGGAACTCTACCCAACAGAACAGAGGCAGTATAAAACAAACTGTAACATTTTTAAATCCACGAACTGTACTAATATATAAATCAATGATCATACATAGTATATATAAAATCTGGCATGTCTAATTCACATGTGCAGCACAGACTGCCACACTGAAAAGTAATCCACGCTCAAATCACTTTAGGTGTTTGACAGGCACCTCTGTTGCCTCCCCATCACCTAATTTAACCCCATAATTGCCATACTTCCACACTGCAATTGTATACATTGCACACACTTGTAGTGCAACTCTTTAGTACTGCAATAGTCACAACCAGAGGAGGCACCACCTACCAAAAGTAACATACTGTTTAAGTTTAGCTGCGACTGTATGTAGGTGCTCAGGCGGATGGTAAAACCATGGCTTGCCTGCCTTGTTTTACACCCCCCATGCATGTGTGAATTAATCCCAAGGACTCTTATACACTTGCAGTCCAGAAGGTAAGGGGGGTAAAAAACCGCAGTTTTATAGCCCTCCCTCCTTAACCACTTGCCGACCGCCCCACCCAGATTTACTGCGGCAGGGCGGCTCGGCTGCGCATAATCACGTAGATCTACGCAATTATGTGCATGTGGTTTCGAATGCGCACTCGCCACTGAAGCCGCGTTCCCCTGCTGTGATTAGACACAGTGGGAGGAGCGGGCTCGATCGCCGCCGGCCTCCTGCAATCTTCAGCGATACTGACAGGAGAGCTGTCTGGAATGTAAACCATGCAAGACGGCTCTCCTGTCAGAGATGAAGGGAAAGATTGTGTGATTCAGCTAAGCTGAATCACAGATCTCTCTCTGCCTCTGTTAAATCCACCCCCCCCCACCCCCCACAGTTAATAAGCGAACACATTTAACCCCTTGATCACCCCCCAGTGTTAACCCTTTCCCTGCCAGTGTCATTTATACAGTAACCACTTCTGGACCGGAAGGATTTTCCCCCTTAATGACCAGGCCATTTTTTGCGATTTTGCACTGCATTACTTTAACGGAAAATTGCGCAGTCGTGTGATGCTGTACCCAAATACAATTGATGTCCTTTTTTCCCCACAAATAGCTTTTTTCTTGTGGTGGTATTTGATCACCTCTGCGGTTTTTAGATTTTGTGCTATAAACAAAAAGAGAGCAACAATTTTGAAAAAAAAAACACCATATTTTTTTACTTTCTGCTATAAAACATTCCCAATAAAAAAAAATGTAAAAAATTAATTTTTTTTAGCAGTTTAGGCCAATTTGTATTCTGCTACATATTTTTGGTAAAAAAAAAAAAAAAATCCAAAAAGCGTATTGTAATTGGTTTGCGCAAAAGTTATAGCGTTTACAAACTACGGGATAGATTTTTGGACTTATTATTTGTAATGGCGCAATCTGCGATCTCTCCCTGCCTGTCTGAGAGAAGATCCGCCTGCTTTGTTTACATAAGCAGGCGGGTCTTCTCTCGTTTTTTTCCGACGATCGCTGCCGCTCCTCCCGTGGCTTGCCTCCTGCTGTGTCTAAACACAAGAGGAGCACAGCTCCGGCGGCGCGCGAAACCACATGCACTCCAGTCACGTAGTACTACATGACTGGACGAAGCTGAGCCGCCCTGCCGCAGTAAAAAGCCGGCGGACGGTCAGCAAGTGGTTAATGTCACTGGTCCCAAAAAAGTGTCACTTAAGGCCCGTACACACGTAGCGATTGTCGGCCGTAAATGTTCGACCAAACGTCCAATCGGCCGATTGTCGGCTTGTTAGTATGATGCTTCCGACAACCGACTCCGACTTTTCGGCCGAACAAAATCTGGTGTGCATGAAAGAAAATTTTTGTAGGCCGACAACAGAACGGCGGATTGTTCGTCAGTCAGTACAGATTTCGGCCGACAAACAGCAGATGAGCAAGACTGGGCATGCTCAGAGAAGAAAAAACACACGGAAAGTTAACCATCACATGACATCACTTCTGAAGTAGATTTTTGTTGGCCGACAAAATTCGTGGGCAGTCTTTAGCAGTTTTCAACCTACACGACAGCACCGGACAAAAGACGGCCGATCGTTCAGCCGATGACCGCTACGTGTGTACGGGGCTTTTGTGTCAGATTTGTCTGCTGCAGTCCCGATAAAAAAAAAAAAAAAATTGCTGATCACCGCCATTACTAATTAAAAAAAAAGTAAGTCAATTAATCTATCCCATAGTTTGTAAACGCTATAACAAAACTTTTGCGCAAACCAATTATACGCTTTTTGGGATTTTTTTTTTTTTAACAAAAATATGTAGCAGAATACAAATTGGCCTAAACTGGTAAAAAAAAAAAAAATTTGATTTTGAAAAATGTTTTTTTATTGGGAATGTTATATAGCAAAAAAGTAGAAAATATAGTTTTTTTTCAAAAATTACGCTTTTTTTTCTTTTTATATATTTATGGCGCAAAAACTAAAAACCGCAGAGGTGATCAAATACCACCAAAAGAAAGCTCTATTTGTGGGGGGAAAAAAGGACCAGTGTTAATTAACACTGATACTGGTAACACTGATACTGGTTGCACTAATGCAGCACAAAGGGGTTAATTAACTGCCACTGGTCGGTCACTAATAGATGAGTGACCAGCAGTGGCAATACATTAACCCCTCATGCTTCATAATACAAATACCATTGGTAAGCTGAATCAGCTCTCCCCCCCCCCCCCCCCGCCTCAGCATCCCCCTCGGCAGTACACCCTCCCCCCCTCTGGCCCAGCGTCCCTCCTCGGGTGTCCATTCAAAATAAGAGCCTCTGGCCAGCGGCCCGCCTCCCGGTGATGTCACTACTACGATCTGTGTATGAATGAATTGACATGCCGGGCAGGAGGGCGGGGCGAGCGGCCGCTAATAGATATAACTATGTGATCCTTCCCTGTCAGCGGGACTATGTGTGGATGAGAACTGACCTGACACCGGCAGGGGGGCGGGGGGAGCGGCCGCTAATAACTATAACTATGTGATCCTTCACTTCCCTGTCAGAGGAGATACATGCCTGACAGGGAAGTGAAGGATCACATAGTTACAGTTATTAGCGGCCGCTCCCCCCTGCCCAGTGTCAGGTCAGTTCTCATCCACACACAGTCCCGCTGACCGGGAAGGATCACATAGTTATATCTATTAGCGGCCGCTCGCCCCGCCCTCCCACCTGGTATGTCCCTTCATTCATGCACAGATCGTAGTATTAGGGACGTCATTGAGAGGCGGGTGGCCGGCCAGAGGTGGGACTTTTAAAACCTGCCCTGCGCCTTCCTCACGGCGGCCATATTAATTTCGGCAATGTTAACCCATTATCAGCCGAAATGGGATAGGCTCATTTTCAGCCGATAATTTCGGTGGCCGAAATTTCGGTGCATCCCTAGAAAATACAGCCGTTCACAGATTACGGATGTGATCACCACGTATGAACGAGGCCTAACACCCATTCATGTGAATGGGGCCACGCCAAAAGCGATTGCATTGCGCACGCACACAGGACTGCAGGCTTTTAAAGGATTAAACCAGCACAGGGGAGGCCTCCCTGCTGCCCACAGATGACTTTGCAGAGGGGAATAGAGGGAGTTTAACGTATATTACCCTTAACCGCTTGCCGACTGCTTGCCGCATATATACTGCGGCAGCGTGGCTCTCCCAGGCAAACCAACTTAGGGATACGTCGGTCGCTTAGTGGCAGCTAGGGGGCAACTGTCCTTCTCCCTGCAATGATCATAGAGCCCATGTGATCCTTCTATATAGGATCACATGTCTCTATGGTAATTTCAGAAGCCACGCCCCCCACAGTTAGAATCACTCCCCTAGGCTCACATTTAACCCCTTGATCACCCACAGGGTTAACCCCTTCCCTGCCAGTGTCATTACAATAACAGTGCATATTTTTAGCACTGATTACTGTAGTAATGTCACCGGTGCCCCCAAAAGTGTCAAAAATGTCAGTTAGGGGGTCCGATCTGTCGCAGTTCCGCAAAAAAAAAATGATAATAAAAATGACATAAGTCTTTCCCTTAGTTAGTAAACGCAATAACTTTTGAGCAAACCAATCAAAACACGCTTATTGCGATTTTTTTTCTACCAAAAATATGTAGCAGAAAACAAATCGGCCTAAAATGTTAAAAATGTTGATTTTAAATTTTTTTTTGAAAATGTCATATAGGAGAATGTGAAAAATGTGGTTTTCTTTTTTCAAAATTGTCGCTCTTGGTTAGAGCGCATTTAAAAAAAAAAAAAAAAAAAAAAAAAAAAAAAAAAAAAAAAAAAAAAATCGCACAGGTGATCGAATACCACCAAAAGAAAGCTCTATTTGTGGGGGAAAAAAGGACGTCAATTTAATGAGTGTATAGTGTCGCACGACCGCGCAATTGTCCATTAAATGAACGCAGTGCCGAATCGCAAAATAGGACCTGGTCATTAAGGGGGCAAATCCTTCCGGTCTTAACCGCTTGCCGACTGCCCACAGTAATATTACTGTGGCAGTGCGGCTCCCCTGCGTCCAGTCACGTAGTACTACGTGACTGGAGTGCATGTGATTCTGGCGGCGCCCACGCGCAAACTGTGTTTAGACATAGCAGGAGTCAGGCCGCGGAAGAAGCGGCTCCGATTGCCGCTGCCCTCCCACGATCATCGGGGGAAGCGGTGAGAAGACCCGCCTGCTTATATAAACAAAGCAGGCGGATCTTCTCAGTGACAGGCAGGAAGAGATCAGCAGATTCATTTAACCCCTTGATCACCCCCAGTATTAACCCCTTCCCTGCCAGTATCATTATTACAGTAACAGTGCATATTTTTAGCACTGATTACTGTAGTAATGTCACCGGTCCCCCCAAAAGTGTCAAAAATGTCAGTTAGGGGTTCAATCTGTCCAACGCAATGTCGCAGTCCCGCAAAAAAAAAAAAAAAAACCACACAAAAATTACATCTTTCACGTAGTTAGTAAACGCGATAACTTTTGCGCAAACCAATCAAAATACGTCTATTGCGATTTTTTTTGACCAAAATCATGAAGCAGAAAACAAATTGGCCTAAAATGTTAAAAAATTTAGATTTTTACACTTTTGTTTTGAGATATATCTATATATATATATATATATATATATATATATATATATATAGCAGAATGTGAAAAATATTGTTTTTTTTTTTTCCAAAATTGTCGCTCTTTTTGTGTTTATAGCGCAAAAAATAAAAATCGCACAGGTGATCAAATACCACCAAAAGAAAGCTCTGTTTGTGGGGAAAAAGGACGTAAATGTAGTTTAGGTACAGCGTTGCACAATTGTACGTTAATGTAAAGCAATGCAAAATAGGGCTTGGTCAGAAAGGGGGGGGGGGGTAAAACCTCCCGGGGCTAAAGTGGTTAAAGGAGAGCATACAACTCCATTGTATAAGGTGTGTGAGCTCCTCAGGAGTAGAACTACGAATAGAACTACACACTGATCCTGGAAGGCACAGGACCCCCCTCCAGCTAAAGTCACCAGAACCTTCCCGCCATGTTCACTCACCCTCCGACCCCTCACTGATATTCCTCAGCAGAGCTCCGAATGACAGGAACCGCACGAACTCCACCCCGGTACCGAACCCAGCCACAAAGCACAGCAAGGAGACCAAGCCCAGAGCCGCGCACACCGGCATGGAAGGTCCCGGAGACACCGGACCGCTTATTTCACTGCCCGCCGACATGTTCGCAGGGCACTCAGTTCTGTAAACTCCACTGTCCCGCCCCGCCCATTTCCATACCCAATACCAAGCTTTCGGCCTCGCCTTCTGGTCACACCCACTATTTTTACATCAGAGCATCTTACAACCATTTACAAGGGTTGACTTGAAGTATGCATGGTTTCTACACATGCCCGGCTAGCTCAGTCGGTAGAGCATGAGACTCTTAATCTCAGGGTCGTGGGTTCGAGCCCCACGTTGGGCGTAAAGTTTTTTTTTCCCTTCTTCTTTCCCATACAATGGAGATAAAAAGTCTTATGGAAAATATCCAACTTGATGTTCCATCTCAACTCCCAAAACAGACAAGGTTACACTATAATCTACTGGAATCATCCTTGCCTGTTTCTACAGGGAATCCTCTCATTACAAAATGTCCTTTTTGACAGATTTTGACATTGTCATACAGCGTGTCACAATGCGTTATGGTAACAGCAGTTAAGGCCCCATTCACCCCTCATGTGTGGGGAGATTTTCCACACATTTTGATGTGTCGCCCATAAGGAGGTCTTTTCACCTGAAAGGTCTGCACTATGTGCGTTTGTTGCGAAAAAGAAGCTCCTTCACCTTTTTGGGCAACAAGCTTCACAGGAATTTTTTTTCACACACCTTTTGCTGCAATTGCCATTTGTTTCTGTCGCATGACCATCGCTGCAAAATCGCACCACATTTGGGGTGCCATTAGGCAGGGCCAGATTAATGTAGGGGCTATTGGAGCTGCAGCTCTAGGCCCCCACCTTAACCACTTTACCACTGGAGCATTTTGCTGTCTTACGTCTGGGCCACTTTTTGCGATTCGGCGCTGTGCGACTTTAACTGACAATTGCGCGGTCATGCGATGTTGTACCCAAACGAAATTGACATCCTTTTTTTCCCACACACAGAGCTTTCTTTTGGTGGTGTTTGATCACCTGTGCGATTTTTACTTTTTGCGCTATAAACAAAAAAAGAGCGTTTATTTTGAAAAAATAACAATATTTTTAACATTTTTTTATATGAAATTCCCCCCAAAAAAAGATGTAAAAACCAATTTTTTTAAAAATTTTTGGCCAATTTGTTTTCTGCTACCCATGTTTGGTAAAAAATTCACAATAAGCGTATTTTGATTGGTTTGCGCAAAGTTATTGCGTTTACTAACTAAGGGAAAGATTTATGTAATTTTTGGTGTTTTTTTTTAACGAGTAATGGCGGCGATCTGCGATTTTTTTTGCGGGACTGCGACATTGCGGCGGACAGATTGTACCCTTGACTGACATTTTTGACACTTTTGGGGGTACCAGTGACATTACTACAGTAATCAGTACTATACATATGCACTGTTACTGTAAAAATGACACTGGCAGGGAAGGGGTTAATTTTATTGGAGAGGGAGGGGTTAATGTATGCCTGGTGCTTACTAACGTGTGGGGGGGGAGGTGACTGAGTGAGTCATGGACAGATCGGATGTTCAACTATGCTGAACACTCCGATCTGTCACTCCCTGTCACTTAGGAGATCCGCCCGCTCTGTTTACACAAGCGGGCGGATCTCCAAACTGGATTCCCCGACGATCGGGGCAGAGCAGCGGCGATCGCCACCGCTCCTCCCCTGGCCCGACTCCCGCTGTGAATGAAAACAGCGGGAGCGCGCCTCCGGCGGCGCGTGAGCGCCGCCTACAGGGGGAGGAGTCTAGCGACGTAGACCTACGATAATGAGCCACTGTGCCGCAGTAGCAGCACAGTGGCTAGTGTTAACCACTTAAGCCCCGGAAGATTTTACCCCCATTCCGACCAGGGGGTATTTTGCGATTCGGCACTGCGTGACTTTAACGGACAATTGCGCGGTCGTGCGACGCTGTACCTAAACGAATTTGGCATCCTTTTTTTCCCACAAACAGAGCTTTCTTTTGGTGGTATTTGATCACCTGTGCGATTTTTTGATCACGCGCTATAAACAAAAAAAGAGCGTCAATTTTGCAAAAATAGCAATATTTTTCACATTTTTTTATATGAAATTCCCCAAAAAAAAATTTAAAAATCAAAATTTTTTTACTTTTTCGGCCAATTTGTTTTATGCTACCTATGTTTGGTAAAAAAAATCGCAAAAAGCGTATTTTGATTGGTTTGCGCAAAAGTTATCGCGTTTACTAACAAAGGGAAAGATTTCTGTCATTTTTGTTGTTTTTTTTTTAACGTGTAATGGCTGCGATCTGCGATTTTTTTTGCGGTACTGCGACATTGGGGCGGACAGATCGGACCCTTGACTGACATTTTTGACACTTTTGGTGTTACCAGTGACATTTCTACAGTAATCAGTGCTATATATATGCACTGTTACTGTAAAAATACACTGGTAGTGAAGGGGTTAACTTTATTTGGGAGGAAGGGGCTGTGTGTATCCCTAGGGGCGTGCTTTCTACTGTGATTGGCTGGGGCTTGAGCTGTATGGACACTGATCAACGGATCTACATACTAGATCCGAGTGATCAGTATCCTAACAGCAAGGAGAATGACAGGTGACTTGTTTACACAAGCTGCCTGACATTCTCCCTCTCCCCCGCCGATCGCCGAGTGACCGGCGGACATCGGGTCCGCCGGTCACACGCGCGGGGGGGTCCGTGACCACGCGGGAGCGGGAGCACGCCTCCGGGGGCGCGCGCTCGCTCCCTAGACCCTCACAAGCTAGTGACGTAGCCCTACGTCACTTTGCCTGTGAGGGGCTGACTGCCGACGTAGATCGGCGTTAGGCAGTCGGCAAGTGGTTAAAGTGGTTAATATAGGCCCAGTAGGGGCAGATGACTATTCAGCTCAGGGCCAGTAGGGGGCCACATGAGAGGCTCCCGCCACCTCCTGCAGCAGGGGAAATATGACAGTTGGGGGTTTATCAGTGCGGTGGTGGGGGTAGTTACAAGCACCAATCTCCCTCTTTGACTCTCCATGAAGCAGAACCAAGTGTAAGCAGGTGCTTACAGGTTGGTTAGTTAGTTCTCCACACTGCCCAGAAGCGAAGGGGTTAGGTCAATCTGCCATTTCCCGGGCATTTTTGGGCACTGCTCTCCACCCTGTGTTGATATATAAACCGGGGGATGGCTCTGCTCTGGGTGCCCATGGCCTGTATGTGAAAGATTTAAGAGGCCAGCCCTAAAGATATAAACAAGGGGGGTATGGCGCTGCCCAAAAGTGGAATAGTGAGTGGTGGTATGTAAAAGATAAATATGTCACAAATAAATAAAATACAAAGGCAATGCAATATAAACGATTTGATGTATACAAACAGACAGAGGTTATAAAGTAACTGGTGCCATAAAGTGTAAACCCAATGAATTATAACAAATGGTGGTGAATACCAGGTGAGTGGTATATACAGTATTAATAAATAATAAATAATAAAAAATAATAATAAAAAGTTTATCCAATGGTGGTGATCATTAGTATCCAGTGAGTGGACGGATATCTAAATGAAAAAATAAATAAATAAATAAAGGTGGCCCTGATTAGGGTATATATCTAATCAAGATAAAGTGACACTGTGCACAAATAAAGAATTAAAGTGACAATGTGCAAAAGGTAAACAGTGACAATGTGCTAAAGGTATTCGATGACTGATGATGGAAACAGTCCATATATAGAGCAAACCAGATCGTAAATCTTCGTGTAATAATTCCGGTGGTAACCCTGTGGTGGGTATGGTGGTGGGGTGCTTGTGGTCCCTCAAGTAAGTAGCACACTCACCAGAAATATCCACCCCACACAGGGGTATAGAGCGGGTATAAATATGAGTAAGCGATCCCTCTGGTGTGTCCTGGTTCCCTCTGGGGGTTCTGGTATATGGACCTGGTACTCCCGTCTGTCTGTTTGTATACATCAAATTGTTTATATTGCATTGCCTTTGTATTTTATTAACTTTCTCCCATCCGCGCTACAGCCTATATACAGCTGCAGCGCGGACTCGGATTTTCGGGAGGCCGTTTTTAAACGGCCTCCAGTGACACGCCCCCCCCCGCGCGCTCCCGCGAGCGCGCATCGGGGAGAATCTGTGTCGGCCGTGTCCCTTGGACACGGCCGATCACAGATCGTGGTGAATGGCCAATCACAGTGGCCATTCACCACGTGATCAAGCCGTCCAATGAGAGATGATCTCATATGTAAACATATGAGATCATCTCTCATCGCCGGCGCTCCTTCCTCACACAGACACTGCAGTGTGAGGAAGGAGGGGGAGCCGACAGCCGCTGGGGACACAGAGAAATGTAATCAGGGCACTGATCACCAGTGCCCTGATTACTAAAGGTAAAAAAAACACACACATTCCCCCCCCCCTATCAGTGCCCACAGTGCCCGCCATCAGTGCCCCCATCAATGCCCACAATCAGTGCCCATAGTGCTGCCAGTCAGTGCCCATCAGTGCCTGCTCATCTAGGCACTGATGAGCACTGACTGGCAGCACTATGGGCACTGAGTGTGGGCACTGATGGTGCTGCCCATCAGTGCTCATCAGTGCCGCCCATCAGTGCTCATCAGTGCCACCCGTCAGTGTCCATCAGTGCCATCCGCCAGTGCCCATCAGTGCCGCCTATCAGTGCCCATCAGTGCCGCCCGTCAGTGCCGCCTCTCAGTGCCCAGCAGTGCCACCTCTCAGTGCCCAGCAGTGCCGCCTATCAGTGCCGCCTATCAATGCCGCCTATCAGTGCTCATCAGTGCGGCATATTAGTACCTCCTCATCAGTGCCCATAAGTGCCACCTCATCAGTGCCCATAAGTGCCACCTCATCAGTGCCCATCAGTGCAGCCTATCAGTGCCCATCAGTGCAGCCTCATCAGCGCACATCAGTGAGGGAGAAAAATGTATTTTCAAAATTTACTTGCAGAAAATAAGAAAAACTTTTTTTTTTTTCCAAAATTTTCTGTCTTTTTTCTTTTTTTTTTTGTAAAAAATAAAAAACCCAGAGGTGATTAAATACCACCAAAAGAAAGCTCTGTTTGTGTGAAAAAAATGATAAAAATGTCATATGGGTACAGTGTAGCATGACCGCGCAATTGTCATTCAAAGTGTGCGAGCGCTGAAAGCTGAAAATTGGCCTGGATGGGAAGGGTGTTTAAGTGCACAGTAGGCAAGTGGTTAATTTGTGACATATTTATATTTTACATACCACCACCCACTATCCCCCTTTTGGGCAGCGCCATACCCCCCTTCACCCCCCCCCCCATTTTTCTACTGTGTTCATATAACTTCGGTTATATCTGAGGGAGGTCGCAGCCTATTTACCAAACCCCTGTCCACTTCCTTAGCGCAGAGTACACTCTCTTTCTCTTCCTAAAGATGGAACCACCGGCAACATCTGGAGCGCACGTTAGGAAGTTCACCTGAGCCAGGATTCCACCACATATGGACCCTCATCTTTGGGGAAGGTATGCACTGGTAGCCTGTGTCTACCTAGTTAGGAGTGACCTGTTATTGCACTGTTGGACTGTGGGAGGACGTTGCTTGTGATACATGGCTGCAAAATGTGTACAGCTCACTTCTAAGCTGGGGTTCTGCCTTAAAGTAGAACTGTAGGCAAAACTTTTTTTCCCCCCATTTTGGATAGAGCGGGGGGGTTATAATTCCTGTCTGATTTTTTTTTTCGCCATCCCTTTGCAGAGATTTTCCTTCACTTCCTGTCCCATAGCCAAACTGGAAGTGAGAGGTATTCCCTGCACATAAAGGGAATTCCTTAGCGACCCCCAGGTCACCAGAACTAGTGTCCCTATTAGAAGATTTCCCCTCTATTCCTTTTCTGAGGACAACCCAAAATTTGTGATTCTATTTGCACTTTAACTTTCAAGGGTAATGGTAAACAGGACAAATAGGGAGGATGAATCTCCCTAACGGGGGCACAGACAGCAATACAAACTGATATGTGTTCTAATCCCTCTCCATCATATCCAAAACATATAAAAAAAAGTTTTGCTTTTAGTTATGCTTTAATGTTGAGTTTACATGACCATGGCCCTGCTTCGTACCAGGCATTAGTGAGCACGTACATAAGAGGTATACCTACATGCAGGATTAGTAGGCCCCACCCACACGTGATGTCAGCACAATTTGAAATTGCGAGCAGAATAAAACCTATTCTGCCTGCGAAGTGTAAATGGGGCCGTAGATGCCTTATGAGCAGCATTTATCAAAACTGGATCAGATGTGCATGGCGACCAATCAGCATCTAAGGGCTCTTCACACTAAACCACTCCGCTCTGTTCAGCAGTGGTTCCGTGAGCAGGTCCCCTACTAAATGAAAGCTGAACAGGACAGATGTTGGTTTGTGTACACATTTATTCCATTATTCCATTATATTGGCTTTTGAAATTCACAAATGCAGCAATTTAGAAATTGGAAACTGGATGAAAGGTTTAGCACTGTGAACACTTTCTGATAGATAAGTAGTGCATTTTATATAAAACTATATAGATCACACCAAAATGAGGGACAAATGAGGATGAATGAGGGACTTTGTTCCAAATCAGGGACAGTCCCAAGCAGAGATGAATAGTAACTAAGTAGAACTACTTCACTACGGTACTTAAGTACCGAAAGGCGGTATCTGTACTTTCCTAGAGTAGAATTTTTTTCTCCTACTTCCACTTTTACTTCACTACATTTTTTCGATGATTTCAATACTTCTACTCCAATATTTTTTTTTTTGTGCTGCATAGTTACTCGTTACTATTATAAAAATGACCACTGACAGAACAGTAGGTTTCATGAAGCTCAAAACATGTGTATTATCAGCACATACGAAAATACTGTATGTATAAATAAAAGCTGCATTTGAAATAATAAAAAACAATATGATGTTCAATTTTTTTACTTCTTTCTTTAATAACTACATAACACAGTACTTGTACTTTTACTTTCAGTACTTGAGTAGCATTTTTTTTTTTCAAAACTACTCGTACTTTTACTTTCAGTACTTGAGTAGCAAAATTTTTAAAAAAACTACTTGCAATACTTAAGTACAAAAAATGTTGAATACTTTAGTACTTCTACTCAAGTCACTTTTTGATCGAGCACTTCCACTTCTACTCAAGTCACTTTTTGATCGAGCACTTGTACTTTTACTCAAGTATGGGTTTTGAGTACTTTATACAACTCTGGTCCCTAGAAATTAGGGACAGTTGGGAGATATGCATTAACTTGCATGGTAAGAAAAAAAATAAAATACGTCCAGCAGTTTACAACCGCTTTAAGGCTCTTACAAAGTCAGTTAGTGATGTAATGTGTCGGGCAAAGTGATAGAGAGCTTTCAGTTTTAAGAACTAAGAGGGAGGACAAAGAGCAGGAGCACAGATTAGATGATTGATGATTTGATCTATCAATAGCTGAAATAGCCGAAAGTAAAACTATGGGCAAAACCTTTTTTTTTTTTCATTTTGGATAGAGCAGGGTTATAACCGTGTCATATTTTTTTTCGCAATCTGTGTCCCATTGCGGAGATTTCCCTTCACTTGTCCCATAGCCAAACAGGAAGTGAGAAGAAATCCCTATAAATTAACCACTTTACCACCGGAGGATTTTGCTGTCTTACGACCAGGCCACTTTTTGCGATTCGGCGCTGTGTGAATTTAACTGACAATTGCGCGGTCGTGCGACACCGTACCCAAACAAAATTTACATCCTTTTTTTCCCACAAACAGAGCTTTCTTTTGGTGGTATTTGATCACCTGTGCGATTTTTACTTTTTCCACTATAAACAAAAAAAGAGCGTTTATTTTGAAAAAATAACAATATTTTTAAAATTTTTTTATATGAAATTCCCCCCAAAAAATGTAAAAATCAAATTTTTTTTAATTTTTGGCCAATTTGTTTTCTGCTACCTATGTTTGGTAAAAAAAATCACAATAAGCGTATTTTGATTGGTTTGCACAAAAGTTATTGCGTTTACTAACTAAGGGAAAGATTTTTGTAATTTTTGGTGTTTTTTTTAACGCGTAATGGCGGCGATCTGCGATTTTTTTAGCGGGACTGCGACATTGCGCCGGACAGATGGGACCCTTGACTGACGTTTTTGACACTTTTGGGGGTACCAGTGACATTTATACAGTAATCAGTGCTATATATATGCACTGTTAATGTAAAAATGACACTGGCAGGGAAGGGGTTAATTTTATTGGAGAGGGAGGGGTTAATGTATGCCTGGTGCTTACTGACATGTGTGGGGGGAGGTGACTGAGTGACACAGGGACAGATCGCATGTTCAGCAAATTTGTCACTGTTTGTCACATAGGAGATCCGCCCGCTCTGTTAACACAAGCGGGCGGATCTCCAAACTCAATTCCCCGACAATTGGGGAAGAGCGGCAGTGATCGCCGCCGCTCCTCCCCTGGCCCGACTTCCGCTGTGACTGAAAACAGCGGGAGCGTGCCTCCGGCGGCGCGCGAGCGCCGCCTACAGGGGGAGGAGTCCAGCGACTTAGGTCTACGTCGCTGGACGGAATCGAGCCACTTTCCCACAGTATAGTCAACGTGACTGGTCGGCAAGTGGTTAAGGGAATTTCTTGGGTACCCTCAGGTCACCAGAACTAGTGTCCCTATTGGAAGATTTCCTCTCTATTACTTTTCTGGGGGCAACCTAAAATTTGGGTTTTTCTTTTACTTTTAATGATAATGGTAAACAAGACAAATTACGGAAAATTGTTATCAAATACGCAATTTTCCTTTCCTGGCCTACCCTTATGTCAGCACACAATGGGTAACGCCTTCTCTGGAGCCCACAGGACCACCTCTTCCTAGTTAAATAAAGGACAGCCCCTCCCCCACTGAAGTGTTCAATAACCTAGCCTGCGACAGGCCACTAGGGAGGGAGTCCTGTGCTCCTTGATGGTCGTATATGGATTACTTGCAAAGAAGTAGTAGAACCGCACTCAGGTAGATGAAAGTAAAAATAATACTTTTTTATTCTTCAAATCATAGATGAACAGACAGTGCAGGGGAACAGGCAATCCAAGGAACCTTGGATTGCCTGTTCCCCTGCACTGTCTGTTCATCTATGATTTGAAGAATAAAAAAGTATTATTTTTACTTTCATCTACCTGAGTGCGGTTCTACTACTTCTTTGCACTTCATCCAGATGACGGGTCTTACCAGCACCAGGTCGGACTTACACACCTGAGCGGCTCTATCTCTCCCATACCCGTATATGGATTACTGCCTGCATGAAGCATTTGTACAATGGCTCTTTTACCCATCTGTAGCCTGAAAAAAAAAAAAAAAAGATAAAAGGCTGAGCAAACAGAACAAACTTCCTTCCTATCCTCTCATAAGTAGCGTTCATGGTCTTGTGGTCTTCACCAAGGTCTGAACCACCTTGGATGAGAATCCCTGCACCTCCAGTCAAGCTGATTCAATAGCCAGGTTATTAAAAGAGTCTTGTTTGACCAGAAACAGGATTGGTGATGCTGATGACATCTGGGGGAGCAATGAAAACCATGGCCTCCTCAGCAGGTGGAAAGCACCTGCATGGCATAAACATCTTCTGTCCAAATTTTCAGAATAATCTTAATAAATAATGACACTGAAGGAATACAAACACCAACAGAAAAAATCCCATGGCACTGTGAACCCATCTTCTATAACTTCACCTTTGTACCTTGTGGCAAATCCCGAAAGTTGCATGCTCAGTGGAGTCTATGAGAACTACAGCTGGAATGCCCCATAGAGCCTATACTAGTTGAGGTACTTATTGTTGGAAAACGATTTGCCTAGCTGATCCGTTAGTAGATCCTGCTTTCCTAGTAGGTAGACTGCCATTAACTGCCTGTAAGCGGATCTCCGGTCATCGAAAAAGTTCATGTTGTGAAACTTAACAGAAAAAGACTCTTGGTGCTCCCTTGGTGGGCATTGGGCAATGTAGGCTGCTGCTGTCTTGTTGTCAATCACCAACTTCGCTTGAGCCCCCTGAAGGAAGAGCCTGAAAGGCTTGAAATTCTAGAAAAAACTGCCTTCCATTTAAGAAAAGCCAGAGCATTTGCATTCCACCAAGCTCCAATTGCCTTGCACTTGTCTCCCCAGACTGACGACAGATTGACATCTGATATCAGAGTTATTCCATCTCCTAGGCTGAGAGGCACACCACAAAAGAGGCACACTGGTAATGTCCAAAACTCCAGTTCTTGCTAATTCGTGCAGACATAAAGAACTTTTGATCCATAAACAGCCAATCCCATTGGCTGAGGAAGGCAAGCTGAAAAGCCCCTATGTGCCACCTGGCCCAAAGCAACACTGGAACGGCCGCTGTAAAATGTTCCAATGAGGACAAGCAGGGGCAGACTGACAACTCATGGGCCCCCCGGGCAATAAGAGATCATGGGCCCCTGTGTCCCTGCCCACACTCAAGCCACACCCACACAAAGCCCCACCTACATCTTGCACTGCCCACATTACATTTGTTCGTCACAGAATTTCTCTACACTATGTTCAAAATAAATGTTTATTATAGAAAAAAAATAAAAGTTACATTAAATAAAGTGCAACAATGGTACATTTCCAAAATTAAGGTTTTCATGAATTAACACAATATAACAGGTGCAACAAATGTCTTCTTAGCTGAACAGTTTAATAAAAAAGATACAAAAAATAAATAAAAAGCTCTGGCCAGCATGTTACAAAATTATGGTCCTAGAATTGCTCTCACTCCGACGTTTGACGATACCATACATATGTGCCGCCATTATTGTTTACATACGTGTGCTTGTCCAACATAACACCCTACCTGGATGTGCTTTACAATAATTTTTTAACAATAATTTTTATTTACTTTATATCATTTTCACTGACCACCAATGTAAGGGGGCCATTCCTCCCATTGGCCACCATTGTAAGGGGCATTCTTCCTACTGACCACCAATGTAAGGAGCATTTTCTTCACTGACCAATAATATAAGGGACATTCTTTCCACTGACCACCAATGTAAGGGATATTCTTTCCACTGGCCACCAATGTAAGGAACATTCTTCTCACTGACCACCAATGTAAGGAGACATTTTTCTCAGTGACCCCCAATGTAAGGAGATATTCTTCTCACTAACCACCAATGTAAGGAGACAATCTTCTCACTGACCACCAATACAAGAGATATTCTTCTCACTGACCACCAATGTAAGGAGACATTCTTCTCAGTGACCACCAATGTAAGGAGATATTCTTCTCACTAACCACCAATGTAAGGAGACAATCTTCTCACTGACCACCAATGTAAAGAGACATTTTTCTCAGTGACCACCAATGTAATGAGATATTATTCTCACTAACCACCAATGTAAGGAGACAATCTTCTCACTGACCACCAATACAAGAGATATTCTTCTCACTGACCACCAATGTAAGGAGACATTCTTCTCAGTGACCACCAATGTAAGGAGATATTCTTCTCACTAACCACCAATGTAAGGAGACAATCTTCTCACTGACCACCAATGTAAAGAGACATTTTTCTCAGTGACCCCCAATGTAAGGAGATATTCTTCTCACTAACCACCAATGTAAGGAGACAATCTTCTCACTAACCACCAATGTAAGGAGACAATCTTCTCACTGACCACCAATACAAGAGGTATTCTTCTCACTGACCACCAATGTAAGGAGACATTCTTCTCAGTGACCACCAATGTAAGGAGATATTCTTCTCACTAACCACCAATGTAAGGAGACAATCTTCTCACTGACCACCAATGAAAAGAGACATTTTTCTCAGTGACCACCAATGTAATGAGATATTATTCTCACTAACCACCAATGTAAGGAGACAATCTTCTCACTGACCACCAATACAAGAGATATTCTTCTCACTGACCACCAATGTAAGGAGACATTCTTCTCAGTGACCACCAATGTAAGGAGATATTCTTCTCACTAACCACCAATGTAAGGAGACAATCTTCTCACTGACCACCAATGTAAAGAGACATTTTTCTCAGTGACCCCCAATGTAAGGAGATATTCTTCTCACTAACCACCTGTAACGCTCCTGCGTTTCTTATATGGTGTGGATTTTCAGCTGCAGAAATAGTTCCACGTCAGTAGTCATGTAAGAGATATGCTGAGATACCATTCCCAACCTCAATGACTCATCATGTGTGGAAGGTCTTATTTCAGCCAGTAAATACACACAATTAGCAAGCTGGTTCCTAGAGTGACTTTATATATGTGGTAACACAATGATGAAGGTTGAGGGATAGGTTGAGTGGAGGTGGTAGGTGATAGACACTTGAAGGTGAGACAGTAGCAGATGGATGCAGGAAGGTTTAGCAATGTTGTATGATAGCAGATGATAGAATAGCAAGTGGACATACAAAAGAGATCAACCCAGTGCAGAAAAGTAGCAGTAGTCTCAAGAGCTAGCAATCTAGTTTATGCAGATGTAATAAACAGTCTTTACTATGCAGAGCTAGATAGTGTAAGCTTAGTATAAGTTTATAGAGAATTCCCCTGCGGGGTACTTAGCACTTTAAGCGATACAGCCGAAGGGTGGTTCAGGAGAGGCGGATGATCCAGTAGCGGGATACAGGGATCAGCGCAGCGAGGTTCCGTCAGCGAAGTAAGCTTGCAAGCATGGAAGCTTCAAGCAAGGTTAGCATCCAGGTAAGGGTGTTTGAACGAACACATGTGAGTGAGAACCGGCGCTTTAAATAGCCATCTAGTCCGGCGCTGGGTGATGACAGCTCCAGTCTTAAAGGTGTATGCGCACCTTTCCAAAAGTAAATGGTGGGGCGCATACACTTGTGGAAAATGTAATTTAGGGTACCAAAGGTACCGGAACATTACAATACCCCCCCCTTAAGGCCTGCTCCTGAAGGCCTCTGGAGCTGGTTTGCCTGGGTATCTCGCATGAAAATTGCGGATTAATCTAGGGGCATGTATGTCAGAGGTGTTTAGCCAGGTGTCGTCTTGGGGCCCATAGTTCTTCCATCTAACCAAGTACTGAAGTCTTCTTCTGTAGATACGAGAATCCAGAATCTCTTTTATCTCGTATTCTTCTCCACCTTCAACTTGTACAGGAGGGGGAGGTGGAATATTAGGCCTTATTCCTTGGTCCGGAACATGGGGTTTTAGTAGCGACACATGGAAAATGGGATGGATTTTTAGGTCCATTGGCAATGTAAGCTGCACTGCAGCTTTTCCAATAAGTTTCTTGATTGGGAAAGGTCCCAAGAACAGAGGTCCAAGCTTTTTGCTAGGGATCTTCAGTCTCAAGTTTTTTGTTGAGAGCCAAACGAGGTCCCCGATAGTATACTGTGGAGAAGGTCTTCTACGAAGATCATAGTACTTCTTTTGTTGACTGTGAGCGTGTGCAATGGTAGTATTTAGTAAACCCAGAGAATCCTTTATTTGGGTAAGATAGTCTGAGGCTACTGGGTTATTTGAAGGAAGGATGCGTGGAGGGAGAATAGAGGGATGGAACCCATAGTTCAAGTAGAACGGACTCTGCTTGGTTGTACTGTGAGTTGCGATGGTGTAGGCAAATTCTGCCAGGGGGAGAAGATCCAACCAATCATCCTGTTGGTAAGAAGTGTAACAACGTAAATACTGCTCGATGCATTGGTTGACTCTTTCAGTCTGTCCTTTGGTCTGCGGATGGTAAGGAGAAGTGAGCTTCCGCTCAATCCGTAGTATGTGACATAGTTCTTGCCAGAATTTAGAAATAAATTGGGATCCACGGTCAGACAGAAGAGTTTTTGGGATACCATGTAATCTGAAGACATGTTTCATCAGGAGTTCTGCCGTTTGTTTGGACGAAGGTAGTCTGCGAATAGCAATGAAATGTGCCATCTTTGTCAGATGGTCCACTGACACCAAGATGGTATTAAATCCTTTGGAAGGAGGCAATTCTACGATGAAGTCCAATGACAAAACCTCCCATGGAGTTTGGGGTATTGGTAGACTGCATAGTAGACCGGATGGTCTCGTAGTGTCAATTTTGGACCTGGCACAGACATTGCATGAAGAGACGAATTTTTGTATAGATGTTTTCATGTCAGGCCACCAGAATTGTCGAGAAATCAAATTGAAAGTCTTTGTCATACCCATATGTCCTGCCATAGGCACATCATGCGATAATTCCAAGATCTTGGTGCGTAGGGTAGGTGGTATGTAAAGTTTGTCGTTGTAGTAGAGGAAGCCTTCTGCATCAGTATTTAGTTGTGGTGGGGGTGAATCCAAACTTATACCATGCAGAACCTCTTCCTTTAAGGAACGGACAACTCCAATAATGCGTTTGTGAGGTATTATAGGAACGGAAGGGATTTCAAAGTAGTTTTCTTCAGTTAGTCGTGATAGTGCATCCGCCTTTTTGTTCTTATCTGCAGGTGTGTAGGTCACTAGGAAGTTAAACCTTAGAAAGAATAGTGACCATCGTACCTGTCGATGCGAGAGAGTTTTGCTAGTCTGAAGATATTGGAGGTTTTTATGGTCCGTGTATATAATTATTGGTAGTTGGGTGCCTTCGAGTAAATGTCGCCAATTCTCCAGAGCCAATTTTATAGCAAGCAGTTCCTTTTCACCCACGGGGTAATTTATCTCGGGACTGCTCAGGGATTTAGAAAAAAAAGCGACTGGATGAAGTGGTGAAGTGTGGGTAGGTCGTTGGGAGAGTATTGCTCCTACTGCCATGTTTGACGCATCTACCTCCAGAATGTATTGGAGGGATGGGTCTGGATGGCGTAATATGGGAGCGGAAGTAAACCTTGTCTTTAACAAGTGGAAAGCCTTATTTGCTTCTTCTGACCATTTAAATGGTATTTTTATGCTAGTGAGCTGTGTGAGGGGTCTCACAATAGCAGAAAAGTTTTTTATGAACTTCCTGTAGAAATTTGCAAATCCCAGGAATCGCTGTAGCGCCTTGCGTGTAGTTGGTGTAGGCCAATCCTGAATGCAGGATATTTTACTCATGTCCATCTCGATTCCTGTTTTGGATATGATGTAGCCTAGAAAGAGTACCTCATCTTTATGGAACAAGCATTTCTTCAGCTTCACATAAAGATTATGTGCAAGCAATCTCGATAATACAAGTCTTACATGTCTTATGTGTTCAGACAGGGTCCGTGAATATATAAGTATATCGTCCAGATATACCACAACACAGACATCTAGTAAGTCTTTAAAAATATTGTTTATAAATCGTTGGAAAACTGCAGGGGCATTGCATAGGCCGAATGGCATCACAAGATATTCGAACAATCCGTATCTAGTTCTGAATGCAGTCTTCCACTCGTGTCCATCACGGATTCGAATGAGATTGTATGCTCCTTTCAGGTCTAATTTTGAAAAATAGGTAGCTCCACGCACCTGCTCAATGAGCTCGGGGATAAGCGGTAGAGGATAGCGATCTTTTATTGTGATAGCATTCAATTTCCTGTAGTCGATGATAGGTCTGAGACTTGAATCTTTATTGCGAACAAAAAAGAGTCCTGCTGCTGTGGAAGAAGTGGAAGGTCTAATAAAACCTTTTTCCAAGTTCTCATCCAAATAGGTTTTGAGATGGGCAAGTTCATCCTGTGAAAGAGGATAAACATGACCGAACGGCAATTTGCTATTTGGGAGTAGATCAATGCTACAATCATAGTCTCGATGAGGAGGTAATGCTTGAGCATTTTTCTCAAGAAAAACCTCAGAAAGATCCTGATAACATAGTGGTGCAATCTCATCTGTCACCACAGACAGAATCTTCCCGGAAAACGGGAGGTTACACGTTTCCTAGCAATAACAAGAAGGGAAGGTCAAGGACCGTTTCTTCCAATCTATGGTTGGTTGGTGTGTGTGCAACCAGGGAAGTCCCAACACAATGGGAAAGTGGGGTGATGGTATTAAATCGAAGGTAGAAGTCTCCCTATGAGACTCGTTAATAGTGACTAGAAGTGCTTGTGTCTGATCGGTGATCGGACCAGAGGATAACGGAACACCGGTAATAAGACTTACTGAGACAGGTTTGAGTTTAGAAATAATAGGAATTTTATTTAAAGCAGCAAAACATATATCCATATAATTTCCATAAGATCCTGTGTCAATCATGGCCTTAGTAGTAATCCTGTTCTGGTCCCACTGTAATGTCAAAAAAACAGAAATGTAGGGGTTAGTGAATGAAGTTGTCAATCCTCCTAGGGAGACATGTGAACACTCACCCTTCTTTTTGTTGACTAGGGGACAGACGTTTATCTTGTGATCCGGGGATGCACAGTACAAGCAGAGATTTTCATTTCGTCTTTTGGCTTTTTCCATAGTTGATAGCGGTGGGCGTATGGTTCCTACCTCCATAGGAACGGGGTCAACGGCCAGACTCCGAGAGGAAACGGATAATGGCATTCCCATCTTTTCAGCCTTTCTTTCTCGTAGTCTTCTATCTATGGTAATACAGAGTTGTATTAGTGCATCCAGGGTTTTTGGCAGATCCGCTCGGGCGAGCTCGTCCTTAACGGCTTCTGATAGGCCAAGCCTAAATTGGGTTTTCAGAGATGCATCATTCCATTCTGAATCAAGGGTCCATCTCTTGAACTCTGCGACAAAGTCTTCTACAGGCCTCCTTCCTTGTTTCAAGGATCTTAACTGAAGATCAGCAGTACTCTGCCTATTGGGGTCATCATATAGGCTAGTGAGCTCTGCCAGGAACAAGGCATAGGAGTTGAGAAGCTGGTCGTTTTTCTCAAAAAGAGAATCTGCCCAGGCTCGAGGATTGTTTGATAGGTAAGAAATAATAGTACAAACCTTAATGTGATCAGTAAGGTAGGTACGAGGTTTTAGCAAAAAAAAGTAACTCACATGCGTTTTTAAATTCGTGAAATTTTTTGCGATCGCCTGTAAATACCAAAGGGGGATTTATCTTGGGTTCAGGGGACTGAGCAGAGGTAAGTTGTGTCAGTCTAATTACCTGCTGCGACAGAGCCTGATTGTCTTCTTTTAATTCAGCAAGTGCGTGTATTAACGCAGATACTTGCTGTTTTAATTGTGTCACCTGAGTGGTTATTTCTGCTGAATCCATTTTTGGTTCGTTCAATCTGTAACGCTCCTGCGTTTCTTATATGGTGTGGATTTTCAGCTGCAGAAATAGTTCCACGTCAGTAGTCATGTAAGAGATATGCTGAGATACCATTCCCAACCTCAATGACTCATCATGTGTGGAAGGTCTTATTTCAGCCAGTAAATACACACAATTAGCAAGCTGGTTCCTAGAGTGACTTTATATATGTGGTAACACAATGATGAAGGTTGAGGGATAGGTTGAGTGGAGGTGGTAGGTGATAGACACTTGAAGGTGAGACAGTAGCAGATGGATGCAGGAAGGTTTAGCAATGTTGTATGATAGCAGATGATAGAATAGCAAGTGGACATACAAAAGAGATCAACCCAGTGCAGAAAAGTAGCAGTAGTCTCAAGAGCTAGCAATCTAGTTTATGCAGATGTAATAAACAGTCTTTACTATGCAGAGCTAGATAGTGTAAGCTTAGTATAAGTTTATAGAGAATTCCCCTGCGGGTTACTTAGCACTATTAGCGATACAGCCGAAGGGTGGTTCAGGAGAGGCGGATGATCCAGTAGCGGGATACAGGGATCAGCGCAGCGAGGTTCCGTCAGCGAAGTAAGCTTGCAAGCATGGAAGCTTCAAGCAAGGTTAGCATCCAGGTGAGGGTGTTTGAACGAACACATGTGAGTGAGAACCGGCGCTTTAAATAGCCATCTAGTCCGGCGCTGGGTGATGACAGCTCCAGTCTTAAAGGTGTATGCGCACCTTTCCAAAAGTAAATGGTGGGGCGCATACACTTGTGGAAAGTGTAATTTAGGGTACCAAAAGTACCGGAACATTACACCACCAATGTAAGGAGACAATCTTCTCACTGACCACCAATACAAGAGATATTCTTCTCACTGACCACCAATGTAAGGAGACATTCTTCTCAGTGACCACCAATGTAAGGAGATATTCTTCTCACTAACCACCAATGTAAGGAGACAATCTTCTCACTGACCACCAATGTAAAGAGACATTTTTCTCAGTGACCCCCAATGTAAGGAGATATTCTTCTCACTAACCACCAATGTAAGGAGACAATCTTCTCACTGACCACCAATACAAGAGATATTCTTCTCACTGACCACCAATGTAAGGAGACATTCTTCTCAGTGACCACCAATGTAAGGAGACAATCTTCTCACTGACCACCAATACAAGAGATATTCTTCTCACTGACCACCAATGTAAGGAGACATTCTTCTCAGTGACCACCAATGTAAGGAGATATTCTTCTCACTAACCACCAATGTAAGGAGACAATCTTCTCACTGACCACCAATGTAAAGAGACATTTTTCTCAGTGACCAACAATGTAATGAGATATTATTCTCACTAACCACCAATGTAAGGAGACAATCTTCTCACTGACCACCAATACAAGAGATATTCTTCTCACTGACCACCAATATAATGAACATTCTTCCTACTGACCACTAATGTACGGAGACATTCTTGTCACTGACCAACAATGTAAGGAGACATTCTTGTCACTGACCAACAATGTAAGGAGACATTCTTGTCACTGATCAACAATGTAAGGAACATTCTTTTCATTGACCACCAATGCAAGGGACATTCTTCTCACTGATCATCAATGTAAGGAGTATTCTTCCCATCAAATTGTACAGATGTCAGTATTATGGGAAAAGCACTCAGTGTACAGATATAAGTGTAATATATAGGGAATAGAACTCACTAAGTAGTATTCCCTATATATAACACCGATCTCTTTAAACTGAGTGCTAGTATCTATAACATTGATATATGTATTACAATGAGTATTATTCCTTATACACTGCTCAAAAAAATTAAAGGAACACTGAAAACAAAACAGTTCTCAAAAATATAATTCTTGATATCTATACTGGTATGGACTGGGTAATGTGTTAGGATCTATACTGGTTTGGACTGGGTAACGTGTTAGAATCTTTACTGGTTTGGACTGGGTAATGTGTTAGGATCTATGCTAGTATCAACCTGAATTCAAAGACATCCCGAAAATCAAAGTGAAAAAATTATGCAGCAGGCCAGTCCATTTTGCTGACTTTTCATTGCAGCAACTCAGAATGGTCCTCAGTCGCATCTTTTTCGAGCTCTACCTATAAGTCTCACCAAACGGTTCATCTCCAAACTTCAATCACTTGTCAATAAATTTATTTGGGGTAACAAAAAATCCAGATATGCCGCTAACATTCTTTATCGACACCAACGATCGGGGGGTTTGGGTCTCCCTCAGATTTGGCCATATTACATAAGTTGTAGGCTCTCCCAGCTTGGATACTGGCACACTCAACCTACGAACTCTCCATGGGTTTCGTTTGAGGCACAATCTATTGCTCCATTTCATCTAGCCGGTCTGCTATGGGACCCAACAATCCCTATACGTGGAATTTCTACCTGTAATTCCGTGGTTTCAGACTCCCTTAAAGTTTGGAGATCTGCAAATAAGCATAGTTCTTTAACATCCACTCCTCAATTGGGTGCTTCATTTTTGGGGGACCCCAGATTCAAGGAAGCATTTCATTCTCCTCACCAATTTACGTGGTGGTCTAAAAACAAACTGACCACGTTGTTTGACCTTTTTGATGGAGGAATCCTGTACTCATTTGAGCATTTGACAGAACACAAGAACGTTCCTTCATCTGAAAGATTAAACTACGATTTAATCAAGAGTTACTTCACCTCCTATCATGCTCAGCCATCTGGAACTCCCCTCAGTTCCTTTGAGCGAATATGCCTGGAAAACCCCCTGGGGAGAGGCCACATCTCTACCTTATACTCCACCCTAAATCCGCATGATACTGAGACTAAACTGAAATACATGACGGATTGGGAATTGGAGTTGCGGGAAACCATTACGGCTAGGGATTGGCAAAACATGTGGTCGAACCTACGCGGCTCGACAAGATCACTGGGAGTTAGGGAGACAGCCGTGAAACTCTTTACTAGATGGTATTATACACCTGAAAAACTGAATAGAATTTATCCAGATATCTCCTCGAACTGTTTTAGAGGATGCAATGATACAGGTTCGTTTAAACACATATTTTGGGACTGTCCTAAAATACAGGACACATGGTCGGAAATATTCCACGCATGCGCGAAAATTACAGGTAAAAACCTTACACTCACTCCATCACAATGTCTATTGTTTCAGGGCATCCCAGACGTTTCCAAACCATTAACCCGTCTGATACATACGCTATGTGTCGCAATGTTATGGTCTATAACTAAACAATGGAAAGAACCCAATGTACCATATGCTCTGGTTAATCACAGAATAGAAGATATTAAATCTATGGAAGCATATCATCATTCTATTACGAATTCCAAAAACACGTGGGATCAAAAATGGAACCCCTGGTTCATTTATAAATGCTCCATACTCATTTAATATGGGATACGCTCCAGGCTTCCCTATGTGCTGGAAGGATGGTCTCTTTTGCCACACTAATGGTTAACCGGACAGGGCGTCCCCTCTTGAGGCAGACGGGAGGCCCATCATAAGTCCTACTGATCATGTGTATATCTACACTATCCCAGATATAAAGTCGTTTTCTGTTACTTTTTTAGAAGTATTAGCTCTATCACACATGTTTTCACATGGCTTAACAGGTAAAATCCTACCTTATCTCTACCTGTCAGACTTGAAATGCCTTCTCTATGATGATGTTAACATATTCTTAACTTTACACTCTTAAGTTGGTTACTGTTTATATATCACTCATTATTATAGACATGAGATGTTCATACGGCTCTTGTAATACTGATATTTTATCATTGACAATGCATATATATTTTTGTATTCATTTACATTCAATAAACGTTTATAATCAAAAAGAATGGTCCTCAGTCGCTTTTACAGCCCCCACGTGCTTATAAGCATGCCTGACAACGTCAGGGCATGCTCCTAATGAGATGATAAATGGTTTCATGGGGGATTTCCTCACAGATCTGGACCAGGGCATCACTGAGCTCCTGAACAGACTGAGGTGCAACCTGGCGATGTTGGATGGTCCCAAACATAATGTCCCAGAGTTGTTCTATTGAATTTAGGTCAGGCGAACCTGGGGGCCATCCAATGGTATCAATTCCTTCATCCTCCAGGAACTGGCTGCATACTTATGCCACGTGAGGCTGGGCATTGTCGTGCACCAGGAGGAACCCAGGACCCACTGCACCAGCGTAGGGTCTGACAATTGGTCCAATGATTTCATCCTGATATCTAATGGCAGTCAGGTTGCTATGGTCTAGCATGTACATGTTTGTGCGTCTCTCAATGGATATGCCTCCCCAGACCATCACCGACCCACCACCAAACCAGTCATGATGAACGATGCTGCAAGTAACATACTGTTCTCCATGGCTTCTCCAGACCCTTCCAGGTCTGTCACATGTGCTCAGGGAGAACCTGCTCTCATCTGTGAAAAGCACAGGGTGCCAGTGCCATCTGCCAATTCTAGTGTTCAATGGCAAATGGCAATTGAGCTCCACCGTGGCGGGCAGTGAGCATACGGCCCACTAGAGGACGTTAGGCCCTCAGGCCACCCTAATGAAGTCTGTTTCTGATTGTTGTCAGAGACATTCACACCAGTGGCTTGCTGGAGGTCATTTTGTAGGGCTCTGGCAGTGCTCATCCTGTTCCTCCTTGCACAAAGGAGCAGATACCAGTCCTGCTGATGGGTTAATGACCTTCTACGGCTCCGTCCATCTCTCCTAGAGTAACTACCTGTCTCCTGGAATCTCCTCCATGCTCTTGAGACTGTGCTGGCAGGCAAAGCAAAGCTTTTGGCAATGGCACGTATTGATGTGCCATCCTAGAGGAGTTGGGACTGCCTGTGCAACCTCTTAAGGGTCCAGTTATCGCCTCACGCTACCAGTAGTGACACTGACCCTAGCCAAATGCAAAACTAGTGAGAAACAGTCAGAAAAGGTGAGTCGCCCGGACGCCGTGGAAGGAGGTCTGTGGGACATCGTTGGAGGAGGTCTGAGGGACGCTGTGGGAGGAGGCCTGAGGGACGCCGTGGGGGGGGGGATGCGGGTCGCCATGGGGGGAGGACTGAGGGATGCTGTGGAAGGGGGAGTGAGGGACGCCATGGGAGGAGGAGTGAGGGACGCCGTGGGAGCAGGAGTGAGGGACGCCATGGGAGGAGGTCTGAGGGATGCCGTGGAAGGAGGACTGAGGGACACTGTGGAAGGGAGAGTGAGGGACGCCGTGGAAGGGGGAGTGAGGGATGCCGTGGGAGGAGGAGTGAGGGACGCCGTGGGAGGAGGAGTGAGGGACACCATAGGAGGAGGTCCGAGGGACGCCGTGGAAGGAGGACTGAGGAACGCAGTGGAAGGAGGACTGAGGGACGCGGTATCTTTGAATTTTGGGGGGGCGGGAGAGGATAGGGGAAGAGGACCCCTCTTCCCCCACAAAGCACCCCCCAGCACATATCCTCTAGCTCCCCCCATCACTCCACCATGTGTGCATCTATACTATCCCCCCCCTTCTAGGTTACTGTGTCCCCCCTCACTTTGTTTAATCTTGAGCGCTTGTCTGTCCCCTGTAAGAGACTGACTGCATAGCAGAATAAAGTAGTAAACACAGTATAATAATACTGCAATACTAAAGACGCTATAGCAATGCCACAGTGGGGGGGGGGGGGAGAGAGAGAGGGGAGAGGGAGAGAGAAAGAGAGAGAGGGGAGAGGGAGAGAGAAAGAGAGAGAGGGAGAGAGAGAGGGGAGGAGAGGGAGAGGGAGGGAGAGAGGGAGAGAGAGGGAGAGGGAGAGAGAGAGAGAGGGAGGGGGAGAGGGAGAGGGAGAGAGAGAGAAGGAAAGGGAGAGGGAGAGAGAGAGGGAGAGAGAGAGGGTGAGAGATTTTTTTAACATGAAGCAGCAGTTTGACTCTGCTCGGTCCTGTTCTGAGGAGGTGGGTGGAGCCAGACCTCAATAAAAGACTCAAAGACTATCAATAATAGCTGCGGAGGGACCAGGAGGCTCGTCTTCCGCTCAGCATGCTGGGTCCTCTCCTCGGCATCACTTTCATCCTCAGGACGTCACTGGTTAGACACGGGGTGGCTGGCTATCCTAGCAACCAGTGTACTGCCTAGGGTGCCCATACAGAAAGACGTCCCTGCCGGGCCCCCCCTGACCCCAGGTCCTCAGGCAGTGCCTGAGTGCCCGAATGGTCAGTCCACCCCTGGGGACAATGCAATCCCCCACTGACATAAATGCTGTCTCCATGACTCTTCGTATTAATTTTAGAAATTTTGCAGCCTTTTAAAACCACTCGACTTATTCGGGCATGAAATACTACTCCAAGAACCTTCATAGATTAACCACTTCCATACCGGGCCATTTCTAGTACTCCGCTCCTACATGTAAAAATCATAATTTTTTTGCTCGAAAATTACTCAGAATCCCCAAACATTATGTATATATTTTTTTTTAGCAGAGACCCTAGGGAATAAAGTGGCGGTCATTGCAACTTTTTATGTCACACGGTATTTGCGCAAAAATTTTTCAAACGTGACTTTTTTCGAAAAAAAACAAAAAACAGTTTTATGAATTAAAAAAAAAAACAAAAAAACACTAAGGTTAGCCCGATTTTTTTGTATAACATGAAAGATGATGTTACGCTGAGTAAATAGATACGTAACAAGTCACACTTTAAAATTGCGCACACTCGTGGAATGACGCCAAACTTAAAAATCTCCATAGGCAACGCTTTAAATTCTTTTACAGGTTACCAGTTTAGAGTTACAGAGGAGGTCTTAAGCTGGAGTTGTTGCTCTTGCTCTAACGTTCGCGGTGATACATGTATGGATTGAACGCCGTTTACATATGTGGCTGCGATGTACGCATGCGTTCGCTTCTGCGTGCAAGCACCCGAGGACGGAGACACTTTTTATTTTTTTTATTGTTTATTTTTTTTATTTGTACACTTTCCCTGTAATTTTTATTTTTTTTATCACTTTTATTCCTATTACAAGGAATGTAAAAATCCCTTTTAACAGGAAAAGTGAATGACAGGGGAGATCTGGGGTCAATAAGACCTCAGATCTCTCCTACAGGCTAGAAAGCCTGAAATCCAAAAACAACAACTGCCAAGCTGGGCGTGATGCCATCACGTCACGTCCGGGCCTCCGAGAGTCATAGAGACTGCCGGGGACCATCTAGGTCTCAGCAGACTCTATGATGTACTTCCGCCGCTGGCAGGATTCCTTCTCTGGCTTGCTGATCACACGGGCGAGCCGGTAGAAGCACTGGAGGGTGGCGGCGGTGCCTGTAAGAATGATCAAGCAGCTTAACAGCCACTATGATTGTTCTTATGGTGCAGGGAATAGCTGGAGGAAAAAAATTATATCTGAATGATGCCTGCAGCTGCAGGCATCATTCAGATATCCTCACCTAAAGCCCTGGACATCATATGATGTCCAGCGGTAAGGAAGTGGTTAAGAAGTTGTTACCTGCTTTCCCTGTTTGTTTACTAGTCGACTGAACTTAAAAAAGGACTTCCAGGACAAGGTTGTGTTGCTTTTCCAGCTCCTGGCTTACACATGCGACAATTAAAACGTCATCCAAGTAGTAGTAGAGCCTTATCCCCAAAGACGTATTATGGATACACTGCCAAGAAAATGTTCACAAAGATTCTTGGTGCTGTGCTGATTCTAAAAATGTTAACACCTGAACTAGAAATGACAGCAAGTCACTGCAAATCTCAGATGTCTCTGGTGTTACGCACTGATTGGTACACGGACGTATACGTCAGCCAGGTTGATTGATACTAACCGGTCTTCATGCTGAACTATTGCCATGACTGTTTGCACAGACTCCATTTTGAACCTTTTGGTGTGTATGTACCCATTTGATTTCTTCAAACCAAGACAGTAGGGCAAGCCTAGAGAGCCCCAAAATTTTGTTCTTTTGGTGGCACCAGCACTATGGACTTGTTGCAGTAAAATTCTTATATGTAATCTTGCATTAATTCTTTCTTCTTGAGACCTGTTGGTTATGAATGAAAGGATTTGGTGATTGTACTCCCACCTAACTGTCTCATCTAACTGATGTTTTTTCGCCCAAACACTCCAAAAAGAGGCCTGCCTGGCTCCCACTGGAAGACACCGGTTGGGCACACCTTCAAAAGACTTACCAGATGCCTAGCAGCCTGCTCCAGGTTTTTTTCCATGTAAAAAGGAAGTTTTGAGCCCCCTTCACTATGATCTGGTAAACTTCAGCCTCTCCTATAGGATTTGGCCTCCTGAACCCTTCTGAAGATCAACAGACTTAAGTGAAAAGACGGCAGCTTCCTGGACAGTCTGGACATTTCTTCCTCTACTCACTTCGTCCAGCGTTTTGTCAACCAACAACCTCCCAATATGGAGAATGTTACAAAGGGGTGTGTGGAAGCTTCCTCCACCCTCCAGTGGCGCAACCACCAAGCTCTTTTGGCTGTGACTGAATGCGCCAGCCCTATAGGTCTATTGAAGCCTCTGCCAAATGTCAGCAGTCAGGTTCAAGTCCTCCACAATTTCTGTTGAAGAGTCCTTTCTACATAGTTAGTCAGGTTGAAAAAAGGCCATCTGGCTCAACCAATAGAAAAAAAAAAAAAAAACAGTAAAGAAAACCCAACTGTACAATCCCATATACACAATCCTATACCCGCAGTTGATCCAGAGGAAGGTGAAAAAACCCCAGCAAAGCATGATCCAATTTACTACAGCAGGGGGAAAAAATTCCTAGATAAATGTCTCAACCCATGTGAGATAATGATTGCCACCATCCCATAATTGCACAAGAATTATAGAAAATGTCTCCTCTAGGTCGGAATTTAAGGGCAATGAAAGCAAAAAATAGTATAAAATCAATCAAAATTTTATTAAACATAATCATAAAAAACATATGTTAAAAAGTGATAGAGCAAAGAAGCTCTTGGTATAACAGTTATTACAACAAATAACAGTACAGTAGACCCCAAGTGGAGGGAAGATCCAACGCGTTTCAAAGTATGATATGAACTTGTAGTTCTATTCTTCATCAGGGACTATTCCCATCTCTATAATGGAGAATAACAATAGTTACATGATTTGTATATCTACATATAAACATGTGAGATTACATTACAAACATATGCGGGTGTTGTACTAACACTGACCACAAGGAGAGAAAAAATCCAAAAACATCCTTCCTCCAATAAGACAACATGATAGTACTTAGCCAGGAAGCATGTATCTCCAAAGAGTTCTAGGACATCATCAGCTGGACTGATCCCAAATTTTCCTGTAGGACCGCGGGATGCGTGAATAGAATCCCAAAATGAAGGACGGTGCCCACTATATAAATAAATGAAGAATATAAGTATATATTCCCCCAGATGTGTCAAAAAACCATAAACACATCCATGTAGGGTGTATAGACTCATATCAATTCCAAAAAAAAAAAAGGCAAATATATTGTTAATAAAAATAATAATAGTAGTTCATTAAAGCATGGGGGAAAAAAGGATGGAAAATAGCTCCCCATCTCAAAAGCCAAAAAACATATATATATAGGGGTTATACATGGATATAAAAACTCTGACATGTTAATATGATATTCAATGAGATCTCCTAAGGAGATGAGGAAATGAGGAAAGAGACTCATTAAAGAAAAATAATATTCCATATATAATGTAATACTTACAATCCCACCTCCTGGATAGCTCCAGCTATCCAGTAGAGAGGAGACGCGGGCTTTGGCGTCCTCTCATAGGGCACTGATGCGGGAACCCGCGCAGGACACGCTCCTTAGCCCGGAAGTGACGTCATTGAATGACGCGACCCGGTGTTCCGTGAAAAAAACCTACCCGTGAAAATTTCATACCCTTGTCACTTCCGGTGCACCTACGTCAGCGAACAGCTGGGGAGCTGACTAGTGCGCATGCTTGGAGGGTATAAAATGTTCACGGTAGTGTGTTATAACGTTACACCGCATCACCACATTAAAACATCTCCGCTGCAATATGAGTCATCTCCGCTCCTACCCCTGTCACTTCCCTCATCTTGGCTACTAAATGTAAAAGCGGATCACGGAGCCGACATCTCCGTCATTTACATTTCATACACCCGACGCCACTTTTACATTTACTAGCCAAGATCAGGGAAGTGACAGGGGTAGGAGCGGAGATGACTCATATTGCAGCCGAGCTGTTTTAATGTAACCCGCCGCAACAGCTGAGGCGGTGTATCGTTACACACACTGCCGTGAAACATCCATACCCTCCGTGCATGTGCACTTGTCAGTTCCTCAGCTGTTTAATGACGTATCCGGGGCTTTGTGCATGCGCACTGCTACGCTGCTCAGCTGTTCCTGACAGGAAGTGACGTGGGTATGCATTTCTCACGGGGTAGGTTTTTCTAACGTTACACCGGACGAGGTGGCCGGAATTGGAGGACCGAGCGGAAGTCTCAGAAGAGAGTCCTCGGCCAATCAACACACAGGGGCCGGAAGAGGACAAAATGGCCGCCGGCACGGATGGCTGCCCAGAGTCCGGGGAAAAGAGAGGAATACTCCGCCCCGAAATACAAAAGCAAATGACCACCTCCCACCCACAGGAAAGGGGGGGAGGGGGGCACAACCACCCGTGTCGGATAGGAAAGGTAGAAGGGTAAAGCAATCCAAAAACAACAATGGCCAAGAGGAGACAAAAATATATGTATCGGGGAAGGAATAAAAATAAATATAAATATAAATAAAAACAAACAAAAACAAAACCAAAAACCAAGGCGAAAATGAATGGAAATGAAAATGAAAGAGAAATAAATAAAATGACAAACAATTGGAAAAAGAATTAAATAAATAAAAATAAATATAAATAAATAAATAAATAAAAACAGGGAAGGAAAGAAACAATAAATTGAAAATAAAAATAAAATAAGATAAAGTAAATAAAGAAGACCCCTAAGTGGTCTGTGCCAATGTGTACATACCCGCAGATGCATGAACGTATGAGCATAAACAGATGGAAGAAATGGCTGAAAAACCCCACATGTGCAGACACTCAAATGCAACAATGGTTATACAAAAACTATATAAAAGACAATAAATACAAAAATATATACAGTAAACCTGTAATAATGACAAAAATACAAAGATACAAAACTACATACCATCAGGGATCAAGTATTGGAGGCACCACAATCCCCCAAGAAGGAATTCATAAGGGGTGGGCAGCCACCACATGGTTGAGCCCAATGTAGTGGAAGTGAATAAATATTACCACATAATATCCAATATGAATATTCCCAATGTCTTGGACAATTAAAGGTATATTCAAAATACATAACTATATTAGAAAAGATACCCTGAAATTTCATGAGAGAAAAAAAAACCCCAACAACAATGACAACTACAGTGACAGACAAAGACACATAAAAATAATAAAATTAAAAAAAAAAAAACATATAAGAAAAAAGTTTGGGTCTGAAAATTTCAGTCTCATTTAATCCTGGGGACGCCGTAGCATTAAGGGCCCTAATCCATCGGGCCTCCTTCTTAAACAGTATCTTATTCCAATCTCCACCCCTTGATGGAATGTGAGTGCGGTCCAAAGCCGTGAAATTCACGTTGGGCATGTGATAACCATGAGCGCCAGCAACATGTCTGCCCAAGGGCAAGTAGCGGTTGCTGATCCTCATACTTGCTAAATGTTTGCTCACACGAGCATGTAGTTCTAGTTTGGTCTTGCCCACGTAAAAGGAACCGCACTCACATTCCATCAAGTAGACCACAACCCTGGAGGCTTTGGGGTTGTATTGCAGCCAGTGGCACAGGGAACATCTCACGAGTAGGAGGAAAAATGGATTCAATAAAATTTCAGCAAATTTTAGATGGTAACATGATGCCATCTGTGAAAAAGCTAAAGTTAAAGAGAGGATGGCTTCTACAAATGGACAGACTTGTATAAAGTACTCGAAATTTCTACTTGAGTAAAAGTACAAGTGCTCGATCAAAAAGGGACTTGAGTAGAAGTGGAAGTGCTCGCAGAAAAAGTTACTTAAGTAGAAGTACTAAAGTATTCAACATTTTTTTTACTTAAGTATTGCAAGTAGTTTTTTCAAAAAATTTGCTACTTAAGTACTAAAAGTAAAAAGTACCAGTAGTTTTGAAAAAAAAATTCTACTCAAGTACTGAAAGTAGAAGTACAAGTACTGTGTTATGTAGTTATTAAAGAAAGAAGTCAAAAGTTTGAACATCATGGTGGTTTTTATTATTTCAAATGATTTATTCAAATGATTAACCTGTGTTTGTTAGTAGTTTCTTGATGCACTTTAAGCGCTGTAGCACCATTTATTTGTTTGTTTCATATTTTCTTTTTATTGGAAAGATTTGGTATAGCAGCTTTTATTATACACAGCCTTTATTTTCCTATGCGCTGATTTACAAATGACATTATACACATTTTTTTGAGCTTTATGTAACCTGCCATCTACTGTTCTGGCAGTGGTAATTTTTTTAAAAGTAACGAGTAACTATGCAGCACAAAAAAAAAATACTTGAGTAGAAGTATTGAAATCATCGAAAAAATGTAGTGAAGTAAAAGTAGAAGTAGGAGAAAAAAATTCTACTCTAGGAAAGTACAGATACCGCAATTCGGTACTTAAGTACAGTACTTAAGTAGTTCTACTTCGTTACTATACATCTCTGCAAATGGATAATGATCCTAAACACGACTTGAAATCCACGGGGGATTACATCAAGAGGCATGGGGATCGACTTGGCCAAATCCTGCGTAACATAGGTAATGCAAAGCCCCGCTTCATGGATAGTTAAGATTATAGGGATTAATATGGTACCCAGCCCTCCCCGCTTTGTGGTATTGGCTGCCGGCCATATGCTCCTAAGTGACCCCATAAAAATTTGACAAAAACATTTTGGGCTAATGACCCCAACATTTTTGGGATGGTAATGGTAAAATTCTCCTACCTGTGTGCCAAATTTGGGCCCTCCGGATATTTGGGCCCGAGCTATGGCCCTGCAACTGTGCCCACTCCAAGCTTGCCATACTGCACCAAGCTGACCTAACCTTGGGGGCTAGGGGAACCAAATTTGGCACAGGGATACTAGAGGCCACCAAAGGTAGATCTTCCCTATCTCTTTGCCAAATATTGGACCCTGGACTTATTCAGGGCCCGAGCTGTGGCCCTTCTAAGTTCCGTACCGTGACTGCACCTACAGTATCTCACAAAAGTGAGTATACCCCTCACATTTTTAAAAATATTTTATTAAATCTTTTCATGTGACAACACTGAAGAAATTACACTTTGCTACAATGTAAAGTAGTGAGAGTCCAGCTTGTATAAGGCTTCTTTCACACGGTCCGCCTCCGCAGGCGGATCCGTGTTGCTCAGCGGGGATCGATCCGCGATCCCCGCTGAGCCGGGCGGATGACAGCTCCGTCTCCGCTTGCAGAGCGGAGAGGGAGGTGTCTCAGCACCCGCTGCCCTCTATGGGGGATCGGAGGAGAGCGGACCGCTTGTCCGCTCTCATCAGATCCGCTCCGCTCCGATTACTGAACGGATGGAAAAATAGGGTTTCCATCCGTCCAGATTTCAGCACAGGATCGGATGCGGAGGGCAGCGGGTGTCAGCGGAGGTCACCTCCGCTGACACCCGCTGCCCCATAGAGCTGCATGGAGGATCCGATCAGATCCGCCTAAAAAACTGACAGGCGGATCTGATCGGACCGCCCGTGTGAAAGAGCCCTAACAGTGTAAATTCGCTGTCCCCTCAAAATAACTCAACACACAGCCATTAATGTCTATACCGCTGGCAACAAAAGTGAGTATACCCCTAAGTGAAAATGTCCATATTGAGCATAATTATCCATTTTCCCTCCCCAGTGTCATGTGACTCGTTAATTGTTTGTGTTACAAGGTCGCAGGTGTGAATGGGGAGCAGGTGTGTTAAATTTGGTGTTATCGCTCTCACTCTCTCATACTGGTCACTGGAAGTTCAACATGGCACCTTATGGAAAATAACTCTTTGAGGATCTGAAAAAAAGAATTGTTGCTCTACATAAAGATGGCCTAGGCTATAAGAAGATTGCCAAGACCCTGAAACTGAACTGCAGCACAGTGTTCAAGATAATACAGTGAATTAACAGGACAGGTTTCACTCAGAACAGGCCCCGCCATGGTCGACCAAAGAAGTTCAGTGCACGTGCTCAGCGTCATGTCCAGAGGTTGTCTTTAGGTAATAGATGTATGAGCGCTTCCAGCATTGCTGCAGAGGTTGAAGGGGTGGGGGGTCAGCCTGCCAGTGCTCAGACCATAGGCCGCACACTGCATCAAATTGGTCTGCATGGCTGTCATCCCAGAAGGAAACCTCTTCTAAAGATGATGCACAAAAAAGCCTACAGTTTGCTGAAGACAAGCAGGCTAAGGACATGGATTACTGGAACTATGTCCTGTGGTCTGATGAGACCAAGATAAACTTATTTGGTTCAGATAGTGTCAAGCGTGTGTGGTGGCAACCAGGTAAGGAGTACAAAGACAAGTATGTCTTGCCTACAGTCAAGCATGGTGGTGGGAGTGTCATGGCCTGGGGCTGCATGAGTGCTGCGGCCACTGGGGAGCTACAGTTAATTGAGGGAACCATGAATGCCAACGTGTACTGTGCCATACTGAAGCAGAGCATGATCCCCTCCCTTCGGAGACTGGGTATTCCAACATGATAATGACCCCAAACACACCTCCAAGACAACCACTGCCTAGCTAAAGAAGGTGAGGGTAAAGGCAGTGGCGTAGCGTGGGTTGTCAGCACCCGGGGCAAGGCAAGTAATTTGCCCCCCTAACCCGCGGGATTTTAGCACTCGAGTCTCTTCCACTAGATTAGTTAAAGAAACCCTTACCCCCTAAGCACATGTATTGTTTGTTATGAAAATACTGATGTAATTAAAGTAAAATGCATCTAAATACAAGTTTGAATGACCAGCGTGCCCCCTTTCAATGCAGAATGACCAGCGTGCCCCCTTTCAATGCAGAATGACCAGCGTGCCCCCTTTCGATGCAGAATGACCAGCGTGCCCCCTTTCGATGCAGAGAGAACAGCGTGCCCCCTTTCGATGCAGAATGACCAGCGTGCCCCCTTTCGATGCAGAATGACCAGCGTGCCCCCTTTCGATGCAGAATGACCAGCGTGCCCCCTTTCGATGCAGAATGACCAGTGTGCCCCTTTTCAATGCAGAGGGATCATCGTGCCCCCTTTTGTTGCAGACAGACCAGCGTGCCCCCATTCAATGCAGAGACTTACCTGCAGCGGCGGCTTCTCCTCAGTTCCCACTCTGTGACAGGGCCAGGCTGCTGACTCACTCGCTGCTAAACTGACTGAGCAGTGAAGAGAGGCGGCATAGGCGGGGCTTGGCTTGCAATGCCACCCCACCCTACACCAATGGACAGGTGAGGCACAGTCCAGCCCCGCCCCGACCTGCCATTTTCAGCCATAGGGCGGCGGCGCTGGACATCTCCCAGCCTAAAGATGGAGGCAGCCGCAGACAGTGTGTGAACTGTGTATGTCAGAGTCAGACAGAGTGACACTGCGGATGCGCCCCCCCAGATGTTGCACCCGGTGCGGCCGGCCCCCCCTGCACCCCCCACGCTACGCCACTGGGTAAAGGTGATGGATGGGCAAGGCATTTCTCAAGACATGCACCGATACTGTGAGGATCGTAGTCGGCCATGCCGAGAGGGGCAGTGGGGCTAGCCTTGGAGACAGTATGGAAGAGGAAAATTGCACATGTGTGGCTAGGAAGAGAACTATTGACGGTGCGACCGATCGTGGGATATTACTCTTGCCAAGCAAGGAGGGACAGCTGGCTTCAGTGCAGGAAGGCGCAGTTGTGGCCCTAGTGCAATTGAGGAGAGTGGATGCATGTCTGGCAAGTGACATGATCCGCTTAGCAGCTACTTCCCTGTGGGCTATCATTGGGAAGCATGGCAGGGGAAGAGTTACAGCACCGCGCAGGAAAGCGCACCATATGCAAAACTGCCTGGCAGGAAGAGTCATCGCCCAATATGGCGAAAGGATGGGGACAGCGGGAACATCCAGCCAATCAGGAGTGACCAAGGGGACCCTATTAATATCCCCTCCTTCGGGTGTGGCTGTGCGGGAGACACGTGTAGGAGTGAGAAGCATGTCTTTTGTGAGATAAACTAGGAGTGTGCCCGCTATCACAAGGCAGAACCCAGAGCAGATCCATCAGCCCGATCCGTCCCTAGTCTAGGACACCGGCATCCGGATGGTGCCGGACAGCAGACTCGCACTGTGCACGGTAGGCGGTCGGGAGTTCCCAGGAGTGGTATGTCCTCAGTGTGCTACTGTTACGCTAAAATACAGGCGTGGGTCCATAGCGGGCAGTGTGGCTTTCAGCGAGGGCCAACCTAAAAAGCTCTCTGTCATGTGGGAATCAGGCCTTACTCAAGAGGTGCCTGGGACTGAATCCAAGTTCCTCCGCGGAGGCGGGAGAGGCATGTTACGGCTGATGATGCAGCGGAAGGCCCTGCCAGCAGTCAGTGGGCCTACTATGTGTGGAAGGGGGACTCGGTCGCTGAGTTCCATAGGGAGGGGATCCATGCCCGCACCGGCGATCGGCGGATGGCTGGAAGACATAACTACCTCAGTGACCACGACAGAATCTGCCCCCATTAGTATCCAGCAGCCAGAAAAGGAGTGAACCCCGGCGAGTCAAGATACTGGTCAGCAGAGGTAATCAGGGAAGGGAGTGGAAAGGTCGCCCTTAGAGTTAAAAGGAGAGTATTTCCACTCAACTGTCAAGATAGTTAGGCTTACATTTATCCTATGTGTATAGTAAAGGGGAAGAAAGCTGCGCACAAAAAAGATGAAACTAAAGGCTGCTAGTACAAAGTATATCAAACCCAAGAAATATGTAAAGATGGTACAGCGCCACTAAATAGATAGCTAACTAATATGAAGGTGAACCAAAGTCCATAAGTCCATAGGAGGGAGATTTCAGATGTTGGGAATATGACTGTAAATCCCACATCAATCTTGCAAGTAGAGTTTCAGGCAGAGATCACATAAACAATAAGGATGTAACCTTACCGGACAGTTGGACCCCCTGTTACGGAAGGTCAAACAGCCTTTGAAAACGCCTTTTGCAGGACGAAACGCGTCAGGCACGCTAAGCCCCCATGCAGTCACGCTATTCGAGCCGCGGCCAATGATTTTATTATGCCTGTGTCAAGCAGCTAAATTGTGAGTTTTTTACCTTTTATTTCAATAAAAGACTTGAATGTACTTCACTATGTGCGCCCCCATTTGTCTTATTGGAGGTCATCCCCTGTGTGCACCTGGGGTCCAGTGAGGTTCGCCGGATCCATAGTCTATGTTTATCCGGAGTGTCTGTGGTCGATAGGAGAGGAGTTCCGTTGCAGTTTTGTCCCTGACGGTGGATATCGCATGCCTGTTTGACCTTCCGTAACAGGGGGTCCAACTGTCCGGTAAGGTTACATCCTTATTGTTTATGTGATCTCTGCCTGAAACTCTACTTGCAAGATTGATGTGGGATTTACAGTCATATTCCCAACATCTGAAATCTCCCTCCTATGGACTTATGGACTTTGGTTCACCTCCATATTAGTTAGCTATCTATTTAGTGGCGCTGTACCATCTTTACATATCCTATGTGTATGCAATATGACTAACTTTTGCTTCCATTTCTCTCTACAGGTGGGATCATCTTAGAGATAGTTAGTTAGGGGAATTGCATTGTATTTTTCTTCTTAGTCCTTACCAAACGAGTTTGTTTGGTGGGGGGTGCATCAGTTTTTCATGCACCTTAAAATGTTTGTAAATGTGTACAGCAGAGTGTAAAGTATTGATCGACTGATATAGTTTTTTTAAGGCCGATACTGATACCGATATTTTGGTCATCGGATATCGGTATCGGCCGATATTTTCGGACATTAAAAAAAGTTTTATTTTTTATTTTTTTAATGTCTACAGGTACTGTGGGAGAGGGATCTGGGGGTCTAAATTACCCCAAAACCCCTCCTCTGCACTTAAAAGCATTCAAAACGCCAAGTTTGGCTGTTTTGAATGTTGTAAGTTATTTTAATTCGGTGCCGCCAGTACCCGGAAGTGATGTCATGTCATGACATCACTTCCAGGTACTCGGCGCCAAATTCAAAAAAATGGAGACCCGGTCAGAGCTGAATGCGGCTTTGATCGTGCCTTCTCTTCCGCGGCCCTGCAGGTAGGATGCCCGGGTCTCCCAGTGGGACGGAAGACCCGGCGAGCCACGGAAGGTGGCGGGAGGGGGGGGACGTCCCCTCCCGCTCCTTGGAATGACAGCTGAGCGGCTTCTCAGCCGCATCGGTTTTCATTACAAGACAGCCGACCGTCGGCTATGGACTCCGGTACCGGGGTGATGCCTCTAGCTGCAGGCATCATTCCGGTACAGCACTTTCCCGAAATATCGGCTATATCGGTAAATCCTTGTGTGCTGGCTGTGTCTGGCTCCTCTGCTGCGTGCTGCTGCCTCGCCTTACCGGTGACTCCGCTGAAGCTGTCCACACGCTCTGGGCCTTCAAATGCATAAACATGAAATATTTGTGAATCGTGACTGATGCCCTTTGTCAGGAATATTTCATGTTTATGTGTTTATTTGACCAATTTGTCACGAATGTTTCATATTTAAGCATTTGAAGGCCCAGAGCGTGTGGACAGCTTCAGCGGAGTCACCGGTAAGGCGAGGCAGCAGCACGCAGCAGAGGAGCCAGACACAGCCAGCACACAAGGAGCAGGCCCGGGGACATCGATTTTAGAGGTGCCAGGTAAGTGGAGCAGTGAGTCCACTGCACATTTGCATTCTCGTGCCACCCTCACACCCCTTACAATAAATGTTGCATTGCATTTTCTGTGAAATATATGAGCGTAAATTTTTTTTTTTGGTGGGGGGGGGGGGGGGGGGCGCGGGTGTATCTTGGGTAAGTTCCCACACTTTTTTCCCCAGGACTTGACCCCTGTATATATATATATATATATATACCCTGTGTCCCCATCATCACGCAGCCTGAGTCCCCCGCCGTCATGCAGCCTGTGTCCCCACCGTCACGCAGCCTGTGTCCCCCACCGTCATGCAGGCACGTCACGAGAGAGCTGCCACTCCTCTCAGTCAGTTATTTTAATGGAGGGCTTTTCTCCTGATCAAATATAAATAAATATATATATTTATTTTTATTATTCCATTTATATTACTAATATATGTTTGTATTTTTCTCTCTCATTCTCTCTCTCTCTCTCTCTTTATATATATATATATATATATATATATATATATATATATAGTTCTCCTGATAATTTTTATATGTACACATATATATATATATATATATATTTTTTTTTTTTTCATATATCTATCTATACATATTGTAAGGGATTAGCTCGGTGGCGGGTGTGGATGACCCCTTTGGGGGTGCGTTTTCACAGAGAGATAGCCGAGCAGAGGTTGAAAACAAGACTGATTTATTCATGCAATTTACTTCACACAATTGCAAGCGTCAAAACAGCCAAAATAAAATAAAAGACAAAATAAATCCTTGCCTCTGTGGGCGGCTACCTTCTCACGCTGGAACCTACCTAAGAAGTCTTTCCAACCTACTGTTGGGCCGACACTGCTGATCCTACAGCAGACACTCAAATGTCCATTTGTTTGCTTTTCACACAGCACAAACATTGTCCATTGAACATGTCCCTTTGTTTCTTTCACATCAACACATGTTCATTTATAACAGGATCCTTTACTCTTCAGATTCTTCACATGGAACACTTTGTCTTCTCACCTTTGAGACGTCTTCACTCGTGGTTACCCTCCTTAGCTTCACATCGCTGTAGGGGGTCTTCTCCCATGCTCACCAGCTTGTCGGGAGGCACACATCCGACTGTCCCCCTCTCCCAGCCCACACGGCGACAGGCGGCAGCAGTCCTTCTCCCATGCCCACACGGCGTCGGGAGGTACACGTATGTCTGTCCTCCTCTCCCAGCCTACACGGCGACAGGAGGCAGCACTCAATAGATTTTCTCTGGACAAATTATAGAGGCCTTGATCTCCTCATTCTGAACAGCTGAATGGTTTTCAACTTCCTGCTGGCTCTTTTTGCAGCCAACACCCTATAGTATCAGTGAACTTTTCAAAGCAGGTGGGAATGTGTCTCCTCTCAGTGACTACATTCCCAGATTTACCTGACTTCCTGTCACATACCCCCCCCTCTTGTTTCAACCCTAGGGTTGGGACACATATTTCCAGGCACGCATGTGTCAGGCACTGCTGACTCACTGATAAGCCTCCTATTATCCTCAAGCTTCCGGATGAAACTGTTTCTGTCATCTTCACTGACAGATTTCTCATAAATGCCACACAGTTTGTCTCTCATCTCATATACACATTCTTCAACTGCATTTTTGGCATAATTTTGCTCCTTCTCGTTTCTGTCATCTTCATTGACAGCTTTCTCATAAATGTCAGACAGCTTGTCCCTCATAACCGTCTGTCCAATCTACCATGGAGGACCGTGATCCATAGGCAACTCAATTGGGCTAGTCTTAATGTCTTCAACATTCTTAAGACGCCTCTCTCTGCAATCCATAAATGTTTTCCACAAAACTTTGAGAACCTTTGCTTCACTAAGCTTTGTTCCAAGTAGGGACTCTTGACATCCCTCTGTGACTTGAGTTGCCTCTCCATACAGCTGTACACAATCATTGACTTTTTGTTGTAAAAGGGAATGATCTTCCTTCTTGAGCTTTGCTTGCTCTAAGATGCTGTGCAGAGGATTTTCCAATTGAGACAACAGGCTGTCACACATTTCTTCAAAGTGACCCCTGTTCCTTTTCCCAGAGATATCAATATCATTCAAACATTTCATATTCATAGGCAGATCTGAAGCATTTGCACTCATCAACTTCTTAAACTTTTCGCCCTCCTGAGCGAGTCGCAGTAAAGGCCTACTATTTGATTTGATATTCAGTTTATATTTCTTGCCAAACTCTTCACAGAAGTAGCCAACCAGAACATCATCAACTTTCCTTCCACCAACATAGGGGTTAAAGGCAACAACACAGTTGAACCCAGCGATCTGGGTGGTATCCATTATAGACCTCCTCTCTGCATCAGTGAAGAAGCATGGAACTGCAACACATTCTTTTACAGGTTTCTTCAATGCACTTTCTGCTGAACTATTTGACCGCTCAAGGTCACCTAGTTCTTTTTCTCTATCTGAATTCCACATGGAATGCATCTCAAGATCACGATCAAACTTCTGCCAACCGTCTTTCACCAGTTCCATTTTGGAAACACTCCCTGAAAGGCACTTATTCATTTGCTTCACGTTTTCACCAACAGCCTTAGTTTTCTCCACTAGGTTTTCAGCCTGAACTGAGAAATCATCACATTTCTTACTCAGCTCCTTTGTTTGCTGAAGTTCTAATGATACATTTTCCAATGCTTGAAGTTTTTGAAGGAACGGTTTATTCCAAAGGGGTGATTCAAGCCACATGTCGTCACATTTCTGAGGCTCACTCAGGACAGACCCCAAAACACTGATCCTTTTAAAAACTGCATCAGGCACACTATCCCCTCTTTGGGACAGATCCTCTGTTGCCTGGAATTCCTCTTCCAGTTCCTGCAACGGAATCTTCATCTCTTCTAGTTGCTGTTCTAAGGCTCGCTTAGACTTTTCTAGCTCCTGAACGCTTTTCACAACATCATCCTTGGAGCTGACCAATTCTTCCATTTCTGTACGCAGCTGTTTAACACTTTCTAGTTCAGCCTTACACTCTAGAGCTTCCTCCAAAGAGCGAGCCAAGAACAGGGCTTTGCTCTCGTTATCACGCGCCTCCGTTTCTGCACGTGCGCGTTCTTCTGCATATTTTGCAGACACATTCTTCTCTTCACCAAGCATCTGATCAAACTTCTTTTTCACATCTTCAACACACTGTAATGAACCAACGCTTTCTTCCATGCGTTTTTTCATAACCGCTATCTGAGCTTGCAATGTTGCGACTTGCTCTGATAGGTTTTTCTTTGCTTCCGCCTCCTCTTTTAATTGTTCCAGGAAGCCATTTTTCTCATCTTCCATTTGTTTGAGCTTTGTGCTAAAACTCAGCCTTTGACACCTCTCTTCCTGTAAGAGTTCCTGCGTGTCTTGCAGCTGCGATTCCAAGATAGAAAAATCTTCCGCAATTTCTCTAGATTTGCTGTCTGCTTGAGAAAGCTGATTTGTGACACTGTCCAACTCAACCTGCAATCGGGTTGCCTTCTCTGACAGCTTAGCACACACTCGGTCACCTTCTGACACCTTGACTTGCGATTCCAGAAGCTGTGCCTCTACTTTTTCCCTCTTATGTTCACAATCTCCTTTTCCCTGCATAAGAGCCTTCACCTCATTGGCTAGCATCTGGGAATAAGAATGTAATTCTGCCACACAGGCTTCTTTCTCCTTTAACTGCTGCTGGAAACGTTGGGCTTCACCTTTCCAACTTTCACAGTCTGCACGTAATTCATCTACCACATTGCTCAAAGTGGTGAGCTCATACACAGTACTCAGTAATTTAGCCTCTCTTTCACTTTTCTCTTTGTCGCTGAGAGACAATGTCGCTTTCAGAGCAACATTCTGTTCCTGCGACTCCTGCAGGTCTATTTTTGTAGCTCCCAAAGACTGAAGACTTTTTTCCAGCTGATTACGCAACTCCAACATATCAGCCATACTTTGCTTCTGCAAAGTCTGAATTTCACTTTCCTTTTCCATGAGGATGGTATCTTTCTCCATTATAGTCTCTCTGCGTTTTTGCAACTCGACCAAAAGAAGAGCAGTGGATTCTTCCCACTGTAACACATGAGACTTGAGTAGTTCATTCATTTCCTGCAAGTTTCTATGCTCCATTTTAAGCAATTCCAAGGCTTGTTCCTTTTCTTCCATTTTCCGTTGCAAGGCATCCAACTCAGCCCTGCACACATACTCGGTTTCTTCCAAACCGATGGCCTCCATTGGCTGCTGGCGTCTCTGTTTCCAGCCTGCCATGCTCTCTTGATGAGCCTTTTGTTGAGCTGCAAAGCTCCGTTGTTTCAGCATCTCCCCCATTTTGGGTTTACTTTTCATCTGAGCACATTGCG